>NW_012148897.1:1511633-1569780 GCF_000956105.1 Propithecus coquereli | reverse complement strand
TTGTTTACAACCAGAATACTACTTAAATGTATCTTACTATTTAAAGAAATCCTCTGTAAAAAAAAAATGCCCTGACCTACTTCATTTTAATAAATATTACAGTACAAATTTATTAGGAATTTCAATTCCACAGTGGAGAGGCTCTAAGCTTCTTCAAATTGACTTTAAGAGATATAAGAAAATCCTCGTCTTGCGACCTGGACAGGATTCCAATTCACAATGGAAAGGGCTATAACTAAATGAATAATAAAATCTGTTGAATCCAGTACCCCATGTAATATTGCTTAATATAAAAAGTGGTTTTTCTATGCAATCAATAAAAAACATAAATCATTTCCTCTTGAGTGCCAGAAGTTTGCCCATATCCAGGAAGTGAAAAGAAATTTACATCTTAATAATTAAATTGACTTTTATGCTCCAAAAAATAATATACTAGGTTTGTAATATAGAAAAGAATTCTAGATTTGATTATTTGGAATATGCCTTGAAGGGGAAGAGAAGAAGCAGCCAGCATAAATAAATGAACAGGCCACTAATTGTCTTTTCTTACTTAAATAAAAGCCTGGTAAAGTCAAGTAAATTTTTTGGAAGCATGGTTAAGCTAGACACCCCCCAAAAATTTTTTTCTAAAATAAATTTTCTTAGCAAATCAAAATAATTTTTAAAGTTTTCTTTTTCAAGAAATGTTTTAATTTAAATATATCTGATGATAGAGTATCAGGCACATTTTAGATAATAGGATACCTTCTCTCTCAGATTTCTCATGATGTCTTCTAAAACTAGCCAAATTAATTCTCAATAAATCTCTCTATATCTAAAAGTCTCATGCCTTTATTTGTCCTTTAACACCACGTTGATGCATACCTTAATATAACATTTTTTGCATGATTTTTCCTTTCACCTTATCTTTTCAACTACAACCACAATTAATAGCGAAACTAAATATGTTTTCTTTCCATAAAGTTTTTCTCAATTACTCAAGGCAACATTTATTCTCATTTCTCCTGACATCCTGCCCCAATTTTCCTTTGTACCACACACATTGGGCAATATATTATACTTCTTATACTCTTGTCTAATTAAAACATGTAAAAACTTTGTCCCTTTGTAATGTTATTAGTTTTTTGAAAAGAAAGTCTCTCTTATATATGTCTTTTATAGATGCACAATGTTTTGAAGCTCCCTTTTGACAATTGAAGCAGTAAAAATTAAATGATTATGATTTATTTTAAAATAAAATTTGCTTTATTTTTTATTTTAAAGGAAACACATATTCCTTGTAAGAGATTAGGGAAACTTTTAAAGTATAAAGAAGGAAAACATCCTGTAATCTTACCATACTGAGTGAGCTATACTTTAAAAAATTAAGTGTTTTTCTTTTCAAACTTCTTTCTATGCATATATGTTTTTAATGTGACAGTATTATGTTGTTGCCTTGTAAAGCTTTTTTTTTTTTCACTCGATAATAGTTCATGGACAAGAACACAGATCCATGTCATAGTACTTCATTGCATAGATATGTTATTTAATGAGTCCCTTCTTGGTGGATAAATAGGTTGTTTCCTATTTTAAAAAAGAAACTTCCTGTGGGACTTTTACACATATCTCCACTTGTTTCCTTATTATCCTTAGAATAAACTCCCCAAAGTAAGCACTAAATATAATAATCAAACGCCACAATACAGTACTTGGTGCATAGTAGGTGCCTCGTAAAGGTAGCTGGAGTCCCACAGCTGAATTGCTGGATCCAAGCAATTGTAATTGTTTTTAATGACCATCTATAAAATTGAATCAATTCATATACTGATTCATATACTGATGGTGTATCAGTGTATATGACTATATAGAGTATAAAGAATCTATTTCCTCACAACTCTGCCAACCTTTTTAATGTTTGATAATAGTGGTAAAGATTACCACTGCTCACCAATATTTCTAATTCTTCTCTCCTTCCATGTACAGGGAGGATTACACTCTCCATCCTCTTGAAGGTAGCTGTAGCCAGGTGATTTGCTTTAGCCAATAAGTGGGAGTGGAAATGATTTCTTCATTCCAGACACAAGTATTTCAAAGCTGGTGCACAATTCTGCTTTCTCTCTCTTCCCCCGCAACACTCTCTAAGGAAGTCGCATCTTCCAGATGATGCTTCTACAAGATCATGGATTCATTAAGTTGCAGCATAGAGAACAGTTATCCCTAAAGTTTTTCAAACCTGCAGAGGGCTGCAGCCTAAACAAAAAAAAAAAAAAAAAAAAAAAGACAGAACAAGTGAGACCTGTTATCATTGTGCAACAATACTCACTCTAACCTGGGCAAAAGAGTGAGACTCTGTCTCAAAAAAAACAAAAAAAAAAAAAAAAAATTGTTGTGCTAAACCTCTAAAATTCAAGGGTTTTCTATTACTCCAACATAATCTAGTATATCCTAACCAATAGAATTTTATAGAAGGTGAAACATTTTTTTCATTTGATTTCTTTAGTTATTAATAATGTTACACGTTCTTTCATATCATTTGTTTTCTGTCTGCTGACAGGATTCTTTTTTGGATTAAAAAATTCATTATGTATGGCTTATTTTAATTGAAAATATTATTGAGATAATTACAGATTTGCCTGCAGACTTAAGAAACTATACAGAAAAATCTCTTGCACCATTTCTCCATTTTTCCCCAGTGGCAGCATCTATAAATATTAATATACCACAGCTAGAATTTTGAAATTGGTACAATTCTCCAACCTTATTCAGTTTCCTCTAATTTTAGTTGTACAAATATATATGTTTTGTGTGTGTACGTAGTACTATGCAATTTTTATTTCAAAATATTATACAAATGTTTGTATAATATGTACAAATGTTTTTGGTTACATGCATCAGTTTTGTTATGCTTGGGTCAGGGTTATAACTGTGCCCATCATCCAGATAGTATTCATTGTACCTGTTAGGTAGGTTTTTGCCCATCTTTTCTTCCTCCTCCCCCCCGATTGATTTCCATTGAGCTAATTTCCCTCTATGCACATGTGTGCTCATTGGTTTAGTTCCAGTTTAATGGACAGTACATGTGGTGTTTGTTTTTCCATTCTTTAAATACTTCACTTAGGCTACTGGTCTCCAGTTCCATTCAAATTATTGCAAAAGGCCTTAATTCATCCTTATTCAGGGCTGAGTAATATTCCATAGTATACATATACCACATTTTGTTAATGCACTCATGAATTGATGGACACTTGGGTTGATTCCACATCTTTGCAGTTGTAAATTGCACTGCAATACACATTTCAGTGCATGTGCCTTTGTGATAAAATTACTTCTTTTCCTTTGGACAAATATCCAGTAGTGGGATTGCTGGTTCAAATGGCAGGTCTACTTTCAGTTCTTTGAGGAATCTCCATACTGTTTTCCATAGAGGTTGCACTAATTTGCAGTCCCACCCACAGTGTATAGGTGTTCCTTTCTCTCTGTATCCATACTAGCATCTACTGTTTTTGGACTTTTTAATAAAAGCCATTCTAACTAACTAGACATTCTAACTAGACATATGACCAAAAAAAAATATGAAAAAATGTTTAACATCACTAATTATCAGGGAAATGCAAATTAAAACCATAATGAGACATCATACCATTTTAAAATGGGGGGCTGCCTATATGTTTTCTAGGGAAGTGTTTGGTTTTTAATCATTAACTTTTAGCAACTGTATATTAACCCATTTCTCATCCCATCCCAGAACCTCAGGAATTCTGTGACACTTGAAAACAAGTAAAATATCAGGGATCTCTGAGGCATCTGAGACTTTGCTCAAAAACAAAAGCACGAAATGCTGCATTTTTATCTCTAGATAGCTATTTGAATGGCACGTAAGAACGTACACATCAAAATATTTTGCTTCCCTCTTGTATATTCTTCATAGCATCTAGCACGTTGTTTATCATCTAATGGGTACTCAGTAATAGTTCAAACAGGATTTCCATAAGCTGAAAACTAAAATAGACCTTGCAGGTATTTTTCAATTGCCTCATTTTACAAGTGAGAACACTGAAATGCCAATAGTGAGTCTAGCATGACCCCCAGAAGAAATGGAGCCATCACGAATCACCCACAACAATGCAAAGAAATTGTTCCCAAACCAGTCTCTGGTGTTAGCATGAGCAAATTACATAATGAGCTCGAAATGCTGTATTTGTTAGACCACCCTTGAATACTTAAATACAATTGTATAGTTTACTACTTTTTGAAAGGAAAGCTAGAATAAAGAATTCAAACCTACCTTTATTCTCTAGCCAGCTAGCCTTCCATGTGATTGCAGAATTACTCGGCAGACTACACTGAATTATCTTATTTCAGAAGAGATGATTAATCACAAATAGCAAGAGTTAAGCCAAATACAAGTATTGTCCCCCAAGGTGATGGGTGTTATTATACCTACTCATAAAATCCACCAGCTTCAGGTGCATTTTATGAGGCCAGTTCTCATCTAGGTGACAGACTGAATCTTTGAACACCATCATTAAAATCAATGGGAGCTCTAACAGAGTCAGGTATGTGGAATTGGGTGCACCGACTCTGAAACTCCTGATGTTCATTTAGGCCCACTGTTCATTTTGCAAGCAAAAAGATTTATCCCATCTGACAGAGCACTCCAAAGAATCTCTTCAGTCCAGACTATTTGGCACTGAGCTGAAAATTACAAAAAGCTGAAAACTGCACGTTAAATATATTTTCCTGCACTTGTCTACTCCCATCTATGTGAGAGTCACTAGTCAACCATGTTTGGAATAGGGATCCATTATCAGGAAATAACCCCAGTGTGCCCTGAATATGGGCCCCTACAGAAGGAGAAAGCATCACTCAGTTACCAGGAGAACAGATAACCATGTGGATTAGATTGTTTCTCCAGTGCCCTAGTAGCTAACCAAAATACTGCAGTCAGTCGGAAACAGCAAGCTGCTTGATGTTCTGTTCCTGTCTATCAGAGGATCTCATTGCAGGGCTAGATTAGCCAAGAGGTAGTTGGAGCACGTACTTGAGGCTCAGAGAGGCAGAGATAGAGCAAAACATCTAGGAAGAAATTTCTGTCTTTTCAAAAAAATGTATTTTAAAATTTAAAAGTTTTTTTTATTTTTAATTGTGAATAATATAGGGACTCGCATAATGTTTTCAGAGCTTGAGTGCTCAAAAGCAATGTTTTTCAAATTATCAGTGAAGAAACAATTTTGTTGTTATTTTTCCAATCGTCAGGATTGATATAATTATAAATTTCTATTAAAATTCATGACTGAAAAAAGCACTAAAAATAGGGACATATAAAATACAAGCCCAATTTTTTTTCATTATTGGATTCAGAAGACATAAAATTACTCAGTCAAACTGCTATAAAGGTTTCTAAACACTCCCTCTCACACAGTGCTGGTATGCAGACCACACTCTGAGTAGGGCAACTCTAAAGGACTTAATTCGGCTCTGGGGCAGAATAATTGCAACAGGTGGTTCTATTTTTCATTAATATTTGATTAGCCTGATTTCACTACTAGCAGAATTCAAATCCCAAATCGCTAACTTTAGTTTTCCCAGAATATACTCAAATAGCAAAATATATTTGCTAAACAAGCTTGGTGCTTTATTTATCTAGTAATTCTCTCCTAATTCAACAAACACTGAACACAACTCTGTACCAGACACTGCTGGAGACATAGCAGTAAACAGCACAGTCACTGCCTTCAAGTAGCTCCCCATCTAATCAACTCAACAGGCAGCTGCTAACTACTTTTTCAATTCTTTCTTTTTGCAGAGAGTTTTATAATCCCAGGCTTAACATGCACAAAGTTGAAATTAGGTCATTGCTGGCTGCTATTGTGCTAAATTCCTATGTCTGCTTCCTTGGGGCCGTACTATTTCCCTCAACTCCCCTCTCCTATACTTACATACTGCACACTTCAGATGTCACTTCCTTACTCTCCATTGTAGTATCTGCCCAAAGAGCTTCTAGACTACACAAAATAAACTAAGGAATCTTAGTGATTCAGGCAGACTCCTTGTGGAGGGGCCAGACATCTGCCATCTTCATCAGTCGTGGGCAATCCTGTTAAATCACTTCTACAAAGTATACTCAGGTAATCTTTCCAGGTAATTGGAGTCATCTGTCTTTTTATCTACAGGAAGCTGAGATTTATCAAGACCCTTAAGTAAATTTTTTATATTTCTGTTTTAAGGGGAAAAAATCCCCAATATCATTTATAGAACTAAGTATAATTTGAGATGTGATGCAAGTCATATGCTTGCAAAACTCATTTTCTTTGCAAGTTTTACCATAAATTTTTTAAGTTCAACAGCTTCCTAGATCAAAGTTATATCTTTAAAATTCTAGAAATTGAACCTCTAAAAACACAGAGTAAAAAAAAAAAGTCTTCTAAATACACTATCATTTTAAACTTTGTTTTTGCTACAGAAGAACCAAATAAAACCTTTTTAAAAGCCTATATTTTTTTAAGACGAATATGTTGTCTGAAGTCTAAAATACAAGCACTGGCACCCTGGCTTTTTATACCTAATTAACACAAGAAGAAAATATAAAAGAAAAAGCTAAACTGTACCCCTACATAACCATGTCATTGCTCCAGATGATTTCATTTCTATCATAAATTTACCTTCAACATAAATCATTTCAATAATTTCTTTTTCCCTTTAATTTTTTAATTATAAGCACCTATAACCTCTATTGAAAGAGTTACCCTGGCTTCTTTTACCCCATGGGTAAATCCAACCATAAATAATCATCCCTATATCAACTGATAGTGTATTATTCCCAGAAAAGCTAATGATCTCATTAATGTCTCATCATGCTTTGCATTTCTTCATTTAATTTAAAACAAGCCCACATATATTTTTCTTTGTTGAAGTTACATATGCGTAGCATATATTTCATCAAGTTTAGTCACAGGTAAGCCTAATGAGATGCATGAGATTTGTAAGAAGTGAAATGTGATATCCAAACCAAGGCAAATTTACTACTTCTCTAAAAGTTATTCAGCCTTTCCAAATGACTCTAAGCAGAAATCTAGTACGTTAAAACTTTATAGTCATATAGATTTGGAATTTCAGAGTGTACACTATAAATAGGACTAGGGAAACCTTACTTCCCTTTCACAGGGAAAACAAAAACTTTGAATCTTCATTTATTTTTTTTTTCTTCACACTGACACTTGTGATAATATCTCTTACCATCTCCAAACCCAAAAACTTAAAGGATGTTTTTGCATTCCACACTGTCACAAAATACACCTACCAAAATATATACACCCTCTATATTTTCATCACAAATTAAAAGAGGTATGAGGCCACAAATGTCTCTTATAAATAATCCCTTTGTGGCTTTGTGGTTCCATTTTCAACTTTTTTGCTTTCTGTTCATTATAGCCATACTGAATATTTCCTACTGCTTCTCCAGGTCCAATTAACCTACGTCGTCATTTTATTTGCTAATATTCATTAATTAAAATATTCCTGGCATATTCTGTAAGAAAACTTGACTTACCTCAAGTCAAAATTAAAATTCAAGATTCAGTACCATTTCTGAATCAAACTATACCTAATTATACCTTTGGATAGTATTTATTGGACACTAACTAGATGAACCAAAAAGAAAACCCAAAACTAAATGTTTTCCAGTAGAAATCTGCTCCTAGAATAAAATAATATTATTGATAATAATTATGATTGCTTAAATGGGACAAATATTCTTTTAAGACAGTTTTGTTCTGTGGAGGATTTCTTTCTTGTGTTTAATGAGTCAGAATTGTTTTGTCTCTATTATGACTTAGATTGTAGTATCGTGTCCTTGTGTCTCCTTGTGTCTGTCTATGTGGGTTAGCACATGTTGTATTTATTGTACACCCTATGGGAAATTTTAGAGAGAGAAAAACCCATAGTAAACATTTCTTGTGGAAAAAACCCTGATGTTTAATTATGGTTAACTTAGAGCCGATAGACTCAAATGTTTTTATTCTGGTACAATACCATGTGATTCTTAGCCACTCCTGCAAACCATCATCATCTCTCCAGTGAGTTTTCTTTTTTCTTTTTTTAGTTTTTTTTTTTATTTCAGCATATTATGGGGGTATAAATGTTTAGGTTACATATATTACCCTTGCCCCTTATGCTAAGGTACTGGAGAATTTGCAAAAATTCTAGGGCACTCATTTTCTCTCCCCTCTGTTGAAAAAATACACCAAATCAGTTTTGGTCTCATAAGTTAATAGCCATTAGAAATGTCTTCAGGGCATTGGAAATAGCACTGATCTTTGAAAAATAAATAAATAAATGTGAAATCCCTCCAGAATCCAACATATTCTTTGAAAACAGTTACATTTTATATAGTTCGTATATGAATTCAAGAAAACAACAAATACAAATATATTCCTTTATCCATGACAAAGAAATAAATACCAATATCTGAGTATCCAGCATAATAAAGCCAAAATATCAGAGCTACCAGCAATCAGAGATCTTTTCCTCATTGGATATTATCTGTTACAATAACATGCCTTGTCACAATTTTCATAATTAGGAAAGACTCCCTTCACATTTTCAGGAAAAAAAAAAGATTTGACATCATATTTTCTCCTGTTCTTAATTTTACATATAAAACGCAAATCCTTCGGAGAAATAAAAAGCATTATTCTGGAATGTCACAAAGTCTGCACAACCAGCCTCACCACCCTATCTCTAAACTCGTTTTTGTGATCTCTGTCTCTACCCAAGAGTCCACAAGGCACCTTCCACAGCTACCCTTTCACCTACTTGAAGGTGTTCATCAGAACATCACCTGACTGGTCCACCTGGACCCACAAAAGTCTCCCCATTCCTCAGAGCAAGAATTATGTTGCCAGGCCTTAGAAATATATTCAGGAGCTTAGAATTACTTTCTAAGCTTCGCCAGTGTAATCACAGACTGAGAAAATGTCAATTTTCCCCAGACAAAATCCTAATCCTCCTCTTGGAGAAATCCTATTCATTTTTGTATCAATCCTTAAATTGTCAGGTCTAAAACTTACCACTGTCACACCCAAACATGCAACCCTGCAGTCATTCAGATGTAAATATTAGCCATGATGCAAATAAATAAGAAATAAATAAAACTAGAAATAAAAATGGAAAATTAAGCCAAATATTAATTAACTTTATGTCTCTTTGGGTCATTGATGTTCACTATTATTTCATGAACATCTGGAATATTAAAGTAAAGGTTACAATGTACATGAAAGCATTTTATAAATTGTAAAAACATTATTTGAGGCTTTGTAAGTGCCTGGCACTTACTCGAATTAATAATAAATTTGTGGTTTATAAAAGAAGCAAAACATAGAATTAATAGATTCCTTTCATCTTTCGTATACGACAGAGACCATAGTGAAGCAGCTGTTCCTAGTCGCCAAAGAGCTTCACTTTTAAGTTAGCCCGTTTTGTTTAAACACAAAGCTATGAATATCAGGCGTTTTGCTTTGGCAACCCTGCTTGAAAAATGTAGGAAACTCAGGCCAGCCTTAGGAGCCAGCCCAAGATTTCACAGTCATGTGATAGAACCAGTATAAATTTTTACTTGCCAAGTTTAATATCAAATTCTGGGCTCATTTCAAGAAAAAGAGTCAAAGATATTAGGCGAAAAAAGCCACCAAACTTCAACTGTCATGCCGATGGGAAATAGTTTTACTGACGGCAACTTAACTAGGCAACAACTCTTTTCTAGAGAATATTTACTCATGTGCAAAGATATTGGTCACATGATTTTTCCTCCTCAAAGACATTCATTGCTGTTTAATATACCTCAAAAACACAGAAATGAATCCTGCTGGTAAAGTAAGCACAGGTTCATGAGGTTGCTCTTGGAAACTAACTAAGATATTTTGTATGTCACTGACGTTTTGTAGAACCTCTTTAAAAACTGTTTTCAACAGACACAACTAATGCTCTTTATTTGCTAATCATGAGATCATAGTGATTTGTAGTACATCAAAGAACATTTCTGAATACATGGAATATTAGAAGCTACATATGAATTAATAAGCCATTGTTAATACAATTTTACTATTTTTGCTCAGTTCTTTCATTGTTATCAGATAAAGAACAGAAGCAAACAGACCCCATTGGGCACAATTTCATTTCAGTTCACTATAATTCTTATAAACGCAAGCCCTATTTAATTACCTTTTCTAGTTATAAAATAGGTTCTGGGTTAACTCTATTATTTTCCCTATGTCACCAAGACTCGGTCTACAATGAATTTTTTCTTCTCTTTTGGAAAGGAATTTATCTTTAAACTTTCACTTGAAGCTTTCTTTTTTAAGTTAAACAATTAATACCCTGGAAACCTCTTTAAGACTTCATATATGACACATTGTAGTCAAGTCCAAATGCCATCTGTATACCTACGCCACTTCTCTAGTAGGGGCCTCACTCAGGATGTCCCTCTCTGTCTTCCCCAACTAGCCAAGTGCCAAGGCTCTGGGAGCCATGCTAACGCTAAAGAATGTGGAAGTTTATGCAGCATGAGAAAGGCTAAGATAACCAAATTTTGAGCAAATGAGACATCAGATGCTGCTGCTCCTTCTCAAAAATGCTGAAATCTGCAATATTGTGCATTAGACTTAGAAAATTAGCAGATTTACTAACTTTAATAACATGGAGGTGGATGGAGATGCTAAGGAACAGTTTTACTGCCCCTTTTGGTGTCTCTCAGCTGTTACGTTCATGAAAAGAATGCTCATACTTCAGTTGATGTTGTGGATAATAGGTCAGCCAACCTCTCGCCCATGTATTGGAGGTCCCTGTGCAGATAGTTGCATTTGGTGGCTACAACAACATGCATTTTAAAATTTCACAGAATGAAATTTAAATCCTGCCTCAGAGATGAAACTTTTCTGGTCCTCAATAAAATGTCACTAATATAATATCTACTTCATAGTGTTGTAAGGCTTTAAGGAAGTGAAGCTTCTAAAAGCACTTAATACAATGCAAATGTTTGAGCATAATTTTTTAATTTCCAAGGTGCAAAAGACTCGACTTACCCCCAGGGGGTGGGGTGAAGGTAGATCAACAGGAGGGCACAGCAGGACACTTGAACCTTACAGGATAACTTGGCTTGCCCCATCTGCAAGAATTCTCATCACAGAAGTGTCAAAAACTTAACTGAAAGCAAAATCAACCAATTTATCTTTTCTCGTGGTCATAGTGTTGTATGACTATCTGCAGTGAACATTTCAGTGGAAGACCCACGATGCTCCCAACATCTCTCAAAGCCTCACAAAGCATATTTCCTCACCAGCTGCCTTGTCAGAAGCTATCTGCTGGCACCGTAGCACTGGCAAGCTGATTCTACCTCCAAGCTCTGAGTTTGTGGGACAGCTACAAGGTCTCTGAAGTAGTTCCAAGAGCTTCCCATAAAGTCCAGACCTGTAACCTAGGAGCCACACATTTCTTCCAGGCACAGAGAAAAGAAGGTTTCAGCATCCTTTCTCAGGCTACCTGTCATTTCCCCTCTCCTCAGTCATTCCCAAAGGCTCTTCCTCCTCCGAGGCAGACATGAAAGCAGATTGGAACAGACTCCAAAACCTGTGCTGCCTTTCCTGCCTCTTCGCCCTGTAACTGCCACCAGGAACATGGCTGCATGGGCAAAGCTGACAGAGCACAGAGCCAGGCCCACTGGGGGCCCTTGATCAGTGTTTGTGGAATGGATGTGCATCACCTGTGGTCATCAGGATGAGATCCAACCAGTTGTGAATCATGACCTGGCCCTTTACCTTCCTGGAATTCTGTCAAAGGGAGACTCTAGTCCAAGTAATTAGAGAATCAATATCCAGAAAATATCAGAGCTGTTTTAGCCATGCTATTTTTTGTTCAAGGTTATTATTCTGTGGCATGTTAATGCCTTCAAGTGACATAAAAACATTGGCAATGTAATGAAACAACCTAAAATTAATGAACAGATTGATGTGACATAATACAGGATACACAAAGAGGCCCAGAAAATAACATAAAATTAATTCACGAAGTTACCAGTGTTTTTTTTTTTTTCCCTTTTAAACTATAAACTAATGTAAAGGAGACAAAATGACCTTTAGAAAGAACAAGTAAATTTAATATAATTCTGCAAATCCTGTTTCTGAGACACTTACGTTTAAAATAATAAGGCTTAAGTTAAATATAACAACACCAAAACAGCTGGGAAAATGAAAGTCTTAATTTAGGCAAAATCAAATTTGGTTATCTTGACCCCTGATGGGCTCCACCATTTCTCCCTGTCGGGGCAGAGAGTGAAATCATGCACTCCAAATCAATCTCCCTAATTGCCTTGGTCACCATCACATGCCGTTTGGACAGGAGTCTTGCTAAATAGCATCCAAAGGCCAAAAAAGATATGACATTGAGAGTAATCCAGCCCCGTGGCTCCCTTGATGCCAGTGTGATTTGAAGGACAGTGGTCTGTTTAGTAAACTCTGAAAGTGTAGAAGTGCCAGAGTATATATATGAAAATATTCACAAACTTCTAGAATGTCAGAGCTGGAAGTGACCTTGGAAGATCAATAGTCTTATGTCTTCATTCTGTAGACAAGAAAAATATTCAGTTAGACTACCTCTCTGTATACCTGTAACAAGAGATTTTTAACCTTGTAGCAGCAATTATTGGTCTGCTTCAGTATCTTACGTAATGTAGATAGTGTACATCAATAGACAGGTAAAGATAATGTGTATATCTGTATGCAGCATATTATAGTATCTTCTACTCATCTTTTCTTCCCTCATTCTCTGCCCCTCCCAATACACACACACACACACACACACACACACACACACACACACACGGTGAGCTACTGTTTGAAATTTTTGACCATGTTATTCATGTATGTGTTTCTGAACTTGTAAGGAACTCAATAAAACTTGGTTGAATTAAATTACAGAAGAAGATTCAAATAATTCCCATATTTTGCAGTCTCAGTGATTCTTCTGAATTCTCCTTGGGCTCTTCATTCTATCTCCGTCCAGGCTCTGATTTGGGGGGTGCAGCTCTTGCGGAGCTCGGCTGGAGAGTGTCTCTGCACCAGCCTTGCCCGGTAGAATCTGCGGGGCAACACTGCCACCTGCTGTAGACACCATCAAAGCAACTGAGGAAAATCTGCCAAATACTGATTTGTATTTGGGATGCTTTTGTTCTTTAAAACGCAAGTCAAACTCCAATTAATCAACATTTATTACAATTAATTCTAACACATTCATTAACTTTTAAGGGAATTTCAAGGCACACGGCATTACTGAACATCTACATGAAGTGTTCTCTTCAGGAGAGAGAACATTAATAGGATGGTAGCACTGAATCTGGGGATTTCAGATGGCTAAACCACTAGGTCACTTACACACAAAATTCTTAATGTGCCCTTTATTCAGGTCTTTAGAAGCCTCAGACTGAAACCACATGTTACCTGTCAAATGTGCTTATCCTACCACAGTCCACAAATATGTGTTGCCCCAATCTTTCCCAGAAATGGCATTCTAACCAAGACTCATAATTTAAGGGATCTGAGGTGTCATTTAAGACTGTGTCCTCAGAGTGCAGGATCTCAGAGTATTGACAAGTTATGTCTTTATACCACCTTAACCTTATCTAGTGAAAAAATTGATAAAGATATGTTTAAACTTCCTTGAGGATTAATCCGCATAGTATCCTCAATACATTTTAAAAACAAGAATCAAACTTCAGGCTTCCCACACACACACACACATTTGGAATTCTATTTTTGTAGACTTACAGAATTTTATTTCTCATTCTACTAGGAAGTAAAATATTCAAAGATCTGAACATAAAAGAATAAACTGCTGGTGGTGGACAGAGCAGGAATAAGAAGAACAAGGCGGATTTTCATTGGTTTGAGTTTTTTGATTTTGGATTTTTGCAGACATCAGAAGTTATACAACAGCTCCACTCTAGGGCCCTTTGTGGAATAACAGGCCATCCTTCACCAGTGCAGTTTTCCCCTTGGTGCACCCCTCTTTTTGTACAAGGCAATTGTGCAAACAGTTAACCTGGCACAAAATGTAATTTTATTTCAGAGTCTGTCCGTTTCTTTTAGTTTATAAAGTACAAAGAGTTTAAAATCATTATGATGAGATATCAAAAATTACTATTTTATTAATCAGAAGGTGCTGACTAATCTTTTAGATGGCTTGGGTCAGCTACTAACTATGCACTCTTGGGCAAGTTCCAGTAACTTCCCTGCCTCTTACTTTCCCATCTGTAAAATGAATGGGTTGGTCTATAAATCTGCACCATCCAATATGGTAGCCAGTAGTCATAAGTGGCTATTTAAATTTATATTAATTAAAATTAAATAAAATTAAAAACTCAGTTTCTGAGTCATATGACACACATTTCAAATGCTCAGTAGCCTCATGTGGTTAGTGACTCTTGAACTGGACAGCACGGATACAGAACATTTGCATCATAGCAGACGGTACTATTAAGCAACACTGGCATAGCTAATATTTATGTTTCTCTCCAAATTGAATCTACATGCTTATAGCAAAAATATTTTAGGGAACAATTTGATCAAGGTGACCCACACAACAACCACTTGAAAAGCAAATAGAGAGAAGAGAAAGAAAGGAAAAGAGAAAGAAAATGAGATCTGGATTCTAGGCTTCCTGCCACATTCATTGCTGCTATCTGATAAGCCACTCATGTTTTAATTCCAGCCTTCAAACCAACTCATCTGCAAAATGAGGAGAAATCAAGTGCCCGCATCCATAGTCAGCATTACAAACAAGGGAGGACCTAATGTGCAGCATAAATTTGCAATGGTGACAGCTCAGGAAAGAATTTGCTGACAATTCTGTGTTTGCTTGTGGAGCACAACCCACACAGCAGGCTGCCTGGTATCCTAAGGACATTTAGGTGATTTTCTACCATTACACATAGAAGGTGCTTCCTAACACATCAGTTATGGGCTGGATATTACAACTCTGACACAACCTGGCCTGCCACAGTGGACCTTGGCCACACTCCAGAGAGCAATGTGCTTGGGAACTGACAGCACTATGCAGGAGTCTTGCTGATGGTGCGCGCATATCCTGTGATTGGAGCCTCAGCAAGGCGCCTGTGCTGCACACGTCTGCACCATAAAATCACTCTGCTGGTTTTGAAGCCCTGGCCAGCACAGGCCTCTGCCAGGGATCTGGCCAGCAATCAAAGCTGCTGCAGTGAGCTTTCTCAAATGTTCCTTTTTGTGAGAACAGGAGGCGGGGCGGAGGCAGAACTGTGGCATCATTAAAATCTGGGGCCGAATCCTCAGCATTCGGTACCCTTAGGGAAGCTGGATGCAGATGTGTAGGTTGTTTCTCGTTCCCTGTTGAAAGTGTCATAGGGGGCCTGAGCTCTGAGCATGGCTATGGCCCCTTAAAAGATTGAAGTCATTATTGTTTCACTTTCTCCACATGTTGTCAAGCTGTCATCTGTAAGGTTAGATAGAATGTGGAAGAGATCACCAAGGTGCTGTCCCCCTCTCCCCTCCTCCAGGGAATCCCTCTTAACCTTTCTGGAATACAGCCTGGCTGGACGCAATGTTCCCTGCAACACAGAGGGGCTGGATTTGGCAAGTTGAAGCACGGGGCCAGCCCCGAGTCAGGTGAAGTACATGGAGCAGTTGAAAGTGAGGAGGGTAGAATACCTGCTTTAAAGACCCCTGAGGCACAACCTCTGTAACATTGGATAGAACAACCCAGTGAGCAGGAATTAGAGGATGTGGGGAAGAGAGGGGTTCTTTCTGAGCAAAAGCAGCTGGCGAATTGCATTGCAGACATGAGGAGAACACAGACATGAACAGACTCCGTGTGTAACAGCTGCCTTCCAGGGGCCCTGCACTGGCTGAGTCAGTCTCCTCAGAGGCACAAACAGCAGAGAGTGAGCAAATCTGTTAGCATTGTCTCCGACACAAAAGACAACAATAGCCTTTTAGACCTTTAAAAATCTTTCCCTTCTGACAGGCTCAGCTGAAAAAAATAAACTGCTGAATCTGACACCAAATTCTTCTGATGTTGGTGCTCATCCTTTTTGTTACCCAGAGATTCCAAATTCTCCTCATAGAAAAAAATGACAAGAGTACTCTGTTCCCTGTAGAAGGGATAGGGAGAGCAAAGAATTGCAAAGAAAAAATACATAAATGGACTCTGCAGGCTGTGGACATGAACAGGGCTAGGGAAAGGATGAATGTGTTCCTTAAGGTCAGAGATCAAGTTCACAGGAGGTCTTGTTCCAGCAAGCTTTGTGCCTTCTCCAAGGCCACAGGCTGATCTGCCTTTTCCTGGCCCCACAAAGGGGGGACATGTCCACAGTACTAGAATAGATATAAACACAGCTGTGTAACAGATTTGGAAGCAAAGCCTATCCAGAGTATTTTTCATGTCTACTCATCATGGACTCAGGGATTTAGTTTCTCAAAAAACAAAAAAAAAGGTGAATTGCGAGCTAAGAGAATGTGAACACAGACAAACACACACAAAGCTGTGCACCCTTTTAATGACAAGAATTATGCCCTGCCTCAGCAGCAATATGGGGATGGGGATTAAAGTAGCACAAATCATTCATAGCCCAGGATCAAGAGATAAAGGCCTAACCAACACCTCTGTCCAGAACACAAATGAATTCCCCTGCCACGCCTGGGCCGTGGTGGAGTGGTGAAGCAGACATCACACTGCTGAGAGGTCATAAAAGCAGCCTTTATTCATGGCTCTGTTTTCTAATTCACTGAGAAGGAGATAATATAGGGATATTTCAAAAGGCTTCGTCATTCGCTTATACAACTAGTTTGGACAGAAAATTCTCCTGCAACCCACCAGCTCATTGAACTCAATGAAATTAAAAAAGAACAGATAAACATGATTTTACATAGCCATCAATCCTCTGCTTTTGCTGCTCTTTTGGTTACCATGGCCATGATATTCCTTTCCTCAGCTCTCTTTCCCCTTTCCCTTTCCAAAATGATAAAATTACATTAGAAAATACCTGTAATACTGTTCTCTTCAAGGAAAACAAAAATCAATCATAGACCATTGTAAAGTATCTATTGGAATTGGAAGGTTGGGTAGGAAATAGTCTCCTGTTTCTAACCCCATCTCCGCTGTCTCTTAGTTTACCCCTAGTTAGTTGAGTATCCACCTGGAATAAAATCCATTAGTAGGTAATGATATTCAGCTACATGCTATCTGCCCTAATGATCATTCAAAGTTGAGTTAAGGGTAAGAAGATGGACGATGTGGTACAAGACACTTTAGAGCAGGAGGGAATCAAACTCAGTGCTCAAGCAGACATCTCTCAACATCTCTGGTTTACAATGGACTAGCAGTGTGAGAAGGGCATCTTAAATAATGGAATGGGGCACGTCTGTGCTGATTTCTCAAACGGAACAGAGAATCTGGGTCTGGGATGATGTGCCAAAAGGTGAACACTTCATTCTTTACTGTAAGTAAATAATACTAAAGGTATCCCTCACCCTGGCTTCTATCAGATTCACTTGTAAGGAAAAAGTGTTCAGATAAAAAATACCTGGCCTCTAACCCAGATTACTGAATGAGATGTCTCAAGATCTCCATTACAGAACCCTGTTCTAGATGGTAAAAAGAGAAAGGCATTTATCTTCCTCAAATAAATCTCTAGGCTTGTGACAGTGAGAATCTGGAATCGTTACTATTCAAGTAAAGATCACTTTGGCAAAATGCTATGTTTCCCTTCAAAATATATTTAGGTGCTAATCTGACATTTCTCTGCGTGTCCCCTTTTTATACTCTTCTTTATCCAAGTGTAACGCACACTCCTTGATGTAGTCCTTTCAAGTCAATCTTCATCTCTCAGCTGTTTATCCCTTCATTTTCCTTAGGCAGATAATCAGAGTACCTGTCAATCCACCAGGCGGGAAATCATTCAGAAGAAACATTGAAAACAGAAGCGTTGTCTGCTCTCCGGGGGATGTGAAGAACAAAGGTTAAACTATGCCACCCCTGCCATTGAGTGTCCTGTGAGTGGCATTTGTGGGCACTTAAATTGTGAAGTAGCACTTCCTCTGACGTGGCAAATCCAGAGGACTTTTTTTATTTTGCCACAGGGAATCTGTACTTGTTCACATCTTAAAAGCTCTCCTCTTTTATATACAGGTGAATACTTAAGATGAATGCAATCTTCTTCATTATAATAAGTACCAGCAGAGACTTACACATCTGTTTTATTCTACAAAGAATGTTATTTATGTGCATGTCCTTTTATTTCTCCAGCTCATTTGTTTATGAATATATGTGGTGGGCAGGCCTGGAGGGGGTGCTTGAAAGGGTACAGAAAAGCTGAAAAGCACTTAATGGAATACATTACTTTCTCATTCGAGATGTCCTCTGTGGATTTAAAATCTGGCTTTACATCGGCAGGGAGGATACAGGTGCATTAACTGTGCCTTTGCAAGCCACTGAACCTTGGCTCTTCCTCCTGCTGGATCTTCCTAAGGAGCTAAAGTAGGGCAGCAGCCCGGTAGGAATAGTGAGTTCCCCTCCATTGCAAGTGTTGTTATACACTTGCCATTTTTCCTCTGCCTTGGGGGGCTATGTAAAGATCAAGACCCCCTCACTGATAATTGTTTCATCCCACAATATGGGGCCACATATGCCATGGGGGCCCAGCCATTTATCAGGATGAATCTGCAGAGCAGGCAGCTGTGCGTTGTCTGCAGCTAACTAGAGAATCTGAGTGGGAAAATTCAGTTGGGAGCTTGCTGTGAAACTGCCAAGAACTCTCTTGAGCTTATTATTTGGATATGAACGAGAATGAAGTGAATAAAGACCAAGGAAAATGTAGCCTGTGTCTTCATGGTGCCTTCATTGTACCTTGTCCTCCATAGGCAGCTTACCCTAAAAGTCAGCGCAGCAGGACCATTTCTCCCTTTCTCTTTTAGCATTAGGTTATAAGAGGTTTCATTGTTGGTTTTTTTCCCCTGCATACAGGTTGTTCAGAGAACTTTTGTGTTACAATAACTCTGTGAAAATAAAGCCAGACTACCCTCCTTCCCTTTAACAGGCTTGTTTATGTCTCAAAGAAGACTTGGGTTATCACACAATTTATTGAGCACATACTATGTGCCAAGGTAGTGGACAACACAAATTTGTGACCATACCTGATGTTCACAACAACTGCATAAGACAGGAATAATCACTCCAACTTCACCGGTGGAGAAAATGAAGCTCCTAGAGAGAGGTAAAATTAATTGCTTAAGGTCTCAGAGCTCAAGTGAGGAGTATGGAAACTGAACCGAGGTCATCTGATCCCAATGCACATAACAAATCTACTACACTATACAACACAACTGAAATAGAAAGAAGAGACCCTTAGAAAGTATGGTACAGTCAGCTAGATTTTCTTTCCCTGTCCAAAGATGGACAGACCCACAATAAATAACTACCTGCTTCAAAGATTCTTCACTCAAAATTCAGAGAAGAGATAAATAAATCAATATTTTCCAAAAAATAACAAAGTCTGTGTCATCAAGAAAAAGAGTGTGTGTGTCACATACTCACAGGAGGATGTACACTGATTATATCCGTCCATTCTGTGTCCCCGGGTGTCCAACCAAAAAACATCCAGGCTACTGTTATTTTCAATTTCTTTCCTTAAATTCCAGTGGAAGAGCAAAAACTTATTGCAAAGTGCCAGAAGTGGGTAGATTACATGCAATTCAACCCTAAGAGTCTGTCTAATCAATGTACTGGCCCGTATTTTTCACATTTTATGGGACAGCGGGGAAAATTGTTGAGAAGAGCCAATTTGCAGCTGTGTTCTTAATTACGCCTTCTATG
Source organism: Propithecus coquereli (assembly GCF_000956105.1). NCBI lineage: Eukaryota > Metazoa > Chordata > Mammalia > Primates > Indriidae > Propithecus > Propithecus coquereli. Next base: position 1,549,911 of record NW_012148897.1, on the reverse strand, counting down.
TGAAAGGAGGCGAATTTTTCAGCAAGAGACTGCAGCTGCATTCACAAGACAGGAAGACCCAGTGTTTACAATAGATAATTGAATGCCATAGAGGTCCCAGATCCCAAGGTGGACTGAGCCGCCGCCTCTCTGTGTGGCCCAGTCAAGCCACTTGACTCCTTTGTGCCTCAATCAAGCCTGCTGCCAAAGCATATTCAAGCAGCAGGAGCTGACTAGAAAACAGATGCTATATGGGGGTAGAACTTTCCTGAATAATTATATTCCCCCAAGTCACTGTCACTTGGAAAATAGTGGAGTTCAAAAGTTCCTGCCTGCATTGAGTATCTCTGAGCCAGTAGCACTGCTGAGTCAGAACTGTCTCTTTCACACACGGGCAGTTTACTTCAGGCCATCTTGGGAAGAAAAGTATAAAATCCTGGTGTATCTGTACTGACTAGCACTCGGTGTAGAGAGGAAGAATGGTATTCCACCAACTCCAGTGTTCAAGACATGTAACTTTATTTTTCTATAAATGCACTGACTTTCTATTAAAATCCCCATTGTCCAAGAGGAAGGGAGAGGACAGTTCAGGGATTAACCCCATTTTTCCTGTGATTGCATTTAATTATCAGATTTTTTATACTGCTTGCAAAAAGGCATTGAGACAGCCATTGTGTCTGAGTCATCCATGTATGTTGGCATCCCCTAAGACATTATCATTCCTGTCATGTCATGGCGTTCATTGTTGAATTGTCCCTTGTCCCTTAATGCATTGCTCCTTGAATCAGGTAATTGCCATGCTGCCTCTGGAGCATGAAAATGATTCTGCTATTATGGCATTTTGATGAGGCTGCCTAAGGCTTTTCACCCCTCCTGGGCTTCTTTTGAGAACAGGGGAATCATTCTACTGCTCCACCATCAGTGAGGCTTGAGAGGAAACTAGTGGTTCCCCTGACTAAGAAGACACAAGTCCCCTCTCTTCTCAGGGTTCCTCAGTCCTATCTGAATTTCTGTCTTCTTCTTACCCTGAGTTTGAGGACGGATAGCAAAAGGCACAGAGCCCATCTTTCATGAATACACTGAATCTAATCTCTTTTCACTTACTCTCCAATTTTCTGACTTTCTTTAACTCAGGAAAACTTAGACTGAGCTTAGGATAAAGGGAACTTTGCTCAAGATATTTTCTACACCCAGAGCCCCTTCAGAGCCTGGGATTTCTCTGTTTCTGCTACAATATTTCTAACAGAGGAAATGGGTGTTTCCTGGTTTAGACAGGAAGGAACAAGGAGCAACAGAAAACACATGAGTTAATATTTAGACACTCGTTCTAACATCAAGTTTATTGGTTTTATCCTGAATGTATCTGGGTGAGTTTATCTATTTCTTTCCTTTCCCAATCCCTGCCAAGTGAAAAGATTCATGAATGTCTGCCTGATTTCTATCCAGTAAGCACCAGACAGACACAATGATTGTTAAAATATTGATATTGTTATATACCGGTTGGTAAATAGTGACTGTTCAAGACCACAATTACTGCCACTGCTACCATCATTCCCTGAGCCTCCTGAGCAATAAAACCTGGCACTTTACGGGGGCTACAGGATTCTTACCCTTGGCACTGTCACCAGTGTCCATTCATATTGGTCAATTCCTATACCTTACCAGTTGTTGAACATTCTGAATGTCACTCCTGGCTATGTTCTTGAGACTTAGAGAGAGCAGAATCTGGGTGATTACTCCTGAGGTAGTCCTAGCACTTGGAGGTACATATCCATCCTTCGGGCGGGGTTGCCTGGGCTTGTGAGCCACTGCGGAGTTTTCCAGACAAAAACCGCTAATGATTACGTATTGTGGCTGGTCCTAACTTAAAAGGAACTGGAGATGAAATTTGAATAGCCTAAGTTTAGCTTAAGCTCCCACTAGTCACTGGTCTTATGAATTTGAGCAAAGACTTAATCTCTGGATGTCCCAATCACCGAAAGAGATGGTAATAACTCCTGTATCCTGGGAATCAAATATAAATATCAAAAGGATATAATAGCCTTCCTTCTTTCTTGAACAATTGAATCTGAAAACAATCAGGTGGGGCAGAGCAGGGGTGCAGTTAGGATGTACGGGAGCAGAGGGAGTAGGCACAGCCCTCCTCAGGTGTCAGAGCCTGAGCAGTAAGATGGGCAGTCATGTGGTCTGGCAGAGAATGGAAGAATGTTCCAGCAGGTAAAGGCAGCGGCCCACTGAGGGACCTGGAGCCTGAGTGGGGAAAGATGTGCATTTATGTGGGAACCAGGGAGAGTGGCAGTGATTATATAGAGGGATTGATCAAATAAAAAATTATATATATTGAGAATAATGGAAGCCAAGTTTTTCACTGTTGAAGAAGGGAGTTACAAATGTGAAAGACACAAAATTAGAATAAACTTCGTAATGTTAGATTAGAACTGGAGGTGTTAGTAGAATTTATAGTTTTTAATTATATTGCTAGATACAGGAGTAAATTTGTGTGTACATATTCTCACACACAAACATGTATATTTCATAGCTATATACAATGCGATGCTCTGTAAGCAGGGACACCTCTTGACTCATGAACATACCCAGTGCCAGATCTTGAGATCTTGGTTTCTAAATACCATTCTCCACTAAAAGGAAGTAGGATTCCTTGGAGAAATAGCTGAACAGAAAGAGTACTAGACAATTCTGAAATCCTATGTCAAAAAGTAAAAAAAAAAAAAAAAGGGTCTGAAAAAGGACAGAGATATGTTAAAAGAACAGAGAAGCCAGCTAGAAGGAGCCCCACTGGCCAGATCTGAGTCGATTTGAGCATCAAAATACATAATGATAGTAATAGATTATAACCGCTTAAATAACATAGGAAATCAGGAGACTATACTGATAGAAGTAAATGAATAAATGGAGAGAAGGGAAAGCTTTTCCTTACAATAGAATGCCAACTAGTAAGTGAAGAAGAAATAATAGAATTAGAAAAATCATCATTTGGTAATGGTCATGGTAACCAATTTAGCTATTAATTAATTAAGCATCAATGGATGCTAAACTAGTGGGTGAAATATAATAAGGAATAGGATATTTACAAAGCCTCAAAGTATCACAAAATGCATATTAAGTATAAAGAAAAAAGAGTAACTCTACCGTGGATAAACTTGACAAACACCACCTCAATGAAGTGATCAAAGTTAACATCATCAGTATAGAAGCAAGGAGAACTTATGTAACAGTTACATAAAGACCTGACAAGAGGCAATGAAAAGAACACAGAGACACTTCTGTGATATTCCTACCCAAAATACATAAATTGAATTATTTTCATAAATATCAGACAAATCCAAATGAGGAATATTCTAAAAAACAAACTGCATGTAATCTTGAGAAGTGTCAAGATCAGGGACAGACTGAGGATTCCAGATGAAAGGAGACAAAAAATCATGACAACTAAATGCAATGCATGATTCTAAACTAGATCCTTCTATTATTTAGGACATTATTAGGACAATTGGCAAAACCTTGAGGGGGTCAGAAGATTAGATGAGGGTAATATATCAATGTCAATTTTATGACTTTGGTGATTATATTGTGGTTATGTAAAAGAATATCCATTTTGTAAGGAATACCAACTAAAGTATATTAGGGTGATAAAACATTGTGTCAGTAATTTTCTTTGAAAGGATTCAAGGAAATAAGTTCCTTGATTGTTGTAGTTTTTCTTAGAAGTTTGAAATTATCTTAAAATATTTTTTAAAGAAAAGAAAAGAGAAAAAGGAAAATATAATGTATATACTTAAGAGAACTACTCTATGCATAGAAGGATTGGAAAGAACTGGAACTGGCCTATAGCATGTATGAATACAGAATGTCCCATTGCTCTGCTGGGATGAAAGAGCCTGTTCAGTTTACTACCTTACCCAACCACATTTTTCAAAAAGAAAGAGATCTGGCAAACCAAGGACTTAAAAAAAAAAAAGTTATTTATAGCACTTACAGGATTCATCACTCTATTATTTAAATAGTTCTGATGGTCTTATCTAGCTTCGTGTATTAGAAACATAAAGCATAGAGAACTATCTTTAAATATAGAATATTAAAATATTCCCTAATAATGGCTTAAAACATTATGACTGTTCTTGACCAGAAGCAAAATCAATTAAAATGATTGTAATATCCCTTAGCCAAATGAAATCAGCAAAACTGGCTGAGCGCGGTGGCTCACGCCTGTAATCCTAGCACTCTGGGAAGCTGAGGCGGGCGGATTGTTTGAGCTCAGGAGTTCGAAACCAGCCTGAGCAAGAGCGAAACCCCATCTCTACTAAAAATAGAAAGAAATTAATCAGACAACTAAAAATATATAGAAAAAACTAGCCGGGCATGGTGGCGCATGCCTGTAGTCCCAGCTACTCGGGAGGCTGAGGCAGGAGGATCACTTGAGCCCAGGTGTGTGAGGTTGCTGTGAGCTAGGCTGATGTCACGGCACTCACTCTAGCCCAGGCAAAAGAGTGAGACTCTGTCTCAAAAAAAAAAAAAATCAGCAAAACTGGTCGTAATGTAGTTATCTTTTCACTGAAGTGCTGGCAATAGCAATCTGACGTCTACTTACTTGTAGAACCCCTATACCTGAAAGATTTCTTAATTACACAAGTAACTCATTCAAGGAAAAACCCAACCCAGTTCTCACATATATTACCACAGAGGAATTTCAAATTACTTTCCATGTCTGAATAGATAAAATGTCTGAAAATGCTGACCCAAAACGTTTTCTTTCCTAATGCTAAAGAAATTGAAATAGATCCAGTAGAGTTGTCAAGGAGACAGGAAAATATGTTAACAAAGTTACAGTGTGTGGGTAAGAGCACAAAGCCTACAGCCAGAATTCCTACCTATAAATCTTAGCTCTACCACCGTAGAGCTGTATGATTTGGGGGAAGTTACATAGCCATCCCGTGCATCAGGCTTCTCATCTATGAAATGGGGATAATAATAGTATCTACTCTATAGGGCTGTTGTAGGATTTAATTAGTTGTTTTATGCCAAGTGCTTCAAACACTAATTGGGTCATGATAAGTGATCAATGAGTGTCTGTCATTATTTAAATTGTTATTATTTATCACATTTGTATATAACAAAACTATTGATCCCAAAACACAGTCCTTAAATTATTTCTTAAAGACAGAAAATAAAACCACTACTCTATATTTTAATGTACTTTTGTTAGTTCTTTGAAAATACTACATCAAGCTGACCCAAAACATATTATTTTATATAAAAATGTTAAAAATGAACACTAAATTGGGGGAGTGCAAGGAAACTAAAGCCAAAATATTGTAAATTTTTGTGCAGAGAAAAATACTTGGGCAATTAATTCAGAAAACTAAAATATGATCCTCGTTAATATCCTTTATAAAGAAATATTGGAAGAAGATGGTGGAACAGAGACACCACCTGTCAGATCATCTCAGAAAGAAGGAAAAGTTTTTGATGAAAAAGAAAAAACAAACAAACAAACATAGATCAGGTATAATTTCAAGGGAAATGTGCCAGAACCTACCAGAGACTCCATGGGAAAAAGTTGGGAAGCAGAACAGGAAGGAGCAAGGAATTGGCAGAGATCAAAACTGAGAGCCTTGGAGTCTAGTGAGAAGGGTAAGTGGAGCAGTTTTTTTCTCACCCCCCTTGCATCTCTGACAGACGGTGGATTCCCAAGCTGCTGGACAGACCTTCTGTCCACATAAGCCCAGAGGATGCCGCCATTTTTTGTGGCCAGGGCCCCCGGCTCCCAGCCCCCTGGGGTGCTTCCCACCCCACAAACCCAAGCCAGGACAGCAAGCACCATATTGCTTCTCTAACGACCACTCACCTTTGTCCTCCCCAGGGAGCTTCAAGTCCTCAGCTTTCATCTCACTCATTCTGACACAGACATTTTCCAACTCCAGCCCATATTGCAGGAGCCACAGAGGTCTAGTGGGTCCCAGGTGATCTGTGTGACTCCAACGACTGGACATTCTGGGTGGGTATCCTCCCAGAAGGAGGGATGGGCATGACCACAGTGCTAGCTTTCCTCTATCCAGACTCTTTTTCTTCCCTTCCCCTCCCCAACCTACAGCTACCAAGAGAGACAATTGAGCTACCACACCGAGGTTTCCACAGATAGTGGGGCTCAGACCTTTCCTCTTGGGGTCCTGCAGCAGATGGAGGGGTGCTCTGACAGTGAGCTCCATGCCTGCCAGCTCTTCCTGGTGCTGCTTGCCAGGTGACTCCATCAAAGCAGGGCATGCCCCAAGGCGGAGGGAAAACAAATCTGCTTGGACACCCCATGGGCAGCTCAGGATGAGCACACTTCTCCCTGGCATGGTCAGGGATTGATCTTTGGGGACCCAGGGTCAGGCCCACAGGCCAGATCCCATACCAGGTCTCGATCCCATTGCTTAGGGGCAAGGAGGGAGATTTGTGAATTAGTCTCAGGAGGCAAGAGAGCCCACATGAGCATATCGGGGAGAGTGCAGTGTGGGTCCTAAGTGCAGCATGCTGACAGAGCATCCCTCCCCCAACAGAGAGGGCTGTCATCATAGCTCAATGCAACCTCAAACTTCCTGGCTCAAGTGTATTCTCCTTGATCAGCCTCCCAAGTAACTGGAACTACAGGCGCATGGCTGCACACCTAGCTAATTTTTCTATTTTTTGTAGAAACAAGATCTTGCTATATTGTTTAGGCTGGTCTCAAACTCCTGGCCTCAAGTGATCCTCCTGCCTCATTGTCCCAAAGTGCTAGGATTATAGGCATGAGCCACCACGTGGCCCCATTGTTTTTATTATAGCAAGATCTGTTGTAGCAGCCAAAACTTTAAAACAATGTAAATATCCGTCAATGGGGTGATACATGGATCAAATATGATATATCATATTATGAAATATTCTGCAGCAGAATGTTTTTCTAAACAGAAAAAAACCTGTATGACTAGTTCTCTAAAACAATGTTGAATGAAAAAATAATTTTATTCTTTGCTCAAAATCCAGAAATGGTGCCCTGCTACACTCAAAACAGCTAAAGACTCTCCAATGGCCTGTAAGTACCTATGTGATCTGTACTCCTATTAGTTCTCTAATTGTCCTCACCATGGAGTATATTCCAGCCATCTGGCCTCGCAGCTGCCCCTGAACACACCAGGCAACACCGTTACAGCTTATGCAGTTGCTGTTCCCTCTGCCTGGAATATTCTTTCCCCCCATTTCCCTTAAATCTTTGGTCAAGCTCCTCTTAATACATGATGCCTGTCCTAACCACTTGAATTAAAATTGCAATTAACTCATCCCAACCCCTAATACCCCCAAATTCCTTTTTCTGTTCCATTGGTTTTTTGTTCTTGTTGTTCCATAACACTTACTTTCAAACACATCCTATAATTCCATTTTTCCTTTTGTGTTTATTGTTTATTGGCTGTCTCCCCTGTCTCTAACACAAGCTCTGTGAGGGCTACGTTTTTGTTTCATCCAAGGACGTTTCCTAAGACCCAGACTACTGCCTGACATACAGTAGATCACTGAACACATAGGACATATAGTAGAGAAACACTGAATGCCAATATTAGGGAAGTGGTAGAATACATTCTTTATTATAGAATATCATGAAGCTATTTAAAAAGCATGAAAAAGATAGGTCTCTGCTGATTTCAAAGAGGTTCATGATGGAGAAGGGATAGGATGATATGTACCAGGCTGCTTATACTAATACAAGTTACCTTGAGGAAGAGAAGATAATTTTTTTAAAATAATAGATCAATAAAATGGGAAAAAACTTATGGCATAATGTTAGGTAAAAATATAGACTACAAAGATTCATATATATAATTAATGTAGCACATAGAAGTTTTAAATATATATGACTAATGATTATAAAAATAACCTGGATGTAAAAATATTAAGTTTCTGTGAGTAATTTTTGTCTCCAATTTCTCGTTGTTTTAATAAGTTTTGTAATAAAGTAAAATTTTAAAAGAAAGAAAATAAAGAAGTCTTGACCTGTTATATTTTCACAAATGAGTTTTTTTAAAAGGAGCATTTTCACTGATTTTTGAAGTGAAAAAGACTCCCTGATTAATGAATCTTTTTCCAATATGTTTGTCTGATAAGACAAACATATTCGGTTCCAGAACATATATCATAGAGTCTTTCCTGAGCATTGTTAAAGAAATGAATTATTTCCCAAAATAAACCTCTAATATGAAGTACAAATCTGCCACTTGAGCTTATTTAGCATTGGTAATAGTAAAGGTGGATTCATCCAGTTTTGCTTTTTTTTTTTCTAATTTTTTTTTTATTTCAGCATTTTACAGGTGTACAAATGTATAGGTTACATTTATACATTTATAGCTTTGCCCCCACAAGTCAGAACTTCAAGCCTGTCCGTCCCCCCACACAGTGTGCATTGCACCCATTAGGTGTGTATACAGCCATCCCCTCTTCCCCCCACCACCAGCAAAACACCCGATAAGTGTTATTACTATATGTGCACTTAAGTGTTGATCAGTTAATACCAATTTGATGGTGAGTACATGTGGTGCTTCTTTTTGCATTCTTGTGATATTTCACTACGTAGAATGGGTTCCAACTCTATCCAGGATAATACAAGAGGTACTAAATCACCATTGCTTTTTGTGGCTGAGTAGAACTCCATGGTATACATATACCACATTTTATTAATCCACTCATGTATTGATGGGCATTTGAGTTGATTCCACATCTTTGCAATTGTGAATTGTGCTTCTATAAGCACTCTAGTGCAGATGTCTTTTTTATAGCATGTCTTTTGTTCTTTTGGGTAGGGCATGCCCAGTAATGGGATTGTTGGATCAAATGGTAGTTCTACTTGTAGCTCTTTGAGGTATCTCCATATTACTTTCCACAGAGCTTGTACTAGTTTGCAGTCCCACCAGCAGTGTATGAGTGTTCCTATCTCTCCACACCCACAAGAACATTTATAGTTTTGGGACTTTTTGATAAAAGCCATTCTCACTGGAAATAAGTGGTATCTCATTGTGGTTTTGATTTGCATTTCCCTGATGATTAGAGATGTTGAGCATTTTTTCATATGTTTGTTGGCCATTAGTCTATCTCCTTTTGAAAAGTTTCTGTTCATACCCTTTGCCCACTTTTTGATGGGGTTGTTTGATTTTTTTCTTGCTGATTTCCTGAGTTCTATATAGACTGTAGTTATCAGCCCTTTATAGGATGTGTAACATGGGAATGTTTTCTACCATTCTGTAGGTTGTCTGTTTGCTCTTGTGATATTTCCTTGGCTGTGCAGAAACTTTTTAATTTGATCAGGTCCCATTTATTTATTTTTGTTCTTGCTGCAGTTGTCTTCTTCATAAATTCTTTGCCTAGGCCAATGTCCTTAAGAGTTTTTCCAACATTTTCTTCTAGAATTCTTATAGTTTCATGCCTTAGGTTTAAGACTGTTATCCACCGTGAGTTGATTTTTGTGAGAGGTGAAAGGTGTGGATCTTGTTTCCATCTTCTACATGTGGCTATCCAATTTTCCCAGCACCATTTATTAAATAAGGATTCTTTTCCCCCAGTGTATGTTATATGCTTTGTCAAAGATTAGATGGCTATAATGAGGATAGTTTCACATCTGGGTTCTCAGTTCTGTTCCATTGGTCTATGTCTCTATTTTTGTGCCAGTACTGTGCTGTTTTAGTTAGTATAGCCTTGTAGTATAGTTTGAAGTCTGGTAAATTGATGCCTCCCAATTTGTTCTTTTTGCTTAAGATTGCTTTTGCTATACAGGGTCTTCTCTGGTTCCATATGAAGTGTAGAATTACTTTTTATAGATCTGTAAAAAATGATGTTGGCATTTTAATAGGGGTTGTATTGAATCTGTGGATCACTTTGTATAGTATAGACATTTTAACAACAATGTTGATTCTGCCAACCCTTGAGCATGGTATGGTTTTCCACCTGCTTTTGTCCTCTGCTATTTCCTTCCTCAGTGTTTCATAGTTCTCCCTGTAGAGGTCTTTTACCTCCATAGTTAAATATATTCCTAGGAATTTTATTTTCTTTAACATTATTGTGAAGGGTATTGAGTCTTTGATTTGGTTCTCAGTTTGACTGTTGTTGGCATATAGGAATGCTACTGATTTCCGTACATTGATTTTGTAACCTATGACTTTGCTGAATTTGTTTATCAATCCCAGTAGTCTCATAGCAGAATGAGAATGGGGTTTTCTAGATATAAAATTATATCATCAGCAAAGAGTGATAGTTTGACCTCTTCTGCCCCCAGTTGGATGCCCTTGATTTCTTTCTCTTGCCTGATTGCTATGGCTAGGAATTCCAGCACTATGTTAAATAGAAGTGGTGATAGAGGGCAACCTTGTCTGGTTCCACTTCTAAGCAGGAATGCTTTCAATTTTTCCCCATTAAGTATGATGTTGGCTTTGGGTTTGTCATATATGGCTTATACCATTTTTAGCTAAGTCCCATCTATGCCTATTTTGTTAAGCGTTCTTATCATAAAAGAGTGCTGGATTTTCTTCAATGCTTCTTCTGCATCTATTGAAAGGATCATATGGTCTTTGTTTTTGCTTCTATTCATGTGGTGAATTACATTTATAGATTTGCATATGTTGAACCATCCCTGCATCTCTGCAATGAATCCCACTTGGTCATGATGGATTGGGTTTTTTTTGGGTTTTTTTTTTGAGACAAAGTCTCACTCTTTTGCCCAGGCTAGTGTGAATGCTGTGGCATTAGTCTAGATCACAGCAACCTCAAACTCCTGGGCTCAAGCAATCCTTCTGCCTCAGCCTCCCGAGTAGCTGGGACTACAGGCATGCGCCACCATGCCTGGCTAATTTTTTCTATATATTTTTAGTTGTCTGATTAGTTTCTTTCTATTTTTAGTAGAGGCAGGGTCTCACTCTTGCTCAGGCTGGTTTCGAACTCCTGAGCTCAAACAATCCACCCGCCTCAGCCTCCCAGAGGTCTAGGATTACAGGCGTCAGCCACCGCATCCGGCTGGATGGATTATTTTTTTGATAAGCACCTGAATTCAGTTTGCTAGGATTTTGTTGAGAATTTTTGCATCTATATTCATAGGGATATTGGTTTGTAGTTTTCTTTTTTTGTTGTGTCCTTTCCTGGTTTTGGTATCAGGGTGATGTTGGCTTCATAAAACATGTTTGAGAGGATTCCTTCCTTCTTGATGTTGTGGAATAATTTCTGCAGAATAGGCACCAGTTCTTCTTTGTAGGTCTGGTAAAATAAGGGTGTGAAACCATCTGGTCTGGGACTTTTCTTTTTAGGAAGGTTTTTTATTGCTGCTTAAATTTCAGTACTTGATATTGGTCTGTTCAGGAATTCTATTTCTTCCTGATTGAGCCTAGGGGGGCTGTGTGTTTCTAAGAATTTGTCCATTTCCTCCACATTTTCAAGTATATGTGCATAGAGGTTTTTATAGTACTCATAAATGATATTTTGTATTTCCGTGGCATCAACTATAATTTCTCCTTTTTCTTTCCTGATGGAGCTTATTAGAGTCCTTTCTTTTCTGCTTCTCATTAATCTAGCAAGAGGTGTGTCAATTTTGTTTATTTTTTCAAAGAACCAACTTTTTGTTTTATTAATCTTTCACACATTTTTTTATTATCAATTTCATTTAGTTCTGCTCTGATCTTTGTTGTTTCTTTTCTTCTGCTGGGTTTGCTTATCCTCTTCCCGTTCTTTGAAAGGAGTCACTAGATTGTTTATTTGTGATCTTCCTGTCTTTTGGATGTAAGCGTTTATTGATATAAATTTTCCTCTCAGGACTGCTTTCGCTATGTCCCACAGATCTTGATGACTTGTGTCTCCTTTGTCATTTAGTTCAAAAATCTTTTGATTTCCATCCTGATTTCCTACTTAATGCAATAATCATTCAGCAGAAAGTTGTTTAGTTTCCACAATTTTGTGTAGAGATGAGAGTTTCTGTTGGAGTTGATTTCTAATTTTATTCCACTGTGGTCTGAGAAGATGCATGGTATAATTTCTATTTTTTTAATTTTTTGAAACAGGCTTTATGGCCTAGGATATGGTCAATCTTAGAGAATGTCCCATAAGCTGATGAGAAAAGTGCATATAAAATAATATAAAAGTGCATATTCAGTGGTTTTTGGGTAGAATGTTCTGTAAATGTTAGTCAGGCCTATTTGTGCTAGAATTTTGTTTAATTCCATTGTTTCTTTGTTTATGTTCTGTTTGGAGGATCTATCCTGTTCAGTCAGAGGGGTGTTGAAGTTTCTGGCTCTTACGGTGTTGCTGTTTATCATTTTGTTTAGATCAAGGAGGATTTGCTTTATGAATCTGGTGCACCTGAGTTAAGTGCATAAATATTTAGAATTGTTATGTCTTCTTCTTGAATTGTACCCTTCACCATTATATAGTGACCTTATTTGTCTTTCATTACTTTTGTTGATTTGAAGACTAAGTTATCTGAAATCAGAACTGCCACGCCAGCTTTCTTTTGGCTTCCATTTGCTTGGAATATCGTTTTCCAGCCCTTCACTTTGAGTCTGAATGCATCCTTGTAGGCTAGATGTGTTTCCTGAAGACAGCAGATACCTGTCTTGTGTATATTTATCCATTTGACCAGCCCATGTCTCTTTAGTGGGCAGGTCAAGCCAGTCACGTTTATTGAGAGAATTGATAAGTGGGACAGATTTCTGTCCATCCTGTTGAGTTGAACTTTGTTACTTTGTTATCCCTCTTGAGCCATTGTGGTAGCTGGCCTTTGACCTTTAGCTTTTGGATGATTTTACATTGGTGAGTGTTTATTTTGCTGATTCGTGTATATCACTGTTTTGAGTTCTTCCTGGAGGACAGGGTCTTGTCTTGATAATTCCCTCAGTCTTTGCTTGTCTGAGAAGGTCTTTATTTCTTCTTCATATATGAAATTTTATTTTGCAGGGTACAAGATTCTAGACTGGGCATTATTCTGTTTGAGAAGAGTGAGAATGGGGCCCTAGTGTATTCTTGCTTGTAAGGTCTCAGTTGAGAAGTCTACCATTATTCTGATGGGTTTTCTTTTGTAGGTTACCTTCTTCTTTTGCCTTACAGCTCATAGGAGGGCTTCTTTAGTGGTTATTTTGGTCAGTCTGATGACTGTGTGTCATGGTGTCTTTCTGTTTGCAATGAATCTCTCAGGAGTCCTTTGAGCTTCTTATACCTGGATATCTAGGTTTTTAGCAAGGCCTGGGAAATTTTCCTCATCCAGTTTTCCTCTCAATATTATTATGTTATTTTATACAAGGAAGATATTTTATAATTGATTTTCAAATTTATTTCTGTAACTTTTTCTTATGATTCTTTGTAAAAACAATGTCTTAGGACACTGAAGGAGGACGTATTCTTAGCCTCATCTTATAAATGAGAAGGAGAGAGAAAGTTTCAATGACTACCCACAGTCACTCAGCTAGGTAAATAGGAACTATGCTTAGTTACCCTGACTTCTACTTCAGTTTTTCCATTTTTATCTATAAAAATCTTCAGTCACATTCTTCTAGCAGCTTTAAAATATACTAATGAGATATTTTATCAAGACTCTCCTGTCTTCAGCTGAGGTGATCACTCATCTATTGCTTTTCCTGTGGGTTACAAAAAAGGTTACATTTATAACCACCAGATCATAATCACCTCCCAGCAGTCACCAATGGGAATAAAGATGAGTATCTGAATGTCTGTGTTCCCCCAAAATTAATATATAGAAATCCTAACCCCCAATATGATGGTATTAGGAGATAGGGCCTTTGGGAGGTGATTAAGTCATAAGAGTGGACCGCTTACGAATGAGACTGGTGCGTTTCTGAAAAATACCCAGAGAGCATTCTCATCCTTTTTTCCATGTGAGGTTACATCAAAAAGAGAGCAATCAACAAACAAGGAAACAGGGCCCCATCAGATACTGAATCTGCTGGCACCTTGATCTAGGCTTCCAAGACTCCATAACAGTGAGAAATAAATGTTTGTTGCTTAAGCAACCCAGTCTATGGAATTTTTGTTATAATAGCCTGAACCGACTAAGATAATCAGGTTATTTAAAATGGTACCTGCATCACTGCTTATAATTCATAACCACCAGGAGAAAGAAACTTGCTGGAAACTAAGTAAAATGAATTGATAATACATGTATGTTGCAAATACTGGGCCAAAATCATTCTCATGATACTAAGTAAAAGTTTTCACCAATGTATGTTCAAGATGCCCCACTGATTTTTCATTTATTTTTTATTTGAAAGGAATAAATATAAATTTAAATTTTTCCAGAAGAAATTTACAGAGAAAATAGGTCACTATGAAAGGTTAGGAATGAAAGAATAAGAAAACACAAAAGGACTAAGAAAATGTGCTTAGAAACATTTTACTCATAGTGTTATGTTATCTTTAGTAAAAACTTGATCAACCTAACCTAGTACTTTTAGTTACTTTTTCCTTTAACCATGCATGATTTGTGTTTATTCTTTATACTCTCATTTTCTTCTGGCAAAGAGCAGCCTTCATTTAGAAGATGGATGACTCAGCATAGAGTCACTGTCTATAGCTGTGTAAAGAATGAAGCAACTTCCTCTTCTAGTGATAAAACCTTCATAGTCAGTGGACTTCATTACTACTACATGCACCTGTGCCTACAAACTAAGAAGGATAAAGGAGATAGAGAAATGAAACAAAGATGAGAAGACAGCTGTGGAATATTGTTTTATGGTATAGTTAATCCGTGGTACCCAGGATTTCTCTTATGTTCTTATACTGAGACCAAACAGAAAGGTAGCATGTTTCTCAACGTACACAGCAGAACTTTTACACTTTTAACAGCTGTCTCACATTTCCATGAGTTACCTAAAGTATCGTGCTCTTACCAAAAAAACCAGAAAACTTTTCCATCTGGGAGGTTAGGTTAGGGGAATTTGTGCTAACCCGATGAAATAAAAGACATGTAAAAGCAAGAGGATTGAATCAAGAATCTGCAAATCAACTATGAAGTGTCAGATTTTAGCTCCAAGAAAATGTCATAAAAAGAACTTCTACCAAACAGACTTTTCAACATGGCTGCAAAATTGCACATCCTTGCCTACTGATCAACTCCCTCTACACCACCTCCCCCCGCCACACACACACACGTTCTGAAGATTTGGTAGCTGCCTTGTGGGTGGTGGTTGTAATCATGGTGGTTGTTATAGTGGAGTTGGTTTGTTCTGGTTTTGCTTTCATTTTATATGAATAGCTGGATCTTTAAAACATTTTTAAGTGGCCCCTGTATTTTTATGAATAAGATATGCAGATGAATATATTATAAATGTAACACAAATATATTTAGTGGCCATGAAAAATAAAATTTATGGATTCTTTGGATATATTGTGACATTAATAAATATTTTTAAATTATGTGATTTTTATGGTATAATAAAAACTTCTCCAAAAAGTAATTAGCTAAATAAAATTAGCTAAAAACTGCAAAGGTAGCCCCTATTAAAAATTGTCCGGACAATTACTATGAATAAAGCCAAAATAAAAACTTAGTAAGATCAAGAAGACAAATTAGTTCTTTGGAAAATGGTACACATGGAACTATATATGCTAAAGCTGATGGGTCAGAGGACACTGTCTCAAGCCAGGGCCACCCCTCCCTGGCTCCATCCCCACATACATGCAAGATGCTTTTCTTATCTGAATGTTGATTTCTTCATTCATACAATGAGAGAGTAGCTGATATAACTCCTTCAACTGTTAATGAGGTAAAAATAAAATTATTTGATAAAAAGTGTTTACAAATTCATTAATTTACAAATCACTATTAGTTATTAACAAAATTGTCAAAGAGAAAATTTCTAAAATATTCAGGTTATTAAACACTGAGAATGAAATAAAGGATCAAGGAGTGTTATAGAGGCTATATATAATCACATTATCATTTATAAAAAACTAAGATAAAGCACTAAACTAAGAAAATAGAGTATTTCAGACAACACAGTAATATAACAATAATAATAATGTACCTTGCATCTACATGCTAACTTTCAACTTAAAAACTCATTTACCCTTCCCCATGTGGATATTATTACTCCTGTTTCCTAACTAATAAAAACATTAAGTAACCTGGTGAAAGTAGCCCAGCTCTAAACTGTAGATTCAGAACTGAATTCCAATTTTCATATGTTCTTTTCGAGAAGCGCTATTTAGCAAGCAAATTTTCTAATGACTCTAAATGCTTCTATTATATGACAAAATTTAAGTTAAAAGCTTTTAAGAAAAACTAACAAGAGTAGATAAGAATGTGGAGAAATCGGAACCCTTGTCTATTCCTGGTAGAAATGTAAAATGGTGCAGCCACTGTGGAAAACAGTATGATGGTTTCTCAAAAATTAAATATAGAACTATTATATAAGTCAGTCATTCTACTTCTGGGTATATACTCAAAAGAATTAAAGGCAGGGATCAAACAGATATTCATACACTCATGTTCGCAGCAACACTATTTATAATAGTCACAAATTAGAAGCAACCCCAGTGTCTATTGACAAATTAATGGATAAGCAATGTATGATATATATATTTATATGAATATTAATTCAGCCTTAAAAAGGAAAGAAATTCTATAACATGGGTGAGCCTAGACATTATCATAAGTGAAATAAACCATTCATAAAAGGACAAATGCTCTATGATTTCACTTAAATGAGGCAAATTGAGCAGTGATATTCACAGAGACCGAAAGAAGAATGGTGTTTGTTAGAGTCTGGCGGGAACGAGGAAATGAGGAGTTATTATTTAATGGATAAAAGTTTCAGTTTTGCAAGATGTAAAGAGTCTGAAGATGGATGTTAGTTATGGTTTCACAATAACATGAATGTCCTTAATGACATAGAATCGTACACTTAAAAATGGTTAAAACGGGCAGGAGGATTGCTTCAGCCCAGGAGTTGGAGATTGTAGTGAGCTATGATTGTACCACTGCACTCCAACCTGGGCAGCAGCATGAGACACTGTCTCTAAAAAAAAAAAAAAAAAAATAGGTTAAAATGGTAAACTTTGTTGTACATATTTTACCACAATTTTTTAAAAATAATTAAAAAATAACACATCCATCTGATGAGAAGTATCTGTGATGGTTAATTTTATCTGTGAAGTTGGCTAGATTATAGTGACCCATGTTTGCTCAAACACTAGTCTAGATATTTCTGTGTATTTATTTTTTAGATGTAGTTAACATTTAAAATCAGCTGACTTTAGGTAAAGCAGATTACCCTCCCTAATGTGGATGGGCTTCAACAAATCAGTTTAAGGCCATAGAGCAAAGACTGAAGCTTCCTGAGAAGAGGGAATTCTGCCTCAAGACTGCACATAGAAATTCTGCCTGAAGAGATCAATCCCCGAGGAATTTGGAGTCCCATGGAAAGACTAGGTGAGGGTGTTTCTTTCTGTTCCCCTCACCCCTGAGGCAGACTGCTGGCTCTCAAACTGTTGGAGTGCCCTTTTGGGCTCTCGAACTGTTGGAGTGCACTGCTACTGTAAGCAAACTTGAACTTCTTAACGGCAACCAGCCCACTCAGGGTCACTTCTCTCCCCACTGTGGGGAACTGTGAGATACCCAGAGTTTTAACATTCAGGGAAGGCTTCCCCTAGGCAAAAGAAGAGTGCAGCATGCTAAGGGTCCTCTTGGGATAAAGGAGACCAGAGTACAAGCTCTCCTCCATTCAGGATTTCTTCTCCTCCCTCCCTCCCCCATCCACTGCTGCTGACACAATCGTGGCTGTTCCTGTGGGGGGGCAGGCATGGGTACCCAGGGGAAATATCATTCCAGAGTATTTGGGAGCATCTGCATCCACTTTGATGGCATGCCCACCATGCCTGGACTTGCACAGAAGGCAGAACCCATGTCATTCCCTTTAAGGAGCTGCAATTTCCTACACTGGAGTACAGACAAGCTGAAAACCTGCCTGTTTGGGGCTGAGAGAAATTTTGCCCCAAGGTCATCTGGGTAGAGACCTGAGAGTACAGATTTTCCATGGCCCTCAGCTTCATTTATGCCTAGAAAAAAGAGACAGTGCCTATCTGAGCTGAAAGTCATGAGTCCCAGGACAGTGGTGTGATAGGGACGTGGATTGTGTCTCCCTACACAGGCTGTAGAGCAGGTTCACTCCTCTCCCCCCAACACGCACACCATAGAGGAGACTGCAGGTCAATTCAACACAAGCTCCCCATCACCCTCATTAGGGCTGATACTTCTGCCCATCATTGGGATGTATGAGGGCTCTGCCTAGCTTTATCCCTCCTCCAAGGCTAAGCGGGGACCACAGGACATTAGACATGATGTCTAATCATGTCTAATCCACTGACCCCTCCCTCCACACTGCCAAAGCAAACCAAGTACACACCTATCAGCTCCTGCTGCAGCCGGCTCTCACACAAAAGTGCCACATACTGGCCTCGTAGTTGAACTGCAAACTAATACTTTTCTACCATAAACAGAATCTGAGAAAGACACCACACAAAGACTATCTATAAACAAGAAACACATACCAAGCCTTGCCTCCCTGAAAGTACCCAAAATTTAAGCTAAATGAACAAACACAAAGTACATTTCAGGAACACCACCAAGGGGTGAAAAATAAAATAAAATAAATTGTTAAAATCACATCCAAATGAAAGTAAAGTCAAAAATAGAAAGGACAGCTTCTCCAAATTAGAAGGAACCAGCATAAGAACTGTGGCAGTATAAACAGACTGTTTCAACACCACCAGAGGATCACACTAGCTCTCTAACAATGAATCCCAACCAAAAGGAAAATGCTGAAATGACAGATAAAGAATTCAGAATACGAATTAGAAGGAATCTCAATGAAATCCAAGAGAAAGTTGAAAACCAACACAAAGATATCAAAAAAATAATTTAGGGCATGAATGAAAAATTTACTAAAGAGATTAAAAAAAAAACTTCTGGAAATGAAAGACACATTGATAGAATTACAAAATCTAGTTGAAAGTTCAAACAATGGAATAGACCACAATCTGAAAGAAATTTCAGAGTCTTTGGAATTAACTCAGTCAGACAAAAAAAATTTTTAAATAATTAAAAGAAATGAACAAAGTCATTGAGAAATGTAGGATTATGTAAAATGCCCAAACCTAAGAATCATAGGTATTTCTGAGACAGAAGAAGAAAAAGCAAAATATTTGGAAAAACTATTTGAGAGAATAGAGGAAAACTTCCCTGGTTTTGCTAAAGATTTAGACATTTAGATAGAAGAAGCTCAAAGAATTCCTGAGAGACTCATTGCAAAAACACATCACCAAGGTGTACAGTCATTAGGTTATCCAAAGTCAATGTGAAGAAAAGAATTCTAAGAGCTGTGAGACAAAAGCATCAAATAATTTATAAAGGAAAACCTTTCAGACTAACAGCAGATTCTCAGCAGAAACCTTATAAGCCAGAAGGATCAGTATTCTATCTTTAGTCTTCTAAAGCAGAATAACCATAACCAAGAAGTATGTATCCTGCAAAACTAAGTTTCATAAGTGGAGGAGAAATAAAGTCTTTCTTAGAGAAGCAAATGCTGAGAAAATTTATCACCATTAGACTAATCCTACAAAAAAATGCTCAAGGGAATTCTAATCATCAAAACAAAAGGTTGACCCCACCTTTAAAATATTTGGAAGTACAAAATTAACAGGGCTTATAAAACAGTAACACAATGGAGAACACAAAGCAACTAGGTAAAAATCAACATGATGGCTAGAACAGTATCTCACATATCAATATTAACTTTGAATGTAAATGGTCTAAATTCCCCCACTTAAAAGATATAGATTTGCAGAATAAATAATAAAACACAACCCAAATATCTGCTGCCTTCAAGAGACCCATTTAAATCATAAAGATTCTTATAGACTCAAGGTAAAGGAATGGGAAAAAATTTCCATGCCACCAGTGGAAACTAAAAGTTAGTAGGAGTAGTCATTTTTGTATAAGATAAGACATACTTCAAGTCAATAATGATAAAAAAAAATAATGAAAACAAAAAGGTCGTTTTATAGTGATAAAAGGAACAATTCAAAAAGAAGATATAAATTCTAAATAAATATGAACCTGACACCAGAGCTCCCAGATTGATAAAACAAATACTACTAGACCTAAGAGATAGACAGTAATATGATAATAGTGGGAGATTTAAACACCCCACTGACATCATGAGACAGATCATCAAGGCAGCAAGTCAACAAAGAAATACTGAAATTAAAATGGACTCTAGAACAAATGAAGCTAACAAACACTTACAGGACATTTTACTCAAAACAGCAGAACATATATCAGCACATAGAACATTTTACAAGAAAGACCATATGATAAGCCACAAAACAATTCTCAATAAAATTTTAAAAAACAAAATCATATCAAGTATCTTCTCAGACCAAAGGAGAATAAAAGTAGAACTTAATTTCAAGAGGAACTCTCAAAACTATACAAATACATGAAAATGAAAACACCTGCTCCTAAATGATATTTGGGTCAATGAAGAAATCAAGATGGAAATTTAAAAATTTTTCCTATGAAGGATAACAGAGATATAGCAAAAACAGTGTTAAGAGGGAAGTTTATACCACTAACTCCTTACATCAAAAAGACAGAAAGATCAAATTGACAACCTAACATCACACCTCAAGGAACTATAAAAACAAAAACAAACACAAT
Organism: Propithecus coquereli; assembly: GCF_000956105.1. Classification (NCBI taxonomy): domain Eukaryota; kingdom Metazoa; phylum Chordata; class Mammalia; order Primates; family Indriidae; genus Propithecus; species Propithecus coquereli. The sequence continues at coordinate 1,529,201 of NW_012148897.1, read as the reverse complement.
CCAAAGCTAGCAGCAGAAAAGAAATAACAAACATCAAAGTAGAACTAAATAAAATTAAACAAAAAAAGATGACAGAGGAACAATGAAATGAAAGTTGGTTCTTTGAGAACATAAATAAAATTGACCACTAGATAGATTAACCAAGAAAAAAAGAGAGAAGATTTAAAATAAGTTCAAAAATGAAAAAGGAGATATTACAACTGATACCACAGAAATAGAAAACATCATCTGAGACTACTATGAGCACCTCTATGCACACAAATTAGAAAATCTAGAGGCAATGGAAAAATTCCTGGAAACATACACCCTCCAAGGTTGAATCAAGAAGAAATAGAAATATTTAACAGACCAAAAATGAGTAGTGAGATTAAATCAGTAATAACAAATCTCCCAATTAAAAAAAAAAAGTCCAGGACCACATGGATTCACAGCCAAATTCTACCAGATATTCAAAGAAGAACTGATGTCAAGGCTACTGAAACTGTTCTAATACATTGAGAAGGAGGGAATACTCCCTAATTCATTCTACATAGCCAGTATAACCCTGATACCAAAGCCTGGAAAGGAAAAAAAAACAAAGAAAAGAAAACTATAGACTTATATCCCTCATCAACATTGATGCAAAATCCTCAAGAAAATACTGGCAAACTGAATCCAAAAACACATCGAGAAAATTCATCACAATTGAGTGGGTTTCACCCCAGGGATGCAAGGATGGTTCAACATACACAAGTCAATAACCACCACATAAATAAAATTAAAACCAAAAAACATGATCATAATAATAGATGGCAGAAAAAGCATTTGATAAAATTCAACATCGCATAGTGCAAAAATCTTCAACAAACTAGATGGAACTAGAAGAAACATACCTCAAAATAAAAACGCCATATACAACAAACTCACAGCCAACATCATATTGAATGAGGAAAAGTTGAAAACATTCCCCATAAAAACTAAAATAAGGCAAGCGTGCCCACTGTCACCACTCCTATTCAACATAATACTGGAAGTTCTAGCCAGAACAATCAAGTAACAGAAAGAAATAGAGGGCTTCCATATTGGAAAAAAGGAAGTCAAACTACTTCTGTTTGCCAGTGATATGATTTTATACCTAGAAAACCCTAAAGACTCTGCCAGTAGACTCCTAGATTTGATAATTGAATTCAGTAGTCTCAGGTTACAAAATCGATGTACTCAAATTAGTAGGACTGTTATGCACCAATAACAACCAAGCTGAGAATCAAATCAAGAATGCAATTTCATTTACAATAGCTGCAAAAAGAATACAATACCTTGAAATGTACTTAACCAAGGAAGTGATAAATCTCTACAAAAAGAACTATAAAATACTGATGAAAGAAATTATAGATGACACAAACAAATGGAAAAACATCCCCATGTTCATGAAATGGAATAATCAATATGAAATGACCATACTACCCAAAGCAATCTACAGATTCAATGCAATTCCCATGAAAACACTGAAAATGTTTTCAGTGTTTTCACCAATGTCATTTTTCAGAGTTAGGAAAAACAATCCTAAACTTCACATGGAATCAAAAAAGAGCTCAAATAGCCAAAGCAATCTTAAGCAAAAAGAACAAATCTGGAGGTATCAAATTACCCAATTTCAAATTATATTTCAAAGCTATAGCAACCAAAACAGCATGTACTGGTATAAAAGTAGACACATAGATCAATGAAACAGAATTGAGAACCCAGAAATAAAGCCAAATACCTACAACCAATTGAACTTTGACAAAGCAGACAAAAACGTACACTGGGGAAAGGATGCCTGTTTCAATAAATAGTGCTTGGAAAATTGTATAGCCACATGCAGAGAATGAAATTGGATCCCAATCTCTCACCATATACAAAAATTAAGTCAATATGGATTAAAGACTTACATGTAAGTCCTGAAAACATAAAAATTCTAGAATAAAACCTAACAGAAACTCTTCTGGACATTGGTCTAGGCAAAGAATTTATGGCTAAAACCCCAAAAGCAAAAGCAACAAAAATAAAAATAAATAAGTGGTATTGAATTAAATTAAAATGCTTCTGCACAGTAAAAGAAATAATCAACAGAGTAAACAGGCAACTTACAGAATAGGAGAAAATATTTGCAAACTATGTAATTGACAAAGTTCTAATACCCAGAATCTGCAAGGAATACAGATAAATCAGAAAGAAAAAATAATAATAATCCCATTAAAAAGTGGGAAAATTACATTAACAGATATTTTTCCAAAAAAGAAATACAAATGGCCAAGAAACATATGAAAAAATATTCACCATCCCTAATCATCACAGAAATGCATATTAAAAGCACAGTGAGACACCACCTTACCCCTCTTAGAATGGCCATTAACAAAAGGCAAGAAATAATATATTGTTGCTGAAGATGTGGTGGGAAAAAAGTGTTCATACACTTTTGGTGGGAATGTAAATTAGTACAACCTATATAGAAAACAGTATGGAGATTGCTCAAACCCCTAAAAGTAGACCTACCATACAATCCAGCAATGCTATGATACTACTGGGTATCTACCCAAAGGAAAAGAAGTCATTACATCAAGACGCCCGCACTTATAAGTTTATTACAGCACAATTCACAATAGTAAATGTAGAGGGTATTAGAAAAGGCATAAAGGCCTGGGTAAAGTGACCGTGAGAAAGGTGGAAATCTGGCAGTCCTGCAAACAGGCCTTGGAATATGAATGCTTATCAGCCAGCTTCACACAGCAGGCTTTGGAATGCATGGGAGTGTAATTAATGTTTCCCTGCCCTTTTCTTTATAGCCTTAAGGAGTCACAAGGAATCCCAGGATAAATATGGATATGTTGCATATCACTAACTAGATTTCTTTAGAATAATATGTTTACTGGCACCAGAGACTTTCATCTATATGTTCTTTCCAAACATTCTCTCTGTAAGTTCTTTGCTTTGACCTTGAATGCCTTTCTCTGCAATAAATACGAAAGTTTGGAGAGGTACGGGAGCTCTCTGAAACAAAAAGTGTCTCTCCTTCTCCTTCAGCCCGAGATTATGATCTGGAGCATTCTTCATTACGCCGTGACACTGGTAGAGACACTGGACAATCTCCACAGTAAAACTATAGAATCAACCTAAGTGCCTATCAATCAATGGGTGGATAAAGAAAATGTGGTGTGTATGTATATACCATGAAATACCACTCCACCATAAAAAAGAACAAAATAGGCCGGGCGCAGTGGCTCACGCCTGTAATCCTAGTACTCCTGGGAGGCCGAGGCGGGCAGATTGTTTGAGCTCAGGAGTTCAAAACCATCCTGAGGAAGAGCAAGACCCCATCTCTACTAAAAAAATAGAAAGAAATGATCTGGACAACTAAAAATATATATAAAAAATTACCGGGCATGGTGGCGCATGCCTGTAGTCCCAGCTACTCGGGAGGCTGAGGCAGAAGGATTGCTTGAGCCCAGGAGTTTGAGGTTGCTGTGAGCTAGGCTGACGCCACGGCACTCACTCTAGCCCAGGCAACAAAGCGAGACTCTGTCTCAAAAAAAAACAAACAAAATAATGTCTTTTGCAGCAACTTGGGTGGAACTGGAGGTTGTTATTCTAAGTGAAGTAACTTATGAACCAAAAATCAAGTACTGGATGTTCTCACTTATAAGTGGGAGCTAAACTATGGGCACACAGTGTCATACAGAGTAGTATAATGGACATCGAAGACCCAGAAGGGAAGAGAGTGCAAAATGGTTATGCAAAGAAAAATTACCCATTTTATACAATGTACACTATTCAGGTGACAGGTACACAAAAAGCCCATGCCTCACCACTATACAATTCATCCATGTAACCAAAAAACATTTGTATACCCAAATCTATTGAAATAAAAACGAAAAAGAAAGAAAGAAATTCTGCCTGATTTTTCAGGCTTCAGACTTAAGGCTACAACATCAACTCTTACCTGACTCTCCAGGCCACAGCTTGTGAGCTCCCATGTTTGTGTAAGCCAATTCCTTTCTTTATGATTATTATTATTATTACAAAGTATCATGGGGGTACAAATGTTTTTGGTTACATGGATCACTTTTGTAATGCTTGAGTCATGGTTAAAAGTGTGTCCATCACCCAGATAGTGTTTGTTGTACCTGTTAGATAGGTTTTTGCTCATCTCCTCCATTCCCCTCCTCCCTGCTTGATTTCCACTGAGTTTTACTTCCCTCTGTGCACCTGTGTGCTCATCAATCAATTCCAATTTAAGAGTGAGTACATGTGCTGTTTGTTTTTTCATTCTTTAGATACTTCATTTAGGATAATGGTCTCCAGTTCCATCCAAATTGTTGCAAAAGATATTAATTCAACTTTCTTAATGGCTGAGTAGTATTCCACGGTATGCATAAAAAATCACCCAAAGACTAAAGCTCAGAGCTCATATAAAACATTAGTACCACATTTTGTTAATCTATTCATGAATTGATTGGCACTTGGGTTAATTCCACATCTTTGCAATTGTGAATTATGCTACAATAAACATTCAAGTGCAGGCGTCTTTTTGATAAAATGACTTCTTTTTCTTCTTTTCCCAGTAATGGAATTGCTGGGTCAAATGGTAGGTCTGCTTTTAGTTCTTTGAGGAATCTCCGTACTGTTTTCCACAGATGTTGTACTAATTTGCAGTCCCACCAACAGTGTGTAAGCATTTCTTTGTCTCTGCATATATGCCAGCATCTGTTGTTTTGGGACTTTTTAATAGAAGCAATTCTGACTGGGCTAAGGTGATATCCCATTGTGGTTTTAATTTGCATTTCCCTGATGATTAGAGACATTGAGCATTTTTTTACGTATTTATAGGTTATTTGTCTATCTTCTTTTGAGAAACTTCTGTTCATGCCTTTTGCCCAATTTTTAATGGTGTTGTTTGATTTTTTTCTTGCTGATTGTTCAATTCAAGGAAACCAGAAAAATAATTGGGGAAATGAATGAAATATTCACTAAAAGAGATTGACATATTAAAAAAATGAAACTTCTGGAAATGAAAAATTCATTTAAGGTAATACAAAACACAGTGGAAAGTTTTGAGAATAGACTAGACTAGGCAGAAAAAAGAATCTCAGAGTTCGAAGACAACTCATTCAAATTAACTCAATCAGTCAAAAATAAAGAACAGAGAATAAAGAGGAATGAACAAAGCCTATAAGAAATATGGGATTTTGCAAAATGGCCAAAGATAAGATTCATAGGCATCCCTGAGGATGAAGAAGAAAATGCAGAAGAGGCTGGAAAACCTATTTGAGGGAATAATTGAGGAAAACTTCCCTAGTCTTGCTAGAGATTTAGACATCCAGGTACAAGAAGCTCAATGAACACCTGAGAGAGTCATCATAAAGAGGCAGTCACCAAGACACATAGTCATCAGACTGGCCAAGGCCAATATGAAGAAGAAATTCCTGCAAACTGCAAGGTGAAAACATCAAGTAACTCACAAAGGAAAATCCATCAGGCTAACTACAGACCTCTCAACTGAGACCTTACAAGCCAGAAGAAATTGAGGCCCCATCATCCGTGTTCAGAATTATGCCAGCCTAGTAAACTAAGTCCCATATATGAAGGATAAATAAAGACTTTTCCAGACAAGCAAACACTGAGGAAATTTGTCAAGACCAGACCTGCCTTGCAAGAAATACTTAGAACTGCATTATACATGGATCAGCACAATAGTCACCCACAGAGTAAAACCATCCAAAAACCAAAGCTCAGAGCTCATATAAAACATTAGTACAAGAGATAAAACAAAATAATGACGTACTACCCAACAGGATGAACAGAACAGCATCCCACATATTAATTCTATCAATCAACATAAATGGTTTGAATTCCCTACTCAAGAGACATAGGCTGGCTGAATGGATAAAAATAAAATACAAGCCAAGTATCTTCTGTCTGCAGGAAACACATCTTACCCAGAAGGATTCATACAGAGTCATCGTGAAGGGATGGAAAAAATATTCCACTCAAATGGAAATCAAAAGAAAGCTGGTGTAGCCATTCTTATATCAGATAAAATTGGCTTTAAATCAACAATGGTAAAGAAAGGCAAAGAAAGTCATAATATAATGGGAAAGGGAGCAATTCAAGGAGACATAACAATCCCAAATATTTATGCACCTAACACAGAAGTGCCCAGATTCAAAAAGAAAACCCTGCTAGAACTAAGCAAAGAGATAAACAGCAACATCTTAATTGCTGGGGACTTCAACACCCCACTGATAGAACTGGACAGATCATGCAAGCAGAAAATAAATAAAGAAACACTGGACTTAAATGGGACTCTAGAACAAATGGGCCTAACAGACATTTACAGAACATTTTACCAGAAAACTACTGAATGTACATTCTATTCATCAGCACATGCAACATTCTTCAAGATTGATCATATTTTAGGCCACAAAACATGTCTCAAAAATTAAAATAAAATGGAAATCAGAGGTTCAGGCTGAACGTCTAGTGGGCGCTGTCTCTAAAGAGAATAAATCACTACACTTATGGCAGGGATTTTGTGCAAAGTAGTTCAGAGGCCCTTAAGCAGACTACAGATTGTGACAAAAGGTGTGGAATCTCTGATTTGTACAGACTGGATTCGTCACAAATTTACCAAGTCAAGAATTCCAGATGAAGTGTTTCAGCCTTCACCTGAAGATCATGAAAAGTATGGTGGGGATCCACAGAACCCTCATAAACTGCATACTGTTACAAGAATAAAAAGTAGGAAAAGACCACCATATTGGGAAAAAGATACAATAAAGATGCTTGGATTACAAAAAGCACATACCCCTCAAGTTCACAAGAACATCCCTTCAGTGAATGCAAAACTGAAAGTGGTTAAACATTTGATAACAATCAAGCCCCTGAAGTTGCCACAAGGACTTCCAACAGAGGAAGACATGTGTAACACGTGCTTCAAGAACACTGGGGAATTAGTAGTGCAGTGGCATCTGAAACCTGTTGAGGAGGAAACAATTAAGTCCTAATGCCAGAGTAGCTTGAGATTTAAAAATGCAAGTCATTTTTATTTAAAATAATGAGAATGTTTTCATCAAAATGTATTTAAAATACCAAAAATAAAATAAAATGGAAATCATACCCTGTATCTTCTCAAACCACAGTGGAATAAAACTAGAAATCAATTTCAAGACAAAGATCCAATTCTACACTAAGTCATGGAAATTAAACAACCTGCTGCTGAATGATTATTGGATCAATGAAGAAATTAAATGGAAATAAAAAGATTTCTCGAACTGAATACCAAAGGGGCACAAGCTATCAAAATCTCTGGGATTCAGCAAAAGCAGTATTAAGAGGAAAATTCATAACCAATTCCTTAAAATGTCTGTGTCTATTTCTCTCTCTCTCTCTCTCTCTCTCTCTCTCTCTCTCTCTCTCTCTCTCTCTCTGTATGTATGTATGTGTATGTGTGTGCGAAAGAGAGACAGAAAGAGAGAGATCTGTCTTATTGGTTCTATTTCTCTGGAAATCCCTTGATTAATATAATACTTAAAAATCTTAAAGAAATTTAATCTTAAAAAGCTAATGTATTCAACATTATTAACCAGTATAGGAATACAAATTTAAACCACGGTGAGATATCATTGCACACCTATCAGAATAGCTAAAATGAAAAATAACAATAACATCGAATGCTGTAAAGAGTGCAAAGAAACTGAATCACTCATATGTTGCTGATAGGAATGTGAAATGGTATCACCACTCTCGATAGTTTTCCAGCTGCTTTCAAAACTAAAAATAGATTTCTTACATGATCCAGCAATTATAGTTTTTAGTATTTATCCCAGGGAACGAAGACTCATTTTCACAGAGGCTCTTTTACACAAATGCTCATAGCAGATTTATCCATATTAGCCCCAAACTTGAAACTACACAAATGTCCTTAAAAAGGTGAATGATTCAATAAACTGTGGGCTACCTATACCATGGAATACTTTTCAACAACAAAAGGTAATGAACTATTGATACATGCAACAACTTGAATGAACTTCAAAAAAGTTACTCTGCATAAAGAAAGTAAATCTCAAAAGATTCATATTGTGAGATTCCATTTCTGTAACAATCATGAAATAACATAATTATAGAGATGAAGAACAGATGAGTGGTTGCCAGGGGTTAGGAATAGGAGAGGAGTTGGGTATGGCCATAAAGAGGGAACGCAAGGGAGTCTTGGAGTGATGGTTCAGTTGACTATGTTGACCATGATGGTGAATTACACAAAGTTACACATGTGACAAAATTGCATAGAGCCACACACACACACACACACACACACAGGGATGGTGCACGTATAACTGGTAAAATCTGAATAAACTCCATGGACTATGCCAATGTCATGTTCTTAATGTTGATATTGTCCTGTGGTTGTGTGGGATGTTGACATTAGAGGTTTGAGAAGGGGTACATGAGACTTCTCTGTACATTTCTTTGTAACCTCCTGTGAAATCTATAGTTATTTCAAATTAAAAGTCAGGAAAAAAACTAATAAAACATGGTTCTTTTTTAACAGAACCTATTCTGAATAAATTATTCATTCTACAGTTTTTTCAATAGACATGTATTTTTCCTGATCCACTTTAAGACCATTTTTTGTCCATTTAATTTGCCTACAATTTATCTCCCAAATAATAAATGCCTGTGTAATGAAATAAAATTATCAGGAGGCAAATTCACACCCATAAAGTCTGTTTACAGGTTTGTGAAATGTAGCTACACAAAAGTTATCAAGCCTAATGAACAAAATAGCCATTCCACTCATGCAAATAATATGATTCTGTTATTTTAGCAGTTTATGGCCTCATTTAAAGGAAACAGCATTGAAACTAGGAATGCCACAGATCATTCCACCACCAGACATTTTTATCAACTAGGTTGGTGTCCCTTCAATACCAAATTGATAAGCAATCATGGCAGACAGTCTTATTAAGCTAGTTTGCATATTTATGAAGACTCCGTAGCTTAATAAACTGTTACAGGGCAATGAAAGTTTATGGAGATCACTAGAAATGTCAGACTAGTACTCCAAAGTCAGAATAAAATTTAGTAATTCTTGTTTAAATTCCAACCCATCTAAAATAAAAACCAGTCTTTTTTATTAGCCCTGTCTCATTCATAAGGAAATTCAATTTTCTTATGTAGTGTCCTGTTTACCTAATATTTAGTTGACCATATTGAAGCCCTATCATGAGATAGGATATATGTAACAAATTTTAGGCATTTAAGTTTAATTTCATAAAAACTGACTTCTACTTTCTTCAGCTATACAAATAAAAGTTGACGAATAGTTAGAGAGAGAAAAGGAGAATGGTAGTGAAGATTATAAACAATACACCATTCCATGAAACTGCAACAAGACTACCTCTAAAGGTATTATACTATCACACTGTGGTTTCGAACTTCATAATGAATCAGATCCTCTTGTTTTAATCAGATCCTTTGTCAGCTTAGAGTTTATCTCTACAGTGACGATTATTACTGTTCAAACCAAAATTATAGTTAAACTTTTATGTATTATATACACCTAAAGCAACTGATAAGTTTAGAATTATAATAGCCTTTAAAAGCAAGATTCTGTAAGTTACTTATGGGGCTCCAGTGACAGCCTGGACCTTTTTCTCCCAGTGGTGGCATCTATCAGCTTTCCCCCATTCCTAAATCTATCTCCTCCCTCTGTGAAGCATGGAACATGGGACAACCTGAAGCAGTTTTCATGGCTGAGAAGAGATGGAAAAGATAAATCCCTGAAACTATCCTGTAATCCCAGTCCACCACAGCATATAGGGTTAATAAAATGATTTCTGCAAAATCAAAGAAAAAAGATATTTGTTGTACTTTTAAGTAACTAATAAACATAGAGGTTGTCCTTGAGAAAGTTCTTAGTGGAATTAAAACCTCTGAGTAGCCAATAAGCGTAGGTGGATAAATCTTCTTTCTTTTTTTATTTAGCTACTAAGTGTTTTTTTCCACGTGTATTTTCTATACAGACCCAGCCAAAAGTGCTTATACTTACAAACCAAACTGCCTCAACCAATATCTTTTCTACATATTCATATCTACCAATCAGTGGATGATGTTCAAGATAGCTGAAGGTAGAGAAAAAAATCCAGGGTCTAAGCTAAACCAGAGGAAAAATAGGCACTAGATTTTTGTATCCCTTACTTTAGAGACAAATTAAATGATTTTTGAGATGGCTCAACTTACAGCTACTATTAGAGTAGAAGCTGTTCTCTTTTATATCAAGCTTTCTTCATGAAACCGTGCAATCATGCCAAATTAACCTTCTAATCAGGTACAGAAGGAGCCATAATTCACTTTTATTTCCTATTGTTAGGGTTTTCCAACGTCAATAAATGTGTTTCTTCTTTCTTCCTCAATAATCTAAAATTAAGTAAGCAAATTTAACACCTTATAAAGTTAAACATATTGTAAGAATAATACCTTCCATTTAAAGTCTACGTAAACAAGTTAGGCCCTTTTGACTTCATTAAATCCCTGTAAAATAATTATCGTGACACACTTATGAGCTACATAGGTATAGTATCATTGTCTCCATTTTATAGATGAAGAAACTGAGGCTCATAGAAATTAAATTATTTCCTAAAGTAACACAACTCATGAACAAAATAATTTGTATACAGTTTCCTTCTATCTTCACTATGCTTACTGAGACATAAATTTTACAAATACATTGTTTAAATAAAGTTTACCCTAATTTGAAAAAAATCTTCAAATTAAAACACAGAAATCTATAGAATATATTACTTATTTCCCTTTTAAGCTTCAGTTTGATAACTTCACATGCTGTTATTACTGTCAGTAACTACAATATACTCTTAAATTTATCTTTAATTAATTCAAAGTAGGAAATCTTTGAACAGACACCTTTTTAATGACTTAATTGATTCTGAAGCCAATTATGTTTTATTTTTAGTCTCCTACAGGGCCCAATTCTTAATAATCTTTCCTTTGTGTAACTTAACTGTTTGCATGAATCTTCTCTGACTTTTTAGAAACTAGGCATGTATGCTCAGTAAAGGAAATTTAGACACATAGCCTTTTAGAACACCACATTTATGGAAGCACCACTCACATGCAGAAATAGTATAATTGTATATTTATTAGGCAATGTTTTGAAAAGATGGCAGCCAAGTATCTTGCTCTAAGAAAATCAATATTATTTGATAATTTTCTTTGTTACTATTTTTTATTTTAAAATATTAAGGGGATACAAATGTTTTTGGTTACATGGATTGCTTTTACAATGCTTGAGTCAAGGCTATAAGTGTGCCTTGACCCAAAAATTGTTCATTGTACCTGTTAGGTAGGTTTTGGCCCATCCCCTCTTTCCCCTCCACCCTGCTTGATTTCCACTGAGTTTTACTTCCCTCTGTGCACATGTGTGCTCATCAGTTAGTTCCAGTTTAATCATGAGTACATGTGATGTTTGTTTTTACATTCTTTAGATACTTCACTTAGGATAATGGTCTCCAGTTCCGTCCAAATTGTTGTAAAAGGCATTAATTCCCCCTTTTTATGGCTGAGTAGTACTACATGGTATACATATACCATATTTTGTTAATCCACTCATGAATTGATGAGCACTTGGGTTGATTCCACATCTTTGCAATTGTGAATTGTGCTGTAATAAACATGCAAGTGCAGGTGTCTTTTTGATACAATGACTTATTTTCATTTGGGTAAATACACAGTAGTAGGATTGCTAGATTGAATGGTAGGTCTACTTTTAGTTCTTTGAGGAACCTCCATACTGTTTTCCATAGAGGTTATACTAATTTCCAATCCCACCAATAATGCATAAGTGTTCCGTTCTCTCTGCATCCACACCAGCATCTATTGCTTTGAACTTTTTAATAAAAGCCATTGTAACAGGTGATATCTCATTGGAGGTGAAAGATACCTACAAAAAGAACCATGAAACACTGAGGAAAGAAATTACAGATGACACAAACAAATGGAAAAATGTAATGTGCTCGTGGATTGGTAGAATCAACATTGTTAAAATGTCCATACTACCCACAGCAATTTACAAATTCAGTGCAATGCTCATCAAAATGCCAATTTCATATTTCACAGATCTAGAAAAAATAATTTTATGCTTCATTTGGAACCAGAAAAGAGCCCAAATAGCCAAAGCAATCTTAAGCAAAAAGAACAAATCTGGAGGCATCCCATTACCAGACTTCAAACTGTACTACAAGGCTGTAGACTATAGAAACCAAACAGCATGATATTGACACAAAACTAGAGACATAGACCAATGAAACAGAATGGAGAACCCAGATATAAAAGTATCCACATACAGCCAACCGGTTTTTGACAAAGCAGACAACAATATACATTGGAGAAAAGGAGCCCCGTTCAATAAATGGTGCTGGGAAAATTGGATAGCCACACGCAGAAGAATGAAACAGGATACATATCTCTCACCATGTGCAAAAAATTAATTCAAAATGGATAAAGGACTTAAATATAAGGCATGAAACCATAAGAATTCTAGAAGAAACTGTAGGAAAAATTCTTCTAGATAACAACCTAGGCAAAGAATTTATGATTAAGACTCCAATGGCAATTACAGCAACAACAAAAATAAATAAATGGGACTTGATTAAATTAAAAAGCTTCTGCACGGCTGAGGAAATAATCAACAAAGCAAATAGACAACCTACAGAATGGGAGAAAATATTCACAAGCTATGCATCCGATAAAGGACTAATATCCAGAAACTACAAAGAACTCAAACAAATCAGCAAGAAAAAAATCACACAACCCCATTAAAAAGTGGACAAAAGACATGAACAGAAGTTTTTCAAAAGAAGATAGACTAATGGACAATAAACAAATGAAAAAATGCTCAATGTCACTAATCATCAGGGAAATACAAATCATGATTTGATAATTTTCTAACAGATGGAAATAAAATGTCTTATAGAATAGAGGGCTTATTTATTTTTAAACAAAAGTACCTTATGGGCTAACAGTGGTCCTATAGAAATCAAATGCCTATGGAATAATTAGCCAAATATGAAAACTATATAACAAAATTTTAAAATATCTCTAAGTGGAAACTTTCAAAACTAAAGGGAAAAAGAGAAACAGACAATAACAAATGTGACAAAGACACATAACGTCTTTAATTTTCAAAGAGCCCTTTTAAATGTATAAGAAAACTATTTTAAAAAGTAAGAGAATTTAAATGGAAACATTTCAGGAAGATTACTAAAGAGCATATGAAAAATGTTCAACCTCAGTATTCAAAGAATGTTGGTGAGTCGGTTGTAAAGTGTGATAAAGGTGTACTGCTAATGGCATCGTGAACCGGAAAAATCCTTTTGAAAAGGAACATGCAAATATGTTGCATGGGACATAAAAATATTCATGGAACCTTGACCTGATCATCTTCCTCTTGGGACTATATTCTATATGTGGCAGACACTGTGAGGTCAGTGATGCACCCCCAGCCCAACATTTTCTTTAAGTGCCATCTTCTGGCCAAGTGAGGCCAGTGTCGCAGTTCTGATCAAGAAGTGGAAAAGTCTGCTGCTTTCATTTCTCCTTCTTCCTGTTTTAAATGGGAAAATGATAGTTGTAGCTGTAGCAGCCATAGGAACATAAGAGAAAAAACAAAAATATTATAGAGCTGTTGGGCTCAAAATCAGTGAACAGCAAATCAATGCCAACGACCACCACATAACCTCCACACTTGTTGTGCATGAAAAACAATCTCTGGTTTGTTCGAACCACTTAATGGTACGCATTCCTTTGTGTAGGAGAAAAAAATGATGTGCTAATGGCTATTTATGGCAGAATTTTTTATTAATCAAAAAAGTAAGGAAACCTATTGCCTACTAATTGGGAAAGTTTTAAGAAACAATAATGCACAAAAATCAGATTTAAATAACCAGTCTGAAGATCACACATGTAGTAGATTGATTGATTATAGTCATGGCCCCAATTTTTTTCACCCATTCCTGTATTCACTCCCTTTGCCATGAGACTTTGCAGTTACTTTCAGCAAAGAAGTGAACCTATTTCCCTGCCCCATGATTCTGATTTCATCCATGGACTTGTTTTGGACAATGGGATTTCTCCAAACATGATACAAGAAGTTGTGAAAAGGATTTCTGCAATTGTATTTTTCCTCACAGTAACACCTTACCCATCTCTATGAAAAGAATTGCAGGCTACTTTACCGGAGCTGAGACATGTAAGTAGAGCCAAGTTTTTCCAGTTGTCTGAACTGAGGCCACTCTAAAGCACCTGACAGCTAGGCAGCCTGCAGACATATGAGGCAGCCCAACCAAGATCAGCAGAACTGCCTAGACAAGCTAACATAAGAGGAAGCCCAGATGAGATCAGCTGAGCCCACTCCAGAATAGCTAATTCTATAGACTTGTGAAGTAAATAGATATTTACTGCTGCATGTCACAGAGGTTTTGTGGTTGTCTGTTACACAGTATTTATGTGGCAGTAGATAACTGATACAATGTAAAAAATTAAATTGTTTAAAATACATATTCATCTATTTAATATTCATTGAGCACCCACAATGTATCAGGCATTATGCTCTGTGAAAAGAGGCAGAATACAGAATTGTATTATCCTATGAATCTGAAGTTGTCAATTATACGTATGTATGTGGGGAAAGGCTGGGAAGAATGCAAAGGCCATGGGTCATTTTTATTTGCTTGTTTGTTTTTGCCTTCCTTTAAAATGACATCTCCAGCACCATGTTGGTAGGTCGGTGGCACAGAAAGGGTGGACGGTGTGAATTGAAGGAGCAAAGAGAATGAATGATAAGAAAAGGGTAGAAGTGGGTAAGGAGACATTAGGATGATCAATAGTCCTTTTTGGTATAAAAAAAATACAAGACCATGTTTGTAGCCTCCAGCAAAAACACCAAAAAAGATGGAGCATTGGAAGAGTTGAGAGACAGCAAAACTGAGGTGTGAAGTTACTGAAGAGAGGCAAGAGGAGCACGAATGCCAAGCAGAAGTGGGGGCTTAGCTGGAAAGAAAACAGAAAGAAAAGATGGGGATAGTTTACTTATTTTTAACTGTGGAAGGGCAGGTACCTGATATTCTCTATTTTCTTAAGCCCTGGTGCAGCAGCAAAGTTATCTATTATACTAAGAGTGAAGAAGGTGAGGTGAGGAGGGAACAGAAAGAGCTTTATTGGTCTGTAAAAGGAAACTGAGTGTAGGCAACCCAAAGGATTTCTGAATTCTTTTAATTCTTTTGAAACTTCTTATCTTCATCAAAGCAGAAGTTACATTTGAGAAGAATTTTGGAAAGTACTTTGAAGTGACAGCAGAGAAAAAAAAAACCTATATAAAAGTAATGCCTTCATTATTATCTTGATTATGGTATTTCTAAAAAGCTGCATTTTTAAAACTCCTTGTTAATTTATTTAGGACTCAGCATGGATTCAGTAAGACATGGAAATTTAAGTATCACGTGTAAAGAGATAAAATACAGACCAAAAAATGCCCAGATGAGAAAAAATTTCAAGTTATATTCATGCACTCAATTTACAATTATAACTTTAATTAGAACATCTTAACTGCTCCATTACTTGATGTGGGTTTTTTTTTTCCCCCTAATTCTGTTTTTGCTGCCTTAATAGTTTCTGGCCTAAACTGCATTAAAAGATTCTATAGTTGCAAATTCCTTAGTAGCACTTTGGGAATAAAATAACCAAAAGAATGGATCTAACAAAAAATAAACATAATAGAAGGAAATAATGGCATTTTTGTCAAAAATATTATTTAACTCCCTCATCTCTGCCCCTGCCATATTGTCTATGGAACTACAGAAGGATATTTTCTTAAATATGTTGAGAATTAAGCTGATATACATGATTTAAAAACTAGTTGAACTTTGACATCAGTCCTTAAGTTTTGAGGAAAAGAATGGAGTGAAGTCCAAAGTTATTGACACCCACAGTTTCCTTGGCTTCTCCAAAACAAAGTATAACTTGAGTAAGCAATATGATTTCTTTCATACTCATGTATGGCTGTGTCCTCAGCATTTTGGAGGTTGTAAATTCTTGGCATGCATGCCTGTTAGGGCTAAGAGATGAGTTTGTTTACCTGCCAAATTATTTTTGAATTTAATTTTAATGCCTTTAGACAAAATATGCACCCTCTAGTTCAACCTCTATGTGGCTTCCTTCCACCCACCCCTCAGAGCCATTCATTGACATCCCTGCTTAGTCAGTGAAAGTATTTGGGTTTGAGATGGAAGGCCTACAACTTACAGTAGCAGAGATGGATTCTATTTGTGTTCAAGCAATTCTAAGTCAAAACCATGGCTCCAGAACGTATCTGCTTAGTGACCACCGTCAAGATGTGTAATGTTTCCGAACCTCCGAAAGGCATTATCTATAAAATATATTAAATGACTATCTCACCAGGTTACTTAGAAGTTAAATAAGATTCTGTGTGCAAAGCACCTAGCACAGAGTGATGGCCCAATGAATATTACTTCCCTTCCTCCCTTTTACCTTTTATTGCCAAGCTCATTAGATGAGAAAATAGAGTTGTGTAAATAACTGTTCATTGCATATTACTGCTAGCTTTTCTTTTAGGTATTTTAAAGCCTTTAGCAAAATTACATTAAGGGAAAATTCACCTAATTATAAATAATAACCAATAAGTGAGTTGGCCTCAATTAAAACAATTTCATCCAAGACTCTTCAAAACATTAAAGTTAAAATATGTGGCAACAGTATAATTTAAAAGTCAAAAGTCTTGTAATTGCCTTGTTTTTGTAGTGAGTAAAGGTAAATGCATGAATTTTTTTAATTCTCTCCAAAGGACTGTGTTTACCTTTCCCTTGGCCTCATCAGTTTTTATTTGTTTTTTACAGTCATATTAAGGTTTTTCAATGACTTCTTCAATAACTGTAGCTTCAGGGTGTTAAGCTGAATGAGTGATTCTAATGTCTGGCCCTTCCAAGGAATGATACATTCTGACTGGCATTGACAACTCACCAAATGGAGAGTTACAATGGTTACAATAGATTAAATTCTAAATAAAGATTCTGTTTATGTTCACAAGAGTAGGAGTGAAAGACATAGTCAAAGCATCTCAGAAGTAGGTGTAATTCAAGCAGTTACCTAGTCCAACCATGTATTCTGTGTGCAAATCTTTCATTCACATCCAAGATAAATGCTTGCCCACCCTGTGCTTGGAAACCTTCAGTAAAACAGAACTCACCACAACCATGAGCATCTAATTAAATTTTCAGACAGATGTAATTTTTACAGTGTTTCCTTATATTGAACTGAAATCCACTGGCTCATTAGCAGAGCCTCCTCCAGTCCCTGCCATCTAGTCCCTACATATAGAGCCATTGACATTTTATCTGCTCAGAGAACTTGGCTAAAACGTCATCTAACATGAATGCTGCCCAGCTGGTGGCATGCTGCAGTTAAGCCAGTTGATCATTGTTTCTTTTTTTTTTTTTTTTTCATCAGAAAATTGTGTTGAGT
>NW_012148897.1:1431964-1503958 GCF_000956105.1 Propithecus coquereli | reverse complement strand
TGGTGTCAGCAGGTCTCTCCGGCCGCTCAGGAGCCACCCGCAGTCCGAGATGCAAGGGAGGGGAAGTTAACCGCTCCACCTACCCTTGTTGCTGATCTCCAAGCCTCTCGGGACCTCTCTCCTTCCAGTTCTCCTCCGCAATGTCTTCCCGTGGAGTCTCCTGTAGTTTCAGGCACCCTTCCTTCCGACCCTCACCCGATCTATGTTTCTCTGCTCGTTTATTTTTTCTCTCTTTCTTCTAAAATTCGTCTTTTTTGCAGAGACCTTCTGACTGGCGGCTTGTCTCATCCGCCATCTTGGCTCCTCTCGATCATTGTTTCTAATGGCCCAAGTATTGATTCCTTTTAAAGGAGTGTGTGTGTGTATGTGTGTGTGTTTGCATATGCCCATGTACATGCACATGTGTGTTTAACTTCTTTACGAATGGAATCTGGGACAAGAAAAGTTTCCAGTCAGTGTTGCTAGAGGATGGAATCCTTGAATTTTCTCCAAATTGAAGAAACTGCTGAAAATGAAGCGGGGGACCCATGTGACCTGCCTTGACTTTTGTGATGATAGCTCTCCTGTGTTAACAGGCTAAATACCTTACATGTATTCTCATTTAAACTCCCAGTCACCCACAAGGTAGGTATGATTACCATTGCTTTTTTAGCAAGGAGAAAAGTGAGATGTAGAGAGATAAAGTAATGTCCAAATTCACACAACTAGTCAGTGGAGAAAGCAGAATTTTGACACCATCAGTTGGATCCTAGAGCACAATCTCTTCACCTCTGTGAAAGTAGCATCTAGATACCCAAACAACTTAATGCAGAATTCCTAGCCCATTTTCTGTGTATTCTTCTTCTTTAAAGACTACATATGCAGTCAATAATCTACCTAATTTTTCGGTGATGTCTTTCATAAGTTATGCAAATTTTAAGGTCTTGGCCAGGGGAATGAAACACCCAGGAGAGTTGATCAAGATGGTTTCCAACAGCATAGATGGTACTGACACCAGGTAAAATTGCAAATACATCCCTCTTCTCTCCATCTAGATAATACCCTTCTCCATCTGACTCCCAAATAGAAGTACTATGTAAGAGTGCTAGTGAGGAGTTGAGCAGTTATTGGGCTCTATTTATGCTGTCATTGGACTGATGAACTGTTGGAGATGATTTGTTTTATATTCCTAAAGTCTGGTGGAAACAATTATAACTAGTCCTTAGCTAACAAACCCTTCTCAAGTGACAATACCTAGAGGAAAGAGAACCTTGCCTATCCCACCCATGGCAGCATGGATCACTCCCTCAAAACCCACATGCAAACATACATTCACTCATACATGTGAATAAATGAAAATAAAATGTACTAAATCTGAAATAATACCCACCATTTGGACTACACCTTCCAACCTAGACAATCTGAGAAGCAGGGTTGACTGGATTGGTTGAGTTTTATTTTCTCAACCCACAGTTTATTATCTATGCCAATGAGGACAGACATGCTTCTAATGAATACTTTTAGATCAAACATTCCTCATTTCCTACTAATAGAACCCTTACCACGATCCACCTCCTACTGACTCCAATAGGTCCCTGATCCAGGAAGTTAATCTTAACCAATCATTGTATTTCCAGTGATTGGTTCAGAAACCCTCCTTCCAGTGATTGGCTCAGGAATCCAAGCTTAAGACAACCAATATACTCCATGGATTCCCTTGGAGACTATTTGTGACCCAGGGATGAGCACATGACCTAAAGTAATAAAGAAAGCGTGAAGAGTAGACTTTATTCTACTCCTATTGGTAAGGATATCAGTTCAGAAAATTTACAAAAATCTGAAATTAAAACGTATAGTTTGTTACTCTCTCATATAAAATTCAAGCTCTGCTCCAGAAAGCTGTCTAATGTCCCAGCTCCTGACATCACATATGCCCTTTTCCATACCAGATTTCCATCTCAAGAACTAAGCCCACCAACAGACCTTCATTACATCCAAAGGGAAGGAAAGAGGGGAGGGTACTCTTTCTCCTTCCCTTTCAGGATATGACTGGAAGTTGAACTCATTGATTTCATCACCTCCCATTAGGAAGAACTTGAAGCTCCTGACTACATCCAAATACAATGGAAGCTAGAAAATGTCATCTCCAGCTGGAAAGCCACGCTTCCAGATAAATCTTCAATTAGTATGTAACAAGGAAGAATTGATACTGAGTAACAACAAATACCTCTGAAATGTCAGGGAAAGAATTATTTTCTTCTGGACACGATCAAGGAAGCATATTTCCTTGGATGTTGCTGGCAGCCATATTAATACAATGACAGAAGTCAGCCTTAGAATAAAGATGATGCAGAGATGAGGAAAGAACCAACAGAATAGCAAAGAAATCGAACTGTAGTCCTGATATCCTCATGACTGGGGCCACCCTACCTCTCGACCATCTGTTATGGGACATAATAAATTCCCTTCTTGGCTGAATTATGCTTCTCAGTAATTGCAGCTGAAAGGACCCTAACTCTGCAAAAGCCGAAACCCAAACAAGAGGAAGATGGAAGGAGAGAAACAACTGGACTCCAATGACCTCATAATAATTTCTTGATAAAGGCTTTACTTTCTCTCATTAGATAGATTAAAGTCATTTTTTTTTTTTTACTCTATCCCCTCAATAAATTCTTAGCGGTTCCAAGAATACTGATGAGTAGTTTTCTACAGGAATGTTTTACATCATCTGTATTTAAAAACAGAATTAATCTAAGGCACACAACAGGATGGGCTTGCTTTGTGCTGAATCGCAGGTCTCTCTAGGCATTGTAACACAAAGATACTTCTTAATTAGAGAGTCCCATTGTGATCTCTAAGTCTATTGAAATTGTTCAATGGCTCGGTTTTAAGTAGAGTTCACTGAAGCTGCAGAAGTGTGAATAGTAATGTAAAATAATCATTGCAAACTAAGAACACCTAATATCAGCATAAAGCATAAAAGTACAAGAAGGAATGGAAAATGTGATGTTTTCATCGTGCTATGTAATGTCCTACAGCTACTTAAATATCCACACAAAATACATTGCATTTAAATTGTTCTAAGTTTAGCTCATAATTCTATAACCAAATTTAACTCACAAATTCATACCTCAGACAGAGCAATATTTACAGTCCCATTGGAAAGACTGATTTACACTTTACCCACACACAGGGAAAATGACTACTTCTGTTACTCGTTGGAGTAGAAATCACAGCAATATACCACCTGGATTTGCAGGGGAAAATCACTTGTAAGAAACACACATTGTTCAGCCAAACAAAACATAAAGATTGTGTCGGTAACATAACAATTATATGTATCTACACTATAAAACATTCACTCTCTCCCCAAACCACTCGACTCCCCCCACAAAAAAAGTATGTTCTCATGTTTAAATATCCATGAGCCACTCTAATCCTGCCTGAGTGACTAATATTATTACATCAGCTCTAAATTAATGCATAACTACACAAATAATTCTCACAAATGGATACCCCTAAATTATCATAGCCTGCATTGGAATTTTTTCCCATAACTGTCTTACCCCAAGTCAAGTATTTCAGATCATTACTATGTAACCACTTCTAATATCAACTCTCCCAGTGGAATATGAAAGAAAATCTTAGAACATTTCCTTTGAAATGTAGTGTTCTCTAATAGCTCCTGATCACAACGCTTCTAAGAGATATTTCAGCTTATCTGTAGAAGTTATTTTATAAACAAGTGCATAAATACGTACATACTTCCTTGTAAATCATATTTATTGGCAAATATTCATGCTACTTTCTCCTACCCTTGCTCCTTGAGAAGTATACTTCTCAGCTCAATCATGAGTTTGGTTGTATTTGAGTGAGTATGACTTATATAATGTCCGAGCAGAAACTTTTAGAGGCCATACAAGCTTCTGCCATTAGCTTGAGCTTCAGCCTTCCACCATGAAGAAAATGTTTCTAGATAATGGCTATTCATACCACCTATGTCCCAGAATGGATGGATACATGGAACAGACCTGTCCCCACTTCACCCACTTCACATCCTGGAGCCCAGTCCAGCAGAGCCAAGCAGAGCTGAGCAAAACTACAACCAACCCGTAAACACATGAGTAAGAAATAAATGTCTGCTGTTGACAGCAGACATTTGGGGTTTCTTATTACTACAGAAAAAGCTGAATAATATATACCTAATCATGCAGGGGTGGGGGACCTGTGACCTTGGGCCACATGTGGCCCTCTGGATCCTTGAGTGGGCCTTTTGACTAAATCCAAATTTTACAGAACAAATCCTTTTAATAAAGGGATTTGTTCTGTGAAGTTTGGATTTGGTTGAGACATATAAGAGGATATAATAAATGTAACTCTAAATTAGCCCTTTTGAACCTGACAATTAAAATTTATTTGACCAGAAAACAATCAATTGGAAACCCAAAGAGTCATTTTATTCTTAACATTTTAATAAGCTTATCTTTTGTCTTCTCTGACATTTCCTGGTAGAACTGAACAGCCCAAAACTGCTACACAAGTCTTTGAACACTTGAAGGTAAGAGATGGGAAATCCCTATTAAAAATTTCAAGATCCTATCTTAATGATGTCATGGAACCAAACTGAATGTCGAACTAGCTCCTTCCATTTTAATGCATCTCTCAGCTTCTCTAACCTTAATGTCATTTGGGTATGATATTCCTACATTCTATTATAAGCACCTTTAAGGCTAGACACCCTGTCATGTTCATCTCCATATAAATTCCTCCAATATTTATCAGTACTATGCACAGATAGATGGATAGATTAGATAGGTATATAGTTTTCCAAATTTACCAACTGCTTTCCAAATTATTAATCCTACCTATAGAAGCCTCTGCTAGGAATGGCCTTCCTCACTTTTTCATGTGACAAGTATTTAATGGATCCTTCAAAACACAGTTTAATTTCATCTTCCCTCTTTCCCACTAAACGGCCAGCTCCATGAAGACAAAGACACATCTTTCCTGTTCAAAGCTATATCCTCAGCATCTAGCATGATGCCCAGCTTGAGGTAGGTGCCCAATAAATATTTCATGTGTGGGTAAATAATGCAAAATCTCCCCCAATCCTCTCAGACTGCATTCAACCTCCCTTCTGTTCTCTTATCACAGGGATGGGGAAACTTTTCATATTGGAAGGCTGTATTAATTTAGCTGTAATCAAATAAGGCCACATTCAAGAAACTTCAATGAGATATAATTAGAAATGTACATTATTTTGTAAAAATGTAATTTCTATGTACTTAATAATTTCAAAAAATGAAAACTATTTGTTATTTTTAAAATTAATTAAACTTTTAATGACTTGTTATGTCTGCTTTTTCTTGGAAAGCATTTGAATATTTGGTTGCAGCATGGAGGTCTGCAGTTTCAGTTGATCCTTTAGATGGGTATCGGTAATTTGTGCCCTTAAGGGCATCTTGATTTGGGTTCAGTAGGAGAATGTAGATTTGCAGCAATAAGTGGTTGAAAAACAAGAAAGCATTTTTCAGGCATGTTGCTGAAGGCATGGGTATCCTACTGCACTTTTCCATATTTCAATTGGATCTTTCTCAGCATCAAACAATGACTTTAAAATGTCACTGAGAGCTCAAAATGTACTGAGAGCTCAATCAATTCCATCTGTATTTCCTTAGGTGCCTTGGTGATATCAACTAGGTGATGGCTGAAACGCTAATTTGAGTGTGATGTCATGGTTCTCGAAGTCAGTGAACCTTTCATTGTATTCTCCAATTAATAGGTCTATCACAGCTGCATATTCTTCAAATGATTCACATATATCATCCTGCTCATCAATGACCTTTACTAACTTAGAAAAACATTCATCTAAAATTTCCTTTGGAAGAAGTGTTTTGGAAAAAGACAGCTTTTCCTGAAATGCTTGGATTTTTTTGCCACATGTCATATACAGACTTAGTTTCACCTTACAAAGAAATATTCAAGTCATTTTGATTTGCCATGATATCACACAGAAATGCTGCATTCTTATAGAAATCTTTCAATTCAAATTCCTGATTATGTTCTTAATAAAATTTAACTATCTGTTCTCACAGAGATAAAATTTTGGCTAACACCTGTCCCTATAAGAGCCAATGCACTTTAGAGTGAGAAGGCAAATCCACATTGAATACCTCATCATTCAACTTTACATGTTACAAAACTGACAATACCGTGTTGACTTTGTACGAATATAGTTAGCAATACTTATAACTTGTTGCAAAGTGGCACTTAAAATAGTAGCTTTAGCATAGAGATTTTGCCGATTAAAGATCAATGAAAAGAAAGCATGTGGATCAGTTAATACTTTTTTTATCTGTACAATAAACCCTTCACGTTTTCCTGTCATGGAAGGCACACCATCTATACATACACTCACTGAATTTACCACATTCAGTCCAACTTCAAGACATTTATCCTGAAAGTTGTTGAAGATATCTATTCCCCGTGTTCTGTTTGCAAGTGTGCCCAAAGCGAGTAACTCTTTGTAGCAAAGAAAATCTGTTATGACCCAAATGAAGCATTAAAACCTTTGCAGAGTCAGTAGTATCAGTTGATTCATCCAAAGCAATTGAATAATGTATAATTTTCCTTTTGAAGTATTACATGAAGTTGTTCTGTTAAGTTGAAGGACAATTCATGCTGCCAATCAGTTATGGTTCTCCTTGAAAGAGGCAGCTGTTTGTACTTCAAAATATTATTGGGGTCTAAGCATCCTACAACTTCGAGAATGCATTCTTTCATAATCTCTACATCACTGAATGGCTTCCCTTTTTTCCCAAGTATATAAGCTACTTTATAAGTAGCTTCAGTGGCATTATTTCCAGGTATTATTGCTGCATGAAAGAACTGTCTTTACTTTTGCTTTTCATCTTTTTATTTCTGCAAGACAACCTTTCATACCTCTCCCTCTAATTTAAAATATTTGTGGTACTTATGAATGTTATAATGCTGATGAGCACTGAATTTCTTTAATGTTGATATTGCAGTATCACAAAGCAAGCAAATCATCTTTAGCAGAAACAAGGTAATATGGCAATTCCTAATCCTCATTTAAAAATCTGTTTTTTTCCTTCAGCATTTTCTTGGTCTTCTTTGACATGATGGGCTGCTAAGCAGACAAAATTAAAAAATACTATCGAGCTGTGCAACTATTCACAAATTCCACTTCAAACAGAAACACAGGGCACCACTGTCAAAAGCTGGTAACAGCCTGGTGTACTCAACCCCCATAAACTCTTGCCAATCAGCCTTATGCACTAGTGACACCAGTCAGGCAGGAGAAGTTAGAACTGAATCATGAGCATAGCAGCCATCAATTTAGTTCTTATGATTTACTAATGTCCTAACTGTGCCAATCTAGGAGGATTATCTCATTGAAAATTATTTTATTCTTTAGTATTTTAAATACATTCATTTTAAAAATAAAATGAAAATATAAAAGGCAAACAAAAATGTATTAATAAAAATAAAAGAATCTGTTCGTAAAATTTGGATTCAGTCAAAAGGCCACTCTTAAGGACCTAGAAGGCCACAGTTCCCCACCCCTGCCTTATCATAATTAATATTAACTTCAATTGAAGAATTTACATAATTGTATGACAATTATCTGTCACAGTCCCTGACAACTAGCAAGTGACCAATAAATATTGGAGGAGTGAAATATTTATGACAGAAACAGATTGGGATTCACAAATCTGAGAGCTGATGTTAGAGTAAGGAATAAACAGTCCAGTTTGCTTAGGTTGGACATCACAGAACCATGTTGTCTTTTCAAGCACAGTCTGAACTTAAAGATGGGCAGATCTTGCCTGGATCTGGCTGGGCACACCTCCCTCACTTTCTTCACTAATTTTGATCTCTCCTTCTGATGACATAAATTGCCTTCAGAGGTTTCTCTGTATTTTTTCTGTTTTCTTTTCCCCCTCATTTTCAAGAGTATCATAAATCATTCTCCTGCCTTAAAAATATTGGACTCCATTTCCCAATTTAATATTACTCACTAGATTCTTAAGCATACTTTGTAATTTCCTAGAAAATCATTATTGCAATATTAGCACCCATTTCTAAGATGACGAACCTTCCTACAACATTGTACCATAAGATTCTCAAACTGGCAGTAAACCACTAATAGTCAATCATTTGCAATAGTTCTGAACCAGTGATCCAGGTATAGTCCAGTAACCCTTAATCTTTTCTCTTTTTTAATGACACAATCATTTGTTGATGAATAAATTTTTTTCTTCCTTTGTCCAACATCTCTTAAAGATAATTATCCAAAATTTAAAAAAAAATGTTAAGAAACAACAGAATAGTTGAAATTCAGAGGTATAAAAATGTACCTTTCACTGGCCATTCTTGTTCCCTAATCTTCCTTTAAAAATCCCCATCAGTTTTCTAATTCCTGAAATTCCACCAACATTCTATCATTCTATCTGTTGGCTTCATGTCTTTGTAAAAGATAAATATCTGGGGGATAAAGTAACAAAGGATTTTCAGTCACTTACATCCAATTCACCTTTCTGGAAGCAAATTTTGGTCCTACAAAGACAGAGAGGCAGCAGGGGACCTAAGTTTGAGAGTTTTGGAAAGCTGAGGGAAATGCATGAAAGGGAGGAGGTGGCTCAGAAAACAAACTTGACCTGCTTGGAGAAAAACAGGGAAACGGACTGAAGCTCATGCAGACAATCCAATGAACTCCTATTAGTCAGTAAGAAAGAAAAGAAAATCCAACCAAATTGGGCAAAAATATTGAGTGGCTGCTTCACAATAGAAGATGTGCAAACGACCAGTCAGCACGGCCAGTCAGATGTTCAGTATCTTAAGCACTGTTGATACACACAACAACGTGAATGGTCTCTCAGACAACATGTTGAGGAAAGAAGCTAGACATAAAAGAGTAACACTGCATGATTCCATTTATAAGAAGTTCAGGAACTTGAAAAATTAATCTGAAATCAGAAACAGTGGCTATGTTTGTGGGATGAGGAGATTTGACTGGAAGTGTACACAAGAAGCCTTCCGGGTACTGGAAAATTCCCATATAATGATGTGGTCATGGCTTCATGGTTGTAATCATATGTTTAAGGTCATCAAACTGTACATTTAACATCTGTGTATTTTTCTGTAGATATATTATATCCCCAAAATTTTATTTTATTTTTAAAATAAGGAGTCTTTGATTGAAATGTCTTTGAGTGACATGATCTGCAGGTCCTTGGACCACACATTTTGAGTTACAGAATCCAGGCTTTGGATTCTCTTTTCTCAAAAGGAGCTGGTGAGGTGATTATTGGGATATCTCCAGGGTCAGTTAAGAGCTACAATAATGCCTTTGATTCCTTTGGTCCTTGACTCAGCCAGGTCTCACCTTCTGATTTCCCCATGGAGTTCTTTAGTCTTCTCTTTCCTTATCTATTCAAGGTCTTAGAAACAAGATTTAGGGTCCCACATGGTAACACCCAATTGTAAAAATGTTGTTCCTGGATTTTTTTTTTTAACGTTTTTCTTCTGCTGAGTCTGAACCTTTTCAAATAAATTCTCACCTAGTACTCTTTAGGGTAGCTAAATAAGAACATCAATCAACCAACTTGCTGGATTAAATGTTTTCTCAATTTCTCCGATAATTGCCATGGCATTTGGGTCCTCATCCATCCCTGAGACAAAAAAAAGATGGAACAGCCATTGCCTTTACTTAGTTGCCTCTTCCATTTGACTGTGACTTCCTTGAAGACAAGAAATTATCTCATTCATCTTTGTATTCCTGGCATCGAGCCTAGTGCCTGGTACATAGTAGATGCTCATTAATTTTTCTTGAACTAAAATAAATGAGTAAGGACTTCATGAAACCTTTTGCCAGAGGCAATTTTAACTTGCATTCAACATCCAAGGAGAGTGGGCGTGCTGCCTTGGCAATAGCTCTGACATTGAATAATCTGGATGTTCCAAATTTCTTGCTGCTCATTTATTTTCAGGGGAAAAAAAAAGAGAGAAGCAGGGGAGGATCGTGTTTGCAGGCCAGGCAGACACATCTCAAACTCATCACCCTGTGAGATGGATCAGATGAGGCAGCAGTAAGACCAAGGCCACCTGCCCTGCTGCTGTCTTCTTACTGCTGATGTTGCCTTAATCACTGAGCCGATGCAATTTCCTGTCGCTAACCCTCGCTGTGGTCCACTGGGAGGTCTCATTTGTCACTGTCATTACCTTTCGGATCAGCAAAACATCCATCTTTAGGTGAGCCCTCCTTCAGTGCCTTTTTTAGGTATATAAGAAGCACATGATCAGGGTGGCAATTCAAGATAGTGACCCTGGGTGCCTAATTATGAAGGTGAATCCATGAACTTTGGTATATTAACTCTATTAATAGTGACTTTGAGGAACAAGTAAAGCTCAATCTCAATTCAAAGGAGTAACACTTTATTTTTATGTATCCTTTATAAACCACACAATTTTATGCCTATATAATTCAGATGTTCTATGGGAAGGCCTTGCATAAATGCATATCTCCAATTCAACCAACACAACCGACACTATCACCTCTGATCCTACACTGAGCCCAAGTCAATCCTGATTTTACCTCCCCCTCCCACTCAGAAGCCCATCAGTGAAAACCTCACTCATACCTGACTGTGAAAACGAGTCTGACCCATATGCAAAATGAATACTTTCTCACATTTGACTTGAATACAGCTGGCGTTCTTATTTATTTAAAAACACCTATCTAGCACTTACTATGTGCCAGACACAGTTTCTAAGAGTTTTGGAAATATAAACTCATTTATTGAAGTAAAATCTCATTTTACTTCATTTTATAAATGAGGAAACTAAGGCATAGATAGGTTCAGTGTCTTGCCCAAGTCATATCACTAGTAAATGAAATTCTAACCCAGTACATCTGGTTCCTGAGTCTGTACTCTTAGCCACTACACTCAGACAACAGAGGTTCCTTGGACCTAAATGTCAGGCCATCTTCCAGTAGGATCCCAACAACATCAATTAGTTCATTCATTAATTCTTTCATCTCTGGCCCAGACCAAAGGAGGGGGGCAATGAACATGTGGTCCATAAGATTGTACCCTCTACCACTTTCTGTCGTATTTTACATCTTATTGTCTGTCACTGCTGGATCTCTAGAAGCAGATGTGGAGATAGAGTTTGAAATGGAAAATGTTCATTAGGAATAAACCCCTGGGGAGGGAAGGAAGAGGAATCAGAATAAGGCAGGGAAGAAGCTGAGCTGCAAGAACTGACAAAGCCTTGGTC
Organism: Propithecus coquereli; assembly: GCF_000956105.1. NCBI lineage: Eukaryota > Metazoa > Chordata > Mammalia > Primates > Indriidae > Propithecus > Propithecus coquereli. Next base: position 1,492,675 of record NW_012148897.1, on the reverse strand, counting down.
AGCCAGCAGAGAGCTTTGGAACAAACATGGCCTGGCAAAGTGACCTTGAAGGGCTGAAATGGCCAGACCTTATATACCCAACTTGCTCAGTTTCCAGATTTGGACGGCCCTGGAAAGGGCATAACCTCGAAAGAGGCAGCTCTGCAGCTGAGGCAGACCCTGAAGGAGCTGATGCCGCAGTGGGGCATCGAGTCTTTACTGGAGAGGAATAAAACCATCTCCATGTCTACCAAACTCAGAGTAAAAGTGCAAGTCTTCACACTAGCCCCAAAGCCCTGCACAATCTAACCCCTTCTCTCTTGGCCCTCTCAGCCCTTGCTGTGTCCTTGCTCACACCGCCACAGACACACTGGCCTCCTTACCAGGCAAGCTCCTCCTACCTTGTTCTGCTCCCTCTGTTTTCTCAGCTATCCGCTTGGCATGCTCTTCTGCTTTCTTCACATCTTGGCTTAAATACCACATGCTCAGTGGGGTTTTTCCGACCCTCATTTTAAACTCTCTCACTTCCCCTTACTGTCAATCCTCCCCTCACTCCCAGCTTTTCTCCTTTGCATTCATCACTTTCTAACACGCTACACAATTAACAACGTATATGTGTTTTATTCTCTCTCTTCGTAAGCCCTCTGAACACAGATGGGATTTCCCCCTACTTTGCTCAGAGATTTACCCTCAGTACCAAGAGAAGAGCCCGGCACACAGTAACTCCAAACAGACGAGTGAATATGCAGAGCAGAGAGTGAGCCTCCTCAGCTCCTTCCACAGCTCAGGACAAGAGAGGCACCTTCCAATCCATTTCCTATCTCAGAAGAAAGGACTATGAACATGTAAATCTCTCATGCCATCTCTATTAAACCAGACGCAATTCTTATAATTCAAACAACAATAATTATGCTTTCATTTTAGTTCCTGAAACAATCAAGTACTCCTAAATTTTTCCACCAAATTCACAGGGATCATACACTAGGCTAATCAGAGAACCCACCTACAGTCTCCCTTATAGGCAAAGCCCATTGGTTTCATTTGCAGTTTTATATGAGTCCCACCCCTGCATCCCTGCTGAGATATCAGTGAATTCTTGTCCCTTTTCTCATTCCCCTTCCCACTTGGGTGCTAGCTATGAGAAACTGGGCTGCTACCATCCCTTTTCCCATTATACCAGTCTTTTATCAGTCAAGCTTTTGAGTCAACTCTGCCCTACTTTGTTGGTTGAGAGAGTGAGCTCTAGATTCAGATTGCTGCATCCCTGGCTCCCCACTTCCCAGATGCATGTCCTTGGCACATTGCTGAACCACTCCATACTTCGGTCTCCTCGTGTGGTACAGATCACTTGTGGCACCTCAGACACACACAGCCCCTGTGCCTGACACATTGTTAGGATGCAGGAAATAAGTTATTATTGCCCCATAATCCCCAATGCCTCTCTCCTGTCTGCCCCACCCACCTCCATCATTGAGAGGTGTATTGCTCTCAATTTTTCCTTCTCCCTGAGTCCCTCTTCCAAGCATTACAGCTTGCTTAAATGCTAGCTTTCTTGTCCCATTTTAAAATCTTTTTGCAAGTGGGTTTATAGGTATAGAATATATTATATTCCAGGACCCAGGACTCCCCATTTTAGGTTGGGGGAGATAAAAATGGACTGAGCCTCCACTTAGAAGTATCATATTCAGACAATAGGAGACATGTTCCCCTTCCGTAGTTGTAAGTTTCTCACTGCAACCCCATAGAGCTGCCCAATAGTCCTATGTCCCACAAGGAAAAAAAAAATGTGTAGCTCTCTGAAACACAATGAAATATATAACACAGTATTTCATTAAATCAGGCTCTTACTTTTGAAATCTAAGACACCATTTTATTTACTTTGCAACAGACTAGGGTTCGAGGGTGGGGGCGTATTTGTTTTTTTAACGAACATATAAACCGAAAGCAAAGATAATCTGTGAGCACCACCTTGTGGAGAGATCTACAACTGTCACATCCGTCTGGACCCTATCAATCTGCATTCATTGACCATGTATGTAATATGCTGACCCTGGGGAGACAGCAATAAACAGGCAAAACTCCCTGGCCAGGTGGAGCTTACTTTCTAAGGGGAAGACAGAAAATAAACAAGATCACTATGTGAAATACATAACATATTAGATGGTGATCAATGCTATAGAGAAAAATAAAGCAGGGACGACGATCAGGGCAGGGGGACTTAAGTTTAAAATGGAATGATCCAAGAAGGCCTAATTGAAAAGATGATACTTGAATAAAGGTTTGAGAGAGAGGAAGGGGCCAGCCATGCATTTCCCTGGGGTCAGAGCCATCTAGATAGAACAGCATGTGCAAAATACTGAGTGGAAAGATGCTGGTGAATTTGAGGACTGACGGCAATGTCCAGAGTGAAGGTGGAAGAGACAGCAGGAGATCAAGACAGAGGGGACACAGGGAGCCAGATCACACATGATCTCTCTGGTTATAGTAAGGCTTTGGCAGCATCTACTTTGAATGAGATGCGAGCTTCAAGAGGCTTTGAGCAGAGGGTAAGATGAGCCAACTTCCTGTGTAACAGGATTGCTTTGTTTACAGGGATCAAACGCAAAAATAAGCCAGGCACAGGGGAGTGAACCTATAGTCCCAACTACTCAGGAGGCTGAGGCAGAAGGATCACTTGAGACCAGGAATTTGAGACTGCAGTGTGCTATGAACCCATCCGTGACAAGACCTCGTCTCTACTTAGAAAAAAAAAAGCAGAAATAGACTGCACTACCTTTAGAGCCAAGCCGGAGGGGCCTCTGCCCTGGACCCACGCTTAGAGGGTCCTACATAAAACAAGCATACAATACATAAACTTATCATAGTACTCAGAGCACCTTTATTAGAGATGGGGTTCAATTCTACTGCAGCACAACCACCTTCTGGTGCAACACCACCACCTTTCAGGAGCCCCAGGGAAACTCTTCTCCATGTTTCTTGTCCAACGTGCATCAGAAAAAAGGGAGCTGCCTCCAAATGCCATCAAGGTTAATGGGCTGTACTGCTGTACTGTTGGGTATGGCCACTGCTTTGGAGGGTGGAAAGAGTTGAGCAACGGGTGTGCTTAATTAAGAGAAATTCCTTTAATGTATCAAGTACTTCCTCTTGGAGAGCACAAATGCCACAGACAACACAGTATTCTATCTGAGTTGCCCTGGCCGTCCATTTTCTTGTTTCTCTTTGTGCTCCACTTCAACATTCTTGAGATACTCTTGAATTGCATGACATTTGTAAAAGTTGAACATTTAAGGGCTAAAGAATATTATTCAATATTAAACAATTCATATCACTAAACTTATATTTATACAGGTCCAGACAGAAAACCCACGATGGATCTAGGTTCTAGACTATTGTTTTAAGAGATGGTAAAATGGCAATATAAGTGATCATTGGCTTATATGATAAAATTTAAATATTTTGCAATATTTTCTACAATAATGACAATGCATCTTATGGAACCCTCATTATAGTTAATCATATTTGAACATGATTTATAACATCACTCGTTCATTTCCAAACCTTATTGCCAATTTAGCTGAGCAAATTTTCTTACTCCAAATAGAGATTAATTTTTAAAAATTACTAGGAAATACAATGATTCAACGAAGTTGGTCTAATTTGACAAAACTGTCAATAGAACATGGATTGTGTGGAAGGCTTAATTACAAAACATCATATTTTACTGAAATTTAGTTTTAAAAACAATATCTTTGGGATAAATATATAGTAATTCATGAATTAATGTCTTTATCTTCTTACTCATTCACACATTGCCTGCCCATTAATAGGATACCAAACATGCACAACAGCAATTCAGTCATCTTTGATATTTTGTTTACCGTCAGCCATATAAAAAAACCATAGCTTTATTTTTATTTTTTTCAACAAAGAGGCATATCTTTCACAGTAAGAGGATAGAACATGTTTTAAATAACTGTTTGCCAACTTGAGATACAAGTTTTAAATATCTCGACAAGGAGTATGTGGGACCCCATTTGTATTTTGGCCCTGGAGCTTTTGTATGTTAGGGGACTCCAGTTAAGGGATTATTACAATAATCTAAGTGGATAAATGGCAGTAGCTCGACCAGGGTTGTGGCAGTAGAGATGTGAGAAGTCATCAAACTCTTTATATATTCTGAAGGAACTGCCAAAAGGATCACTGACAGATTGGATTTAAGTGTAAAAGAGAAAAATCAAATCACACGAGGTTTTTTTTAATTTTTTTATTTCAGCATATCACAAGGGCACAAATGTTTAGGTTACATATATTGTCTTTGCTACACCTGAATCAGAGCTTCAAGTGTGTCCATCACCCAGACGGTACACACCACACCCATTAGGTGTGTATATACCCATCCCCTCCCGTCTGCCCGATACTCGATGAATGTTACCCAATGAATGTGCACATATAGTATGTGCACTTAAGTGTTGATCACCTAATACCAATTTGATGGTGAGTACATGTGGTGCTTGTTTTTCTCTCTCTCTTTTTTAATAATTCAATGGTTTTATTAGTATTTAGTACACTCACTTATCCCCCATTGGGTGTCGAGCAGATGGGAGGTGGGAGGAGGGGATGGGTATATACACACCTAATGGGTGCGGTGCACACTGTCTGGGGGATGGACACGCCTGAAGCTCTGACTGGGGTGGGGCAAAGGCAATATATGTAATCTAAACATACGTAATCTAACAATATATTTAATCTAAACATGTACCCACATAATATGCTGAAATAAAAAAAGAAGAATGAATTGGGACCCCTACCTTACATTAAATTAAAAATAGATAAATTGGACTTCATCAAAATTAAAAACTTTTGTACATCAGAAAATATAATCAAGAAAGGTGCTTGTTTTTTCAGTCTTGTGATACTTCACTTAATAGAATGGGCTCCAGCTCTATCCAGCGTAATGCAAGAGGTGCTAGATCACCATTGTTTTTTCACACGAGACTTTTTACCTGAGCAACAGGACAGAAGTTGTCATTATAGGTGTTAAGGAAGGATGTAGGAGAGCTGCTTGAGGGGAATTTCAGAATTGATTTTTTTCATGTTAAGCTTGGGATGTTCATTTAACTCCCAGCAGTTTAATACTCAGGGCTGGCATTCAGATATGTATATTTGGTAGTCATTAGGGTAGGAGCAGGGTTGGGATTATATTCAAATCCTTGGGATGGGAGAGACCCGCTCTTGATTTTTCTGTTTTTAACAAGATGGGAGACGTGATGTAGCTGAAGGAAGGGGGCACTTTGTTGTGCCACCTCTCCACCCTCAAAGCAGAAAGTGGCATGAAGAACTCAGAATCTCCCAAAACCATTCCCAGAGGATAGCAACTTCTTTGGTTTGGATGCCCTGGAAAAAGCTAATAATCAGCCACCAATCCTGGATCTTAACCCTGAACTTGTAACTCCAGACTTCCTATAAAATGACTACCAGAAACATAAGTATAAGACACTGTCGGATATCATAAATCCTACATGTGGACTGTTGCACCCTCTGCCTGGCTGTCTTTTACATCAAATCCTTTGATGTGGACTTTTCCTTCTACCTTCTTAGGTTAGTTGGCTCTCAGCCCTCCAAATCACTCCAACCTAATAATGGAGATTACACAAAGAAAAAAACAAACATAAGAACATACAAACAAGAGACAAAACTCTAAGTTCCTGAATCTCTTCACTATCTAATTCTCAAATTGGAAAAGAAAGAAATTTTTAAGTGTATCACTTTTTAAGCACTTTCAAATTATCTTACTCTCCTTCTGACAAATACAAGCACAGTCACAACTAAAGCAATATTACAATCTAAAAGGAGAACTGCAGAAGAAAGGGAGAACCATCAGGAGTGAACTTTGGTCCAGGTTGCTGGGTAATACTTGGAGAAGAAACCAATGCAACACTTCCAAAATTGATAGCCTACAGAACGTGGTTCCACGGGTTGTTACTTGATGAGTTCCATCCCCAAAATAAACTTGAAAGCATTAGATAAAACAAAATTAAACAAATTTGTTTTCTGTAGGAATATCAGAGACTACACCAATGTGCTTTATAAATCTTCAAGTGGGAGATACAGAATATAGCACTTCCAATATTTGATACGGAACCCACTCTTTTTCCACTGGTTCATAATAACAACTTCCAGAAATAGCATTCCTCTGAACACTGTTCTAATATTTTATATATATATTAATGAGAATCTCAAAAGTGAATGATGTTTGCCAAAGTTGGCTGAGCAAGACCATAAAGTTCTCATCACCTACTCCCTGGTTTGATGCACCAAGATTTAAAAATCTGCATAAATATACTTTCATAGAACCAAATTCAATTTGGATTCAATAAATTTACTTTTTAAAAAATGAAACCACTGAATTATTAAATATTCTCAGTTATTAAACATTCACATTGCAAATGAATTCCCAAGCCCCTACCCGCTCCAGCAAGGTTATCACTGAATAACTAGAATTAATTATTATAGAGATGATAATAATGATGCCAAAGAATTAATCCTAATTAAATGTTCTACCATGAAGAAAAGGCCAAATTTAGATCGATGATGATTTAATTTTATTCTTGAATCTTTTGAGGACATTCAGTTCTTCTAAGCAAAATAATTTGATGAATGATAGCATCTTTACTACAATTGAGCAATATCTTTATTGACTTTCTTTTTAGATTTTACCCAACACACAAGTCCATATAATACAGATTTTATGAGCAAATCCTTACACATAGATAAATTTTAAAGATATTTTAGCTAGTTTTTACCACTCTTTCTATGTAGTCTCCCTGAATTAAACTAACATGAGAATAATTTCATTTTGTTGGAAAGTAACCCTCCCAAGAGAACCAGAAACTTTAAGAAAGACCTGCCATCATACTATATCAGCTATTAGCCTCACATTCACACAGAAGGAAGTGACACACATTTATATGAGATACAGAAGATATCTAATAAGAACACATTTATTGGATGTCAGGCAGGGAGGAGGGGACGGGTATATGCATACACAAAGAGTGTAATGCGTACCATCTGAGGGATGGACACACTTGAAACTTGGACTTGGGGGGGGCAAGGGCAACATACGTAACCTAAACATCTGTACCCCCATAATATGCTGAAATTAAAAAAAAGAATACATTTATTAATTACAATTCATATTCTTGTATACAAATATTGATTATTTAAATGGCTTGAGTAATGCCATTATAATGCTAAATGAGAAAAAAGCTAACCACAAAGTTAATCGAAATATGCTTTCAAATACATAGAAATATTTTTAAAGAGTATGTCTTAAAATAGGAATAGTAATTAACTCTAGGTGACATAATTTTAAAAAATTTTTTCTATATTCATTTTATAATCATGAAAAAATGGAAGTTACTTTTTTAATAGCATGACTCTGTGTTAACTGACTTATTCCACTAAACTCAAACTACAATGTTCAAGACACAAATTTACGGTGAAATTCCAGGAGTTTCCTCCGGGTACAAAAGGAATCCAGTAAAAATGCTGTCATCCTCAGGGCTGGCGTACACCCCATTCCAATCTTTGGACACTTCGAGCCAGACCTGGTCTCCTGCACCCAGCTTCAAGATGATGAGGAGAGAGGCCTGGTCCACTTCCTGACCGTAGAGAGTTTCTCTGGACCTGAACTGCTTCTTACTCCGGGCCACCAGGCTGATGCGAGCAGGTCGGCCCCTCACGGTAACGTGGTAGGAAAAAACATATGTTCCGGGAAGGGTGCAGTTAAACTTCCCGGTGACGGGGCTGTAGTTCCCTTGGTCATTGTAGAGAACCCTGTCAAACCTGATGGGGGCGTTGGGAGGAGGGAAAGGCTTTGACAAAGCAGCGCTGAACGCCGACTGCGGGACGCCGGCCCGCTCCCCCTTGGAGCCTTTGAAGCCCCGGGAGCCCTTCTTCCCGGCAGGGCCTCGGACCCCTTTGCTCCCGAGCTCGCCCTTCGGCCCAGCAGGTCCCATGCGACCCGGAGGCCCCAGCTCTCCCTTCTCTCCTTTAGCCCCTGGATCCCCTTTGGCCCCAGGCAGACCGTCAGGGCCTCTTTTGCCTTCCGTTCCTGCGTCTCCTTTGCTCCCTTTCTCTCCTTTCGTGCCCCACTCCCCTTTCTGTCCTTTTCCTCCCCTCTCCCCGGACTCTCCGCAGCAGCCCTTCTCCCCCAGCTCCCCCTTCTCGCCCTTGGCCCCAGGCCTTCCATTCAAGCCCTGCAGGCCCGCTGCCCCTCGGTCTCCTTTGTCCCCTTTGGTGCCATTCTCACACGCGTCCCCCTGTGAGCCTTTTTGTCCTTTCACTCCGGCCAGGCCAGTGTCTCCTTTGTCCCCCTTAGGGCCAAGTCCGCCTGCAACGGAAAGTTCAAACAATGTTTAAGGACCACGAGGGCTATCAACAGCATGCTATTACCACAGAGCTCAAAAACTAGACATAAAGGCCAGGTGTGGTGGCTCACGCCTGTAATCCTAGCTCTCTGGGAGGCCGAGGGGGGTGGATTGTTTGAGCTCAGGAGTTCGAGACCAGCCTGAGCAAGAGCAGGACCCCGCCTCTACTAAAAATAGAAAGAAATTAATTGGACAACTAAAAATATATAGAAAAAATTAGCTGGGCATGGTGGCGCATGCCTGCAGTCCCAGCTACTCGGGAGGCTGAGGCAGGAGGATCGCTTGAGCCCAGGAGTTTGACGTTGCTGTGAGCTAGGCTGACGCCAGGGCACTCTAGCCCGGGCAACACAGTGAGACTCTGTCTTTAAAAAAAAAAACAAAAACAAACAAACAAAAAAAACTAGACATAAAACCTGCTGACTGGGACCTGGAAATCCAGCTCTTGCCTTGGCAATGGCTGTGCCTAGGAGGCTCTTAAAATGAGCACTTTATATCACGCCACGCTCTCAGAAGGGGAGAAATTAATGCTTTCCGGAAATAATAGTTTGTATTCAGACCTCGTATATCTAGTTCTTTTTTTTTTTTACTTTTAAAATAATAAAGAATATAGGAACTATAGCTGCCCATTGTATTCCATTACCTTTTTCATTTTGTCCCAACAAAGTGTTCTCCTAAATCTCCAGATTGTCCCTCCAAACCCAAAATCTTACAGGCAAAGAAACCAAAACCCAGAAAGATTTAGGGATTTTTATTTTCCATTTTACAACTAGAGACAGGAGCAGAACTCAGATACTTTGACCCAGTCTCCCAACTCCTAGACCAGTGGTAACACTTCATCCAGTTAGGTACACTGAATTATTACAATAACGGTAATTCGTACCTCTCTGATAACTTTAAATACAAACAGGAAGAGAATGAAGGACTATACTACACATATTCCTGTACAAAATAAATGTATTTTATACTCTACCTTGCTCTCCAGGTTTTCCTGGGTATCCTGGAACTCCACCTATTCCTTGGTCTCCACGTTCTCCTTTAAGTCCTAAAATGATACCAAGATTAACTTTTTACCAACTATATTACTTACAATATACCTAACATTCCTTTCATAACCATGTCACATCCCAGTGTTTTCTTTAACCAAATGGTTTAAAGGTAAAATAGTGTAGAAAAAGAATTTATTAGGGTCCTTAGGAATACAGTATTTAATCCTCATTATGGGTAAACCATTTAAAGGAGATCTGGAGATAGTGCCAATCCCTTCAAACACAATTCATCTTTGTCCTCTGTGTCCCCATGGCACTTCAAACCTCTCAAAAACTCACAACATCCCGCTTGTATTATATATGTATGTGTTTAGATTTTTCCTATAATGAATTTTGAATGACAGTTGAAATGTCTTCTTTACTAATATATGCCCACCTTGCCTCAGAAATAATACCATACAAGTTTAAACACAGGACACATTCTGAAATCGGCTAAAACTAGCCAAATAAAAACCCATCTGGAAAAAAAAATTGTCCTTGACATAGACCATTAAGGAAAAGCCAATTTCCATTTTGTCTTTGGATATTTTTATACACTTTTTGGAAAAATTATAGAACTGTGAGAATTCATGTTTGAAAAAATCCAAAGAGCTGGGTTTTCAGATATTTACCATATTACCATAAAATACATTTTTATATTGGACCTCACTAAAAGCTCATCCTATTACAGTGAAGTCATACCAGATTGTTTTCAACTGTAAATGATTATAGCAATAATAATAGTATTAATAATATCTCATTCTTATTGAGAATTTTCTTCGTACCAGGTATTGTTCCAAGCTCTTACCATTATTTTTTTTTTACTTAATCAGTCTTTTATTTAATATAATTTTATTTGGTATTAATGCAGCCTCTTATATAACACAGAAGCTCATATAACAGAGCACATTTCATCAACTGTAACAATTTTTAATTTATAGAAGTTTATAGCACCTCCCCTTCAAGAAAGGTAGAGTAGAATCTTTGTCACCATTTTATCACAGAAGAAACTGAGGTATGAAAAAATTTAAAAATTTGTACAAAGTCAAACATGACCTCATACAACATTGGTTGGCATCAATTTTCTAGCATCAATATTATCTATGGTATAACTCACATTTTCTGTTTCATTTTTGTCATGGAAAAAGAAACCCTAAGGAAATTAAATGTAATGAGAATAGCCTCCTCCTGATTTCACAAGACCAACTAGAGAAATCTCACCATAGATCACGCAGTGGAGTTTTCTAAGTTGCTAGTTCCTCCGTTACGACTCCACATAAAATAAAAAATTTGGAAATTAACCCATAGGACATCAGGAAAATATCTGGATGCAATCTGAGAGAACCTAACCCTAAATGGAAGGGAAGAACCGATCCTATTCCCAGTCCTTGCCAGTACTCAAATACTAACCTTCACCATACAGAGTTATTCTGGCTCTCAAGTTCATTTAAGGAGTTTAGTTGCTTATGTTAAATTTACTCAGTCAAGTAATGATTAAGAAGGATGCAGTGATTCTACTCATTTTTTTTAACTTTCAATCTTAACCAAGAGTCCAAGATAAGTCTGGAAGTAGAAGAAAAGTAGAGTTGCCACTTTATAGAGACTGGCTGAATGAATTTTTACTTTTGATCTTTCATCAAAGAATATTCTTAAGAACCTTATTTTATGGTACTTCCCTTATTTTTTCTTTTATTTCCAGAAGGGTAGCTTCCAAAACGTATGAATCACTGGGGAAGTTCATCACTCATCTTTATTTCACAGGGTTTTCTGCTAACATAATTCAAGCACAAAAGGATTAAATGTTTCCAAGAATGAAAACCACATAACTGACAAGTGTGAAGGAGCTCTCTCTTCCCTTAGCATATTTTTTGAGTAACTACTTCGCTGAATGTTCTACCAGAAATGAGTTAGGCAGTTCCGGAGCCATGTGGAGGGTAATGTATAGATGATATTAGGTCTTTTGACATGTGACACTGAGGCTAAAACATTTAACTTGATGGATAGGTGGTATTTCTACAGGCTGCTGGTATTCACCGAGGAATTTCTAAATGTCCCAGTGAATCTGTAACCTTCCTTCAATACCTTTAAGCACTTACAGGACCAGGGATTTCCTGGGGCAGAAAGCATTCTTTACTGATGCACCTGTGGAATTACAGAATTTCTGAGCTGGAAAAGGCCTATGGAGGCCCGGCGCGGTGGCTCACGCCTGTAAACCTAGCTCTCTGGGAGGCCGAGGCGGGTGGATTGTGTGAGCTCAGGAGTTCGAAACCAGCCTGAAGAGCAAGACCCCGTCTCTACTAAAAATAGAAAGAAATTAATTGGACAACTAAAAATATATAGAAAAAATTAGCTGGGCATGGTGGCACATGCCTGTAGTCCCAGCTACTCGGGAGGCTGAGGCAGGAGGATCGCTTGAGCCCGGGGGTTTGAGGTTGCTGTGAGCTAGGATGTAGCCACGGCACTCTAGCCCGGGCAACACAGTGAGACTCTGTCTCAAAAAAAAGGCCTATGAAAGCACTCATAACTACAAATCTTCTTTCATAGTAAACAGGGTATAAATAAATATCTAGTCCATTGCCCTCAATTTCCAGGTGAAGTAAGGTGACTGGTCCAACATCACTTTTTACTCTTCATTACTTCAATTTTAATTAAATTCTGTTCCTACCATTGATAAATCAAATATTTTGAATTCTTCTTAGCAGGCAGGCTATTCACCTTCAAGAATCTAGTATTTACTTAGCAAATTGCTGCCCTGAAAAACGCTGCAGAACGTCCCTTGAATTTTGACATGAAATGAAATGAATTACCTACCTTTCTCTCCTTTGAGGCCTTTTGGGCCTTGGGGCCCAACAACTCCTGGTGACCCTGGGATCCCAGCCTCTCCTTTAGGACCTGGAAATAGGATTTTAAACCCAGCAGGGTAGAAAATTTTTCTTTTGAAATTCATCAGTCAAGGGGGGGAAAGAGCAGTCATTTTATTGACACCACTGTCAATGTCCTAATGATAAAATCCGGGTGAGAATAAACTATCACAGAGTTCTAAGGGCAATATTTTTGTCTGATTTGCAATTTTGTACTACCTAAATAGATAAATTGAGCCCATTAGTACTTGTCACTGTATTCATGGCAGTGATCAAATGATTCTGGAGAGCAGCACTATATCAAACAACAAGAACAAAATGATTATCTGACACTTGACCTCATGTGGACCACATTTTCAGATTGAAAAACACAATACTTAGCACTTTTGGATTTTCTGCTCGTTCACTTATTTATTCATTCATGAACTATTTCTGAGCCCTCCTACACACCAAGCACCCTGCTAGGTGTTAGGAATGCAGCCATCAACAGTCCAGTAGTTTCTACTCTCCTGTAGTGAGGAGTCTTTGAAAGATAAACATTGAACAAATAGCCATGCAATTACATGGAAATTGCCACAGTCTAGTTAATGCTATAAAGAAAAATAGGAAGGTCCTATTGTAGGTTATAGTAAAAGGACTTAATTTATGAGATCAGAGGAGACTACCCTGAGAAAATGGCATGAAGCTAAGACTCAAAGAATGGACTAAGATTTCCCAAAGCAAAAAAAAAAAAAAATTTAGAAAGATATTTCAGGAAAAACAAGAATAGAAAAAAACATGGTATTTTTAAGAAATTGAAAGAAGAGCACTGTGGATGAAGGTAGCGATCAAGGATGGGAGGAGGCTGAGAGGCAGGCTAGGGTCAGATCACTGAGGGCTCAAGCCTCGTTGAGTGTCCTAGCCCATCCAGGAAGTCCAGGTCCCTTCCATGTACCTGGGCAAACAGGGAACCTATGCCTGGGATAATTATCCTTCCTGTAACCCATCCCTGTCCAAGCCATAGGAATTGTTTCCCAATCACTGCAATAATCCCAAATTGGAATAAGTTATGGCCAGTTTCTTTGAAAGTTAACCATATAGGTAAGTACACACAATGAAGTTATATTTCATCTTAATTAATTTTCCCTTAATTATTGTAATTATGACTGATGAAATGGAGAAAATTATATTCAATAGAATTTCTCTTTGAAAGAATATTTTATTTGTTGGAAAGAAAAACTTTAATAAATGGCTTGCAGTGGAGGTTAAGGCTGAAGGCAGGTTCAAATAACCAAAGGTGGTGATTAAGCTCCCCTGCCTAGAAAAGAAAGGATTGCAGGGAGAGGAATAGAGAGAGAATAAGCAAAGGAGGTGGAAGCAAACAAGATGACCAATTACATTTCACCATGCAATGTGTCCCCTCCCTCTGCCTCAAAATGCTTGCTGTGGTTATACTATTGAGGGAAATTTCGAGGGCTATGCTCAGGTTGGCACAGGGAGCTCACAGCAACTACAGATACATGGGTACCAGGGGTGGGAAGGCTGCCTCTTACATCTAGGTGAGATGTACATCTAAGCTTATTAGTATAAATACCATAAGGCTGAACATAATGGGAAGAGCTGGGGCTTAAAGGAGCACAAATCTACTCAGACTCCAGGTTCTGCCCTTGCAGGTAGTCTAACCTCTAGAGTTACCAAAAATTCTATGAAATGTAATTAAATCAGTTGAAATGTAATAATATTTTTAACATTTTTACAAAGATTAGAGATAATATAAAATGCCTAACCACTCCTGACACATTGTAGGTACCTATTATTGTATCTGAACTAATGAGAGAAGCAGAAGATAAAATTTTCAATGGAATTTTACCTTTGCTGTCTATTAGGTATATCTGAATACTTTAAAACATTTTCATGCGGAAACTCTATAAGTTAGACTCATGACTTTTCAAAGTAAATAATGCAAAATGCGACATATGCAATGTGCATGTGTATATGTGTTCATATGACCTAGAACTGAAAAATAATGAAGAAAAATTAAAGTAGTTGGAATAGAGTAGGTTTATTTTCCTTTTTCAAGTTTGTTCAGTGTTGCTCTTATACTAGAGTTCTCATTTTTAAAAGATAGAAAAAAAGCAGTGTTCTTGAAAACACTAGTAAAACCAGAACAAATATCTCTCTCTGAATCTCAAAAACAGAATTCTTTCATATCAGGCTCGGAGTATTCCACAAGGGAGAACCAAATTCCTACCACAGCTAACTGGGAAAATAAAAATATTAATAGTTTATTGAGCATTTATTCTATTCCAGGAACCACATTGAGTACTTACATGCATTAGTTCGTTCAGTTCTCTTGACAATTCCATGAAGTTAGCATAATTCTTATCCCATTTTTATGTCTTGGAAACTGAGACTTAGAGAATGAAGCTTCCCTAAGGTAGGACCATGATAGATTCAACATTCTGAGCTCTTAAGCACTGTGATCTGTGACAGAACCAGTTAGACTAAGACATATGAGCCCGGCAGGCAGGGTAATAACTTGGCACACCTTGAAAATATCTGTCACATGTATTTAGAGGAGAGGCTGAACTCTAAGAATAGCCCGGCTAAATCCACTACTCGTTAAAACAAAAGCCCTGATGTTACAGATGTCACAGTATTAGCGAACAGTTTAGCAACCAGCTGTGTCTACTTGACCATGCCCTTGAGGTTTTCACCCCCAAGCTGCTTACCAGCCAGATAGGATACTAAGAGTTCTGGTAAATATAATTTTCTCAGTCTCGTTACATTTCCAGTAATGTTTTAGCAACCTTGAAATCTTGGTGCCCTAGGCCACTGGCCATCTCCTTTACCCCTTAATCCAGCTCTGCATATTGAACACATTGACCAAAAGATCCCTACGCAATGGGATGAAATGAGTGAAAAGTTTAGTGAAGATGCATAGTTATTGATTTTATAACTTTAAATTCTTCAGGCAAGACATAACAAATATTTATATTTTTTTCAAGGAATAATGAATTTGAAATTGACATTCTGATCTTAATTTTACCTTGAATTCTCTGCTGTATGACATGTAAAAGCCAAATGTATCAGAATAAAACTGAGAGTATATTCATTTGGTATATATTAAAGGCAGCTGAAATTTTGAAATATATAACCATAGAGTTCAATGGAGAAAATTGCTGGGCAAGGACACAGGCAATGGTGTTGCCTCAGAATTTCAATGAGAAGCAAACTGAATCCTGAGCTTTATTCTCTACCTCACAGGCATTTCCTCTCTAATCTTAACCACAAATAGCATTCTGAAAATCCATCAGTCAGCACACTCTTACCAGGCACGGTAAGTTTCATTTACCTTTTTCAAATCAGCCACTAATGAAAAGATGGTATTGGTTATCAACTTGTGTGACTTGAAGAACCACAGCACCAGTGCTGGGGTTGGTGGTCCATGACTTTCTCTAACCAGCACTGTTCAACAGAATTTTCTACAAAGATGGAAATGTTCCATATTTGCACTGCTCAATATGACAGCACTGGCTACATGCAGCTTGAACACTTGAAATGTGGCTAGCGTGACTAATGAACTGAATTTTTTATTTTATTTAATTTTAATTTTAATTTTAATATTTATTAATAACCACATTGGGCAGGCTAGTGGCTACCACATTGGGCAACACGGCACCTATTTGCATTTGTCACAGTGGTAAACCTAAGCCTGCCACCATTTGCATGACAATGTGAAAACCTTTGAGGCAATGTCCCCCCTCCAGCCACCTCTCAACTCTAAGGAAGTACAGGTAGGAAACATGGCTTCCTACATTTTCAAATACCTGGCTTTCCAGTCGCTCCAGGTTCTCCTTTCTGCCCTGGGACAGGTGAACAACAATCACAACAATTCAAAAAGAAATCAGCCGGGTCAAGAGTGAAGTTTTCAAAGGGAAAGAGAGTGGCAGTGCCAAAGGCAGAGTCTAGGGCCGAAGGTTTGTTGGTTGGTGCTGCCATTTCAGCCACTTCTGTGAAGGGGGTTTCTTCTTCTTCCGGAGCAGGACCACTGGACGGCTTTAGACCCTTTGGCACCTCTTTTCCCTCAGATTTCTTCGTAAATTTGGTATATGGTGTGGTCTTTGCTATTGTGTTCATACCAGCAATAGCCAACATAATTAAAATGGCACAAAGCCAAGAAAACATCCACATATTTGAGGCTAGAAGGAAGATAATAAGAAAATATACACATATTACATGAGGTCCAAATGAAAAGATTAATTGATATAAATATGTACTTGAATAAGAGAAATACACATATGAATCATAAGAATGAATAGTAAACAAAATATAAAATGATATATTTTTGATACATTTTATATGTAAATTTGTGCTTGAATCACAACAGAATATTTTATTTACTTGAGGTATTTATTATAAAAAACACTTTGCTTCAACTGTCCTTTCTGATTGTTTCCTCAATATCGAATGTTCTAAAATGTGGTTCTCAATCATTCAAATTATCTTGCCAAATAACAAACATGATCTATAATAAGTGCAACATGACTTAATAGCTCATATACCCTGTGGAAAATAAATATGTACAATTTCCTGACTGATCTCACTCAGATTTATAGGAATCAAATACATTTGTATTAGAGGGAGATGAAAAATATTGAGCGGAATAGTTTATTCCAGCAAACTCAATTATTTCAAGAAAAAATACTGGCGAAATAGTCTTTAAATCTACTAGGCATAATGCTCGGGTTGTGAGAACAATTTTTTTAAATCTATTGTAATAAATGGAGAGAGACAAAAAACATCGTAAATTTAAATATATGCTATATCCTTAGTTTCTTCACATACCATTTAACTCTCCAACTCTTTGCTTTAATAATTTGAGGAGTTTTTTATAAGCTCACATTTATCTTTATATTATTTTAATTGGACAAAGTGTGGTTGTTCTTAAAAGGCCTTTATCAATGTCCAAAGTGATATGATATAAAATTCCCAATGAGGTGAAATTTTGATAGTTCACAATATTCCATTTCCCATTAACTCCCAGCAGTCCAGCGGCTGCTAAGATAGCCCAGGTTAGAAATGCACGTTTTCTGACAGAAGGAAGGAGTAATTACGATAAATGGTGAGAACATAAAGGGAGTGGAAATAAGGATAGTAAAAACACCTGCTATTTTATGGAGACCCTACTCTGCACAGGTGCCTTACATTCATCAGTCCCATCCGGTCTCAGAGCACCTTCACAGACGGAGAAACAGGCACAAGAAGCTTGCCTTGCCCAGGGACACACACCAGTAAGTTACAGATTTGAGACTTGAATCCAGGTCTGCTTAATTTCAGAGCCTAAACCCTTTTCCACAAATCATGCGGCATTTATAAGGATGAGGTGAAAGAACAATAAATCCAAACATAGCTCAGTGGAACAGAGCAATGGAAAAGATAGATATAAATCAGTGCAGATGAGAAGGGAGAAAGATGGTGTGTTTCATTCCGAAAAATCATATAAAAATCCAAAAATGCTAACTTTCTTTCCAGTCGTCTTTGCTACTGTATTCTTCCATTCGACCAATATTTACTGAATATCAACAATGTCACGAGCACTTACGTGGTGACACCAAACATAAGCCATGGCCTCGTCCTCAGGGAGTTTACAGTCTAGTAAGGAGAGACAAGAGACAACAAAGGAAAGAAAGGAAAGCATGAAGGGCCCTGATAACTCCACATCTCCCCAAATATGGACTCGCCTCCACATACACACACACGCTTCAACCCCAAGAGTGAGCATATAAAACATGATTACTGTGCATCATTCAGCTAAATCCAACCCCAGCAAAAGGTAAACAACAGAAATATTCTGTTTGGAAATAAAATAATTGAACTTTCATTGGTTCATACAATTGCATTCAATAAAATATTCATTTGTTCAGCAAACGTTTATTCGAGCATCTGAGAAGTCTGTGTGGGGTCCTAAAATATAAAGACAAGTAAAAACCAGCCCCATCCCTAAGGATCTTTTCTGCAGTAAATATTCAAAAATAACCAGGCCCACATCTTCAGGCTAAAGAGAAATCAGAGGTCTGGCAGAAGGCCCAAATGAAATATTGAAATATTGGTGGCTTTTAATTCCCTCACCACTTTAAGAAGAATTAGGGTTTCCAGAATGCTGAGTGCTAATGCTCTAAGATATTTCTTATGGTCTCATAGACAAGTGAGATCCCATGGGAAAATAACCCTTCTCTTTCCATACTAAAATATACCTGCATTAGTCTTCCATATGAATAAAGCATTTTTGACCCTGCAAGCATGTTGTGGTAGTATCTTGGTAAACCAATCCTGAGGAGGTAAGAAAGAGATAGCTGGTGGAACAGGGGAGGGGAAGGGAACCAACATTGAGAGCATAGCAGGCATTGTCCTAGGCACACATAATTGTTATTTCAATTATAATATACCACACAGGAACCATGCAAGGTAAGATTTATTGTGCCCAAAGAATGGATTATTAAACTGAGGCATAGAGAGGTTAAACAGCCTTCACAAGATCACAATGTTAGTAAGTAGTGGGACTGAGATTAAAATCTAGGTCCATTTGACTCCAAAATCAGCCATGCACTTCCCACTGTGCCATGCTGCCCGGGAATTCATGAGTGATCAGAGATACTGCAGAAAGGAATGAAGCTGGACCCTTCAGGGAACTCAGCTCTGGACCTTTCAGTAGAAGAAGTGACTTCCCACAGACAAGAAATGGGAACTTAATGAGAGAGACAAGGAAGGGTAGAGATGAGAAGTCTGGCTCTGACAGTGGAGCACATTGGTGTGGGTAAACAAAGTTACAGGGGGGACCAAGCACAAGGGCCCAAGGGCTACAGATAGGAATGAAAAGAGCTCATCAGCATAAGGAAAGGGCTCAGTGTCCCTATTTGAGGGCATGAATTGTCCTCATATATGTTTCTCTTGCATGGTGGATCCCTGCTTCCCAGTTTAAATGCAGATGTTAAAGGGTAATGTTGGCCGCACTTTAAGACTCTGATAAGGCTCCTTAAGAATTTGGAGATGAGCTGAGCTGGTAGAGCAAAGATTTATGTAACCTAAATATTTGTACCCCCGTAATATGCCGAAATAAATAAATAAATAGGAATTTAGAGATGAGGAAAACGTGAAGCCCTTCAAAAGACAGTGGAGCAAAAGTTGGTAGTAACTTGACTGACAAGGCAGATGTGTCATTTCTTTATAAGTAGAATTTTTCATGTTTGTGTAAAAACATAAAAAAATAGCCAAACAAAATTTCCACAATTAGTCAAGCAAGTAAGGGCTTCTGGTCAAATTTTAAATCACTAAAACAGTAAGACATAACTTACATGCTAAGCCTGAAGTTTAAAGTGGTATAAATCTTAGCAAAGAGGTTAAGAGTAAAGATCAAAATAGGAGTTTGAGGTCCCAAATCAGAGAATCTATATACAATAAACCTTTCTCTTATCCTGAGTTTGCCTAGACTGTAAGCATTTCAAGAGAAGATAGTTAAGTCTCTTTTGTTTCTATGTTCTCAGCACCTAGCATAATATTTGGCAAATATTAAGTGTCCCATAAATGTTTGCTGAACTGAAATGAATAAATGTAGTAGATTGCATTATTGTCCCCAATTTTTCACTCCTCCCTAGAGTCACATGTTCTCACACCCTTTGCTATATGAATTTTGTGGTGTCCTACACAAAAGAAATGGGGTCTCTACTCCAGTTCCTTGACTCTGAGTTCAGCCACATGACTTTGGCCAATGGAACTTGATAGAAGTGACAGGGTACCAGTGCCAAGCCTAGGTCTCAAGGACCCTTGTGTATTTCCAGTTCTCCTCTTGCATCTTTGGATAACCATCAGAAGGATATGAATTACCTAGCTCACTGGTCACAGGAAGAGGATGAGAGAAACATGGAAAAGCTGCCCTAGCCAAATACAACCTAGATCAGAGTCCTCAGGTAACCTAAAGACACGTGAGTGAGCCTAGGTAAGACCAGCTGAGGCCAACCAAGTTTAGAGAACCCTCACCAATCCCACAGATACATTCCAGGTATCTATTGTTGTGTAACAAAATACCCCAAACTCAGTAGATTAAAACCACCATTTTATTATAGCTAACAATTTCATGGGTCGGAAATTCAGGCCAAGGTCCACTAGGGGATTCTTCTGCTTCATGAGACATCAACTAAGTTCACTCAAACTTGATTAGCTGGTGGGTGAGCTTATCTGGAGAGGCTTAACAAGTATGGTGCCTTGATATAAATGGAAAATAGCTGGGCTCAGCTGGGACTACCAATCATACAGTCTCTCCAGCATGCCAGTCTCAAGATACTCAAACTTCTTCCAACATGGCTCAGGGCTCCCAAAGAGAGTGTTCCAGGAACATGGAAGCTGCTAATCTATTAAGGCTATAGTTGAAAACTGCCACAGTAACCCTTCCATTGGATTCTATTAGTCAAAGCACTCACAGAGGCCAGCTATACTCAAATGGAAGGGGCATAGACCCCACTTCTCAATGCAAGAAATGTCAAATAATTTCTGGCCATCTTGAATCTACCATAGACACACATGTTATAATTTGTAAGCCACAGAGTTTTAGCAAGATTAGGCAGTAAACAATAGCTGATACCAATAGTTCCAGCCTCTAGTCTAACACTATTTTTGCTACCATTGAGACAAAACTGACTAAGCAGCCTCCAAGTAGTGCCATCTTACATTTACCCCAACAGCAGACATCCTTTGAGCTCCTCCTCATCATCCATCAACCCCAGACCCCTGGAAATCTCACCCACAGAAAGTGTTCAAGCAGAAGTTGGGCCACCCCTCATTGAAATTCTGCTAGGGGAGATCTCAAATATTCTTTGATGTTGAATGTCCCTTCTAACCTTGAAATCTATGGTGTTGTTTTATAACAGTAGGCACTCTATTAATACGTGAAAATTAGCTAATTCCATAAAAATGTCATATAAATGCAGGGGGCATTATATTTCTTCTAATGATGTACTCTTCCTTTTCATTAAGAAGAAGGTGCCCAAGATTGGGAGAATATTCTTTAAATATTTATTAGTTCTTTTCCCAGTAGAAGGAAAGTGTTTCCACTGACCTAACAGTGAATATTGTAAGATGACTAACAAGTATTATGTTGAGGCTAGGCTCATGCATTATAAATAAATTTAACAATTGACTGTCAAGTAGTGTAGTTTAAAGACTAAAAACCATTAGTTTTGTAGGGAGTCAGTCCTGAGTTCAAGTTTCAGATCTTCCACTTACTAGTTGTTTGATTCGTGGCAAGTTACTATACCTCTCTAAGTCTCAGTTCCTCATTTCTAAAATGGAGATAATAGTAGCTTCATCTTGTGTGGTTGTGAAACTTAATGAGATAATGCATGAAAAGCTCTTAGCACAGGGTCTTCAGTAACTGTTGGCTATGTTTTTTAGTGAGTATTAGATATAATGAAATAAACTAGCCAGAAATAATATTTTAAAGCAGTCACCAGTTTTTCCTATTCTCATATTGTGCCAGATTGCATTTGGGCATTGGCACCATCCCCATTTCCTTTTATCTGCTCCCACAGATCTGAGGGGCTCCAAAGCCTGGGAATTATTAATACATTTCCTAGAATCTCTTGCCATCAGGGTTCCAATTTAGTTTCTGCCAATAAAAGATACTCACATGGGATGTGTAAGACAGAAAGAAAGTGGAAGCCATTATTCTTCTACAGGCAGCAGCCAGCAAATGCATGGGCTTTGGCAAATGTGAAGTTTTGAAGTGGCCTCTGGCACACCGACCTGAATTCCTGCCATGGTTCTGTGAGTGGCTGTGGCTATTGGCAACAGCAACCTACAGTCCTGCCCTTGGCCACAGTAGCAATGTCCGGATTCTCTGAAGGCTGGAGACAAACCTGACAGCTAGTAACAGCCCTCCTTGCCCTTTGCAGCTTCCCCCTTGTAATTACCCATATTAAATCCCTTTCTGCCAGACACACCTACCATGGTTCCAGACCAAATTCTGTTATCATATCTTCTCCATCTAATTTTACCTCCACCTCTCTTACTCCCAGCGTGCCTGCCTTGTCATGCCTTATAGTCAATTCTATATTCTCTTTTTTCTTAACTCCTCATCTAGCCACAACATCTTTATCTATTAGAAACTAGCTGGATCCAACTATACCCTAAAAAAATTTTGTCAAAATATTCTTCCTCTCTTAGTCTACTTGATGTTGCTAAAATAGAATACCACAGACTGGGTAATTTATAAAGAAAAGAAATTTATTTCTCACAGTTCTGGAGGCTGGGAAGTCCAATATCAAGGTACCTGCATCTGGTGAAGGCCTTCTTGCTGCATCATCCCATGTTAGGAGGCAGAAGGGCAAGAGAGCACAGAGAGCAAGAGAAGGCCAAACTCACTATCATAAAAACTCACTACAGCAATAATGTTATTAACCCATTACCTCTTAAAGTTTCCATCTCTCAACACCACTGCACTGGGGATTAAGTTTTCAACATATGAAATTTGGGGGACACATTCATACCATAGCATTCCCACAATTTCTGAGCCTTCAAACATATCATACATACCAGTATTGTATTCAAGTTGTATTCTTGAATGCTAATGCTAATATAAAAACTAAAGACTTTGAAACCATTTTAGGCAAATGGATATGTATGCATATGTTGCATGGGCTGCAACAGCAATGAACTTTTTGCCCTTATGTAGAGCATTATTCCCCTCTGACCCTGTATAGTTCCGTAGAATTGTAAGATGAAAGCATTCCTTTACTATTTGAATAGCTATTTTTAACTTCTCACAACATTTCATTTAAAGCAACATTTCATGCTATGTTTCTTCTCATACCCATGCTTCTCTTTCTTTCTTCCTTTTATCCAGTCAACAAATGTTTATTAAAACCTACTCTGTGTCAGACACCATATCATATAAAGGAGTTATAGAACAAGATATCTGCTTTCAGAGAGCTCGCATTCAATGAGAGTAATGAATATCAGATAGTAAACAGATAAAGATTGCAAACTGTAATAAGTGCTATGGGGGAAATAAATAGGAATATTTTATGAAGAGCGGCAAGGGAAGACTGTTCAGACAAGAACATATTCCACAAGGACGTCAGGAGCAGGAAAATGGGGGAATTGGGGCAGTTGTTGCCACTACTTCCATCCCCTTCCTTCTGAGAGCTACACCCATTAAATAATCCTCTTTTCCTTTTTAAGGTACCTGATGTTGCACCCTCAATGCTATGCAACCATAGGGATGAATTAGGGAGAATTTCTAAGCCATTTCCCCCTGCCCAGTTTCTTCTAGTAAACTCAGACAGGTAGGCCCTCTAGAGCTCAAATCTTGAGTTCATTCACATCAAATATATATGTACCACATCAAAAGGAAGAAGGAGAAACTTTGTAACTATACATTCCTATTTCCCACTGTAACTACAGATTTCTATTTCCCACTTAATGTTTTAAGAGCTGCTCCAGCTGATTGTAATCAGATCTGATAGACTGTGCTCATCCCTTTGTGTTGATAGATGCAGCAAAAGCATATAAATGTCTATTGTCCAATAGGAAGCTATTTCTTCCAGAATGTCTAAATAAGTGAATCCATTACAATTTTATTAAGCATATTGAATAAAACATTGCATTCTACCAAGTTAAATGCTTCTTCTATTTAACAAGTATGCAGTAAAATAAAAACATTCTCAGCATTTTTCTGTCAGATGGAAAGGGATTGTCTTTGGCTCAGAATATAACACCATAAAAAGAGTCCAGCTGCAAATGTAGATACCCTTTTTTCCCCTCTATGGACACCACAACTTTTTCAGTTCCTCCTCTTCTCGTCCAAACCTGCCTTAAATCAAAGCTGTAGGACAGGAAGTGCCAGTCGAGACCCATGGCATAGCGTTGGTTACAGAGAAGAAACTGCACTTAGGAGAGCAATCAAGCTAGGGCAGGACTGAGCAATAAGTCAGGAGACTGTTTGATGGAAAAGTGAAGTCACCTGCATGGATGAGTAAACAGGTGAAATTAGAGATTAAATTTAGACACAAAAATAAGCTCTGGCTCCACATCTCCAAATTAAAAACAAAAAATAAAACCTTTAAGAATAGAATTAGGCAAAGGCAAAATCAAAATTATTATTACTTAGTTTTATCTTTTTTATTTCCCTCACAGTGATTCTGAGAATGTCTGCTGTAGTGGATTTTTTTTGTTTTAGGAATAGAGAGAACTAAAGGAGGTGGAGAAAAGGGACAGTATGAATCTATGGGTATGCAACTGGATAATGAACCTAAAGTAAATGTTGCAGGCTGATATATTCCACTGAAAATAAAAAAGCAATGGGGAGCGGAGTGCGAAGAGCAAGGGAGAGGAGTATATGGGAACTCTCTATTATTTCTACTTTTCAGTAAATCTAAAACTGCTCTTAAAAGTAAAGTCCATTAATTTAAAAAAAGAGAAAGCAATGGGGTCCAAACACATTGATTTGTTCACTTATTTGTTTATTAGTTGGTCCTGGTAGCAGTTAATACTCTAGCAAAGTTGAACTGCAAACCTAAATTTGAAACTTACATATATGTCCATAATACATTTTTGTCAAGTGTTGGCAGGTTAACAAAAATCCATGATGGTGTCAAACTGAGTTACATGTTAGAAACTTTCTCCACGAAGGAGAGATTTTACGGAGACTTTTCTACTTCTTTGATATGAAGTATTTGCTCAGCCATTAAAATAAGTATAACCAAACGGAGCAAACCTCTTCACCTTTTTGGAGACCAAGCGGAATGACTATGGTGGGGTGTTCCTCAGTAGGGAATTATTATGGAAAACAAATAGGAGTGAGCTCACTTCTGCTCCCTCCAGTCCATCCAGAAATTAGCCAGAGGTTCCCTAAAGGGGAGATTCTGAGGAAGCTTCAGGATACAGACTCTAACAAATGGATGAGCTTTAAAGAAAAAGAATTTGTCTTTGAAATAATAGATGTTTTCAGATGAGGTGATAGATATGTAATGTTCATGACTATCAGCTTTCCTTCTGTTGATAGCCTGGCTTCTTGGTGTTGGAAGCCTGTGTTAATCCTTTTTTCAGCCTACTTGTATGCTCATAGGTTACTAAAGATATGGCATGAAATAAATGCTTTATTATAAAAATATTTTCAGTTACCAAACTTCCATTCGTCTTTCATTTCTGCAATGTTTTAAGATCCTTCTTTTTTCAATCCAGAGAGTTCTAAACCTATTCCCTGGCTCAGAAATATCTTATAAACAAACATCAGGAAAATCAGATGTTTGGGGATGTCAAGAGACATTACGTATCTCCCAAAAGATACCGGTCTCCTGTCCATTGGAATCTGAACTAGTTTCAGAGCTATTTAGCTTCATGGATCAAGATAAGAGCAGGCCCTGCTACATTTTAATCAGAAGTTGCCAATCTAGGCCAATAAGTACCAGAGTTGGTTCTTAATCTGTCTCTAGTTCTCAAAAAGACCTTGAAAAACTCCTAATTACTCCTCGCCACTCATAAAGTCATTATCACTGACCCATATCATCATCAAAAATAGGCAGAAAACATGAGAGGATATAGGCCACACAGCAGTTTTCTGGGGTGTGCTGGCATGCTGATCTTAGCCCTTTCCTGCTTGGCTCTGGCTCCTTAATTTGACATCAGGCTCCAAGACTTCATCAGGGATCTCAGTTCGTAAAAGGGCGCCCTGAGCCTGGATCACTAACTGCTGCATAAACCTGGGGTAAGTCCCTTCACCATTAGGGCTCAATGTCCTATATTAAAGTAAGTTTGGACTAGATGAGCCGGCTCTAAACTCTTTTCTAGTTCAAAAATATTAAAATTCTTTCCCCAATGAATTCTGGCTAATCAGAGTCAGCCGTGGAGAATTAAATATTGTTCCATCCTCATTTTGTCAATTGGTCCAGGACCTATCCCAGGACTTCAGAGTCGGCTCATGGAAAGCTCTGCCTGTGGCAGTGGCTCTAGAAGACCCTTAGAGGTCAAGGGCTCTCCTAGAGAGAGTTGAGAATCCCAGAATAACAGATATCTCTGATAAGCATCTGGTTTGGTATCAGCCCAGAGAAGAACAGAAGGGAGCCTGTCCCTGAAAAAGCTACCAAGAGGTTAATGCATCACATGAAAAACAGCAGTAACTTCCTCTTTCAGGACAGCCTTGCTATTTAATACCCCAAAAGACCAAGGACAAAGAATGGCATTGTATAAGCACTGTAACTCAAGCAATTAGCCAGGTAATGGTCTGTGGGGTTCATTATGGCAGAATGTCAATTAAAACACTTGGAAGGAGATTATGCAAAGCACTTAGATTTCAAATCTTTTAAGCTACCAGTAAGACTAAATTATAGTGAATGTCATATTACTACAGTAGGTATCACATAAATGAAAATAAAGTTTCTTTTCTAATATGGACTCTTGCTTAATATCTCATGAATCCCAGAAATTGAAAAAAGCAGCCAAGTGTCTAGTCTTTATTCAACAATAGAGGAAATGAGATAAAGAATGTCATGTTTGAATTGAATATCTTTTCTCCTACCTTTGGCCTCATTAAGTAAAACTTTGTATATCTCTAGTTATTTTTTTTAAAGATTCAAAAATATATCTCTTCATTTTATTTTGGATTTCTGCCAATGGATTTAAGAAGAAGAGAATAGGAATGGATAAAATGTGAATTCCAGAAGGAAAATTGTTTCTTAGAAAGATCTTTAGATGAGATTCTTCTATTTAATGGCTTGCCTGCCTTCATCTCATAGAAGCATAGCATTTTCTTTTTTTTCCTTTAGTGCAGATATATTATTAGAAAAACTGATTTCTTCAAAATGGAAAATAAATGATAGCACTCTTTATGAAATTTCAAAATGCAAATAGCATTTAGCATCTAAATAGATGACCATAAAGATTTGCTCTGAATACTGTTAGAAAGAACATAATATATAAACATTAGTTTCTGTTCTAAAAACCCTCAAGTCAAGTTTAAGCCAGCAGTTAATTTTTATTCATGAATTATAAATCTTTTACAGGAGGGAATGAAAATAAAATGACCAATAGATATAGAAATGTAATGTTCCACTAATTCTATCACAGAAAGCTAAATGCATTTTAAATTTTTATTGTTATTAATAATTGTTCTGTAAAATACCATAGGCATAACATATTTTTAAAAGCAAAATATCTTTTCTCCTTACCAGATAATTGTTATGAGAGAAACTATATTTTTATGCAACTATCTATGTCCTCTTAACTGAAGATATACAACACTATTATAATCTAAACAAAAACCTTATTTTTAAGAGCTTTATTGCACATCATCTCTGGAAGGTATTAATTATTGCATGGTACCAAAAATATGTAGTTTTACCTCAGTAATGCCAATATGTTACGATCTCCCTGTAGAATTTATTTATTCTATTCATCTTACAGATATTCACAAATTTAGTAACTGTAAAATTAAGAATGATTCTATATTCCATGCCATAAATTTCCACATTTTAAAAATCAATACAAAAAATAGATTTAATACCAGGGAGAAAAGACTGCCTTTTATCAATTGCATACTTTTATCATTTCTATTCATATTCTTACTTCCTTGAGGCAAATTATATCAACAGGACCTTTTTCAGCCTGGGATCTTATTGCAAAAAAACCTGATGGAAGATAAAATAAATCAATGTTTGTAATCATCTCCTACCTTATGGCTGTTTCCTTATCGGCAATCCCTCTCCTGGATGATACATTGGAAAATTCAATCTCATTTACCATTAGACAGGGGTCTGTTTGATTTCTTTCAAGATTTTCCCCTACCCAATGAGAGGTGAGTGCCCTGTGATGAGGGGAGTGGTAACTTTTTCAGACTCTAAAGAAAAGCTCTGAAATCTGATGAAACGCAAATGCCTTGGGAATGTTGAAGTCTTAGCTTTTCACTGGCCTGACTTTGTCTACCACTCCCCTTGGTTTACAGGACTATCTTTCATCCTAATACTTTAAGGTCATGGCACCATAATGTCAAACAATTTTCCTGTTTAGTAAATACTATAGTTTTCTAAAGTATGCCCACTATAATCTGTTATTTGGACAGCATTTGGGTATTCAGAGGCATCTGCTTCTATTGTTGAGGGAGAGCGCACTGCAGGAGAACAGCCATGTAGAAGACATTTCTGGACACCCCACCCCAACCTCCCCATTACTGAATGAGCCTGCTGCCCACTGAGAATTGACCAAAACTTATAGATTCTTGGCCAGGTTCATTTCTAAGGAGATATCTTTGTTATTATTGGGGGGCTACAATGAGATGTTCCCAAGAACTTATAAATTATAAAAGTGCTACTGGCCTCTTGATAGATCATTCATTCATTCATTCATTCAACAGCATTCATGAGAACATGCCAAGTGCCAGACTCTGTTCTAGGTGCTGAGCATAGACCAGGGAAAAGATTGACAAGGACCCTACTTTCATGGAGTTTATATCCTAATGGGAAATACAACCAAAAATTAAAACATGAACACATAAACAGTAAAAGAAGCCAATAAACATTATGCACAAACTAAAATAAAGTGAAGTAATAGGGAATGACAGCAGCTTTTATAGACTGGGTGCTCAAAGAAGGCCTTTTTAACAAGCTTACCTTTAAACTGCTGCAGTCTATTAATGAATGACAAAGGAACGAGCAAGGCAGAGGAAATCAGAGGGGGAAAGGCATCCCAGCTGTGGAGATCCTGAGATGGCAACAGGCATTGGACTGTAAGAGCAACACGAAATGAATCAGAGCAAAGATACAAAGAAAACCAAATTAAATTCCAGACCAGCAATATGGTGATCTGATTGAACACATTAACATATCTAATATGCAGCCTATAGAAGAGGGCTGGTCAGCCATCAAAACATAGAAAAAGGAGGGTGTAAGGCACAAACAGAATTACCACCCATCCAGACAGTCCCAAGGAGTCTGAGCCAATGAGACTTAAATATTTCAGTCCCATTAGTAAGCTGATCCCCACTATGAGCTGGATGTAGCTGATAGTTTAACCAGATGCCATAAAATACTTGATTAATGTAAATCCTCTCCTCATTCCACACTCACCAAGTGCTTTCTGATTCTGCCTTCTGAAAGAATGTGCTGACCACGACTTCAAATAATTTGGTATAGTGATTGTTCGTGGTAAATCATAATACAAAGAAGTGAGTTTCTAGTTATCATTTGGCTTTCTCTGTAGCTGTCCACTTGGAGAGGATGCTGTGGTCATGTCGATATAACTATAGCAACCCATGTAAATTTCTCATTGTAAATTAATGAGCATTCTAGAAGCTAGCTGTCTCCTATTCACTGTAGTGTTTCTGGGGATCTGATCACTGCTGGACACTAACAAGTTCAAGTTTAATCAAGCCACTACCTATCATATCCTGCCCAGGCCCAGCTGGCTTATTCTTGGCAGTTACTGCCTTCTCCTGACACTGAGGATATGGCTACTGCATCCTCATCTAAAAGGCCTGATTCGCTCAGCTGAGCATAAAGAAAACTTCTGCTCCGGGACAAGAAATCATGCCCAGGAGGTCTACCTTTGAGTTTACCACACTGTCTGAGATCCATGGCAGACAAATGCCAGTTTCCTTATCTTTCAAGTGGAGAAGTTTGGCTAGGTCTTTTTTGCATAGAGTTTTAATTACACAGGTAGTATATAAATACATTCTCCCTGTAAACACATAAAATATTATAGAGAACAACACTCCAATTGCTGTCTCCTGCTCCTGCTGCATTGTTATCACATATGAATACTTTCAAACCTTTTTAAGGATTTATATCATATGTCTACATACTTCTATCTACCTACCTATAAAAATAGGTGCTATTGTTCACTCTGTGTTTAATAAATTGTTACACGTTGTACACCTTATTCTGTAACTTGCTTTCACTAAACAACATGTCTTGGAGTTTTCCCACATCCAAACATGTAGATCTCCCTTAGTCTCTTTAATTGTTGCATAGCATTCCGTTATACAAATACACTACACTTCTGTTAGCTATCCACCAATTGAGAGCAATTTAGACTCTTTCCAAATTTTAACCTCAAAAAATGTTGCAATAACTATAACTATATTCTTCATTTTGCACACCAAAGAGAGTTACTTTAGAATAGCTCCAGAAAGGGGAACTACCAGATGAAATTGTCTGAGTCTAGGCTCAAGCTGTAGACCATATGTAGACTACCAGAATCAGAATTATACAAGTGTTCATTAAAAATAAAGTAAGAAGGAAATAAGAATGAAGAAAAAGGCAGCTTCCTTGGTCCCACCTCAGACCTTCTGAACCAAAATCCATGCATGTGGGAGCCAGAAGCTACTTCTAATACAAGCATCTTAGGTGTTTTCACAGTTACAGTTGGAGAACCACTGGACAAGGTGACTCTAGGTGCCTACTATCTCTAAAAATGTACTAAAATGCCCATTTACCAACCACTTCCATGTGCAAGACACTGCATTAAGAGCTTTGCACGTATTTCCTCTTGAACTAAAATTTTCATAGTCCAGAAACAGAGCTGAGTTACAATTAAACTTGGATTCCAATCCAGACTTATGGCTACTGAGATACACAAGAGCCCATGGACATAGTGCTCCACTCCCAAGTAAGCTGTGCCCCCAGAAGAGTCTCTTTAACCCCCATGTCCCAGCCATGTGATCGTCCTCCCTCCTTCCCTCACAGCTCTCTTCCTGGGCATGCTCCTGCTGAGTTCCATCCCCCTAACGCATGCTGCCCCCTGCAGGAGTGTGGCTGGCTTGCTGCTCTGACACTCTGGCTTTCCTTTTTTTATATTTTTCCTCTGTTATTACAAAATCTCCCAGAACAGCCTTTGTCCTTAGAGAAGGGGAAAGGAAGAGAAGCTAAATGAGCAAGAGTCTATGTCTATTGTAGACCAGAAGGGTTACAGAGGAAGCTGTAAATATGAATACATTAATAATTGTACTTAATTAAAAATTTACTAGTAAATGAAACCTTATGAGGTAGGTACTATTATATCATTTTAGGATAAGAAAACTGAGCACAGAGAAGTTCAAAAATTTGCCCAAGACAACAAGCCATGGGAGGACAGACCAGCATTCAAACGCAGGTCTGTCTGATGCAAAGCCCAGCTCATAAGCCTGCTTTATACTACTTTACATCTCTAAACCACACATCTGTAATTCTTATCCTTCCTCCCTTCTGAGTATTTATGAAGGTCTTTATTGCTGAAGTACAAGAAACAACCTTGAGCATGAAGTTTAAAGGAGTGTGGCCCATGGAGATCTTCATCAATTCATCTGAAAGTGTTCAGCAGGCATCACACATTACGCTGAGTCACATTAGGAATTCATGCCAGCCTATAATTCTTCACACTCCCTAGCGTGCTGGCACTGGATGGATTTATGTACCACTAAACTTAGATAGCTTAAAACACCTCACTGCCTGAGCCCTCAGGAATGCTGATAAAATATATGTAGCCGCACTTATAAATCATTATCTTTACTTACATTTAATAAAATTGAAAATAATGTTTTCTAAGAAGTTGTTGGACATTTCAACTCACTATGAACTGTTTGTGGTTGCTCCTTATGCACCATACTCCTACATTATTATTACCTCTTCCATAATAGTAGAGTACTTTGGGTGATTTTTATGCATTTCTTCTAAAGTAAAATTAAAAGAAATTTTTTATCATTCATAAGATAGTTCAAATTTAGAGGAACTAAATGGAAATGGGAGAATATTCTTGCTGTGGACCAAGTGTTTGTGTCCCCCCAAAATTCATATGTTAAAATCCTAATTCCCAATGTGATGGTGTTAGAATGGGATCTTTGTGGGTAATAAGGTCCCTTTTGAATGGGATTAGAGCCCGTATAAGAAAAGACACAAGAGATATGCTCTGTCTTTCTCCACTATGTGAGGAGAAATTGGCCACCACCTTGATGTGTGACTTCCCAACCCCCAGAACAGTAAGAAATAAATTTCTGTTGTTTAAGCCACCAACTTTATGGTATTTTTGTTATAGAATCTGGAACTAAGACAGTTCTTATTCTTAGACCTATAAGCTAAAATATTTATGAGTGAAACATCAGATACCTACAACTTATTTTCAATGTCCCTCAAAAAAATTAGAGAAAGAGAGAGAGAAAAAAAAAATGGTATAATGTTAACAATGGTTTAATTTAAGTGGAGGGCATACAGGTATTCATTCTACTTTTCTTTCACTTTTCTATAGATTTCAGATTTGGAAATATAAAAATTGGGGAGTGTATTAGTCAGATTATGCTCTGATATTGCTGTATAACAAATATTCCTAAAACTTACTGGCTTACAACAAAAAGTATTCATTTATTTCTCACTCACAAGTTTACAAGTTGGCTAGGTAGCTCTACTTCAAGCTGTATGTCAAGTTTATTTTTGTTTTATGTCTCTCATACTGGGACCAGCAGCTACCCAGTGTGTGTGCAACTTATAGAAGATGGCAGAGTACGAGAGAATAAGAAAAACATACCATGTTTTAGATTAAAATTAGTATAGTCATTATTTCCTATATTCCATTAGCCAAAGCCAGACACATGGCCAAGCCCAACATCCATAGGTCTTGGAATTATATTATACCCACAGTGAAACATAGCAAGTGTGGGGAGAAAAGGAAAAATTGTTGACAAATAATACAATCTATGTCAGGGAAAACATTTCTTAAAAATCAAAAGGATGAATGGGGACAAACATTAGAGGAAGAGGAAGAGAACATTTATATAAAACACAAGAGTTTTTTGTTTTTTTTTTTAATTCAGTTTTTAAAAAATCAAAGGAAGCCTCACTGAAGAAATTGTGTTAAATGGCACAATCTGACAGAGGCATAAAGGTATGTAAACATTCTTATTCATTTGATTTAGTGATGGGACATGTTTAGTGAGGTAAGTGATCTTACTTCTTTGAATACCACCAGGGTTCCAGACACTCAAGTTCCCAGAGAACATGGGGCCGAAGGCAGCTGTCCTGATTCACCATCCCAGTAATCAGATGCCCACCAGGAAATCTGGGATAAAATTCAATTCTGATCTGTGCCTCTGACTTCTGACTCACTTTGTGATAAACCGCACTCTTCCTATGACGGGGCATCCGAACCTGAAAATTGGCAATTTTGCGCTAATACAGTCTCTAAATACTACCTTTACTTCAATGGCGATCACAATGATCATTCGAAGAAGTCATTCCATTTATTAAATTTTATACACACACACACACACACACACACACACACACACACACACATATATATTTCCAAAATGACTCCATAAAATGTTTTATGTTCCTCTTCAGGCTAGCATTTGGACTCAAACTAGTTTATTAAGAGGAAAACAATGAAGGCCGAGAATAAAGCTCCTTTTATAACACAACTACATCACCAAGCAGATTATATTCCTGACCCCCTGACCCTGCACCGAAGGAGTTTGTCAGCTTTCTTTCTTTCCAAGTAAATCGGTCCTGTTAGGCTTCAGTTCAAAAAGCCTCTCTACTTTAGCTCACTTTATCTCTCACTAACCTCTACTCCCCAGATGTGTATCTCATGTAACAGTTCTACACACTTGACCCTGACTACTTTTATCAAACACAAAAGAGGAATTTTTGTATTTCAGAGCCTTTTGTTTTTAAGAATATAATTTTTTCTTAAAC
The DNA here is from genome assembly GCF_000956105.1 of Propithecus coquereli. Lineage (NCBI taxonomy): Eukaryota > Metazoa > Chordata > Mammalia > Primates > Indriidae > Propithecus > Propithecus coquereli. The sequence goes on along the minus strand of NW_012148897.1, from coordinate 1,458,695 downwards.
TTACCTATTTAAAAATTAAAGTTCCATTGGTAAAATGGAGTTCTGAAAGTTCCAAGCAGTTTGAAATTAATTTTATACTTTATAAGATTTTAATTGCTATGAAGTTTTGTTTCATCTTCCTTCTTATTGAAAATCTTATTGCAAAAATATTCATTTGTTTTCAGCTCTTGTAAAATTATAAGCCTTACAGTGGAAAATTTAAATGGCAGAGAGCTTCCTTCCTTTTAATGTGTAAATAAAGTCAAAATTTAACAACTATACATTTCACTATACTTGTTTATCATTCAAGTTGACTGCCAGAAGAAAAGAAAGATTATCTTTTTAGTTGCTTCAAACCTTTTTTTAAAACCATTTAGCTTTTTTCCCATTGATTCAAGCAATAAGAGACCTAATGTTCCTTGAACAACTTATATTTGAAAATGCTTTTTGCTTCCTGAAAATTTTCAAGTTTTATAACATTGAGGGTTTTTTCAATAAAGTAGAGTTCCGGAATATAGGCAAATCTCCCACCAGGGGCCTTTGAAATATTGCAGTATATCAGCAATTCAATTTAAACACTAAAAATAGTTTCTTTTATATCATACATTTTCTTAAGGTCTGACAGATTTACACTTTCCCTCTGTAAAGCCAATTAATATTTGCTAATATGCATCCAACACTAATATACATTGGTATCTGTTTGTTTTGAATACATGGTAAGGTGCCAATTAAAATGAAAACCTTTTTCAGTTATTTGAATTAAATCAGAGTAATGACTCTGTACATATGAAAATAGTCCTATTTAGCAGCAAAATAACCCCAATAATATAATGGTGGATTAAAAATATATATATATATATGTATAAACTGATTTTTTTCCAGGTTCTAGGTCACCTTAAGAGTAATTACTTAAATTATACTTGCCTTTACATCTATGTCCTAAGACCCTCCCCCAACCACATCTAGGATTCCAGGTGAGTGTCATGGCAGATGGCCCCATGGGCCCCACATAGCCTCTGTGCCCCATCTCTCCCAGAGTTTCTCTTGGATGCCATCTCTGCTCCTCCAGCAGTGGAAGATGGTGGTGCATTGTAAAGCTGGGGAGATACTGTTTTCCCTTGTGTTAGACACTCTTGAAGGAGCTTGAATGTAAACTGCTTATTCTTGTGATGTCGTAGAGAGATTTAAATTGCTAAATTAAGTTTAGCCTGAAGCTGCCACCTCACATACTTTAATTTTGGCCTTTGGGTTCCTCCACACATAATGAACTGTAACCCAACTTGATGTGTAAACGGACTATAACCTACTCCTGTGACAAGTAGCCAAGTCTCAGCCAATCACAGCATCCAAACTTCAGTCAACCACAGGCAGCTATTCAAACTGGATTCAAATACAGACAAGGCCCAGCTGTAACCAATCCAGCTGTTTCTGTTCCTCACTTCCATTTTCTGTACATCACTTTTCCTTTTTCTGTCCATAAATGTTATCCAACCATGTGGCAACATGGAGTTGCTCCAAACCTATTCTTGTTCTGAGAGCTGCTTAATTTGCAAATCATTCTTTGCTCAATTAAACCGTTAAATTTAATTTGTCTAAAGTTTTTCTTTTAACAAAGTAAAAAATATTTTCTGTTTCTCTCTCTTGCTCCACACAGAACTCAAACATGTGTCCAAGAAGGGCCAGACTGGGGGATAAATCTAAATAACATGGACATGTTATATTAGAATTACCCTTTCTAGGTGGCAACTTACATCCTAAGAGTGAATTCCTCTCCCACGATGGTTCTTAGTTTTTAGCCTCTCAGCTTCCCTTTGCTTAATGCTAACACACTATTTTCTACATAATGGGGCACAGGACACACCACCCCAAAGTATCACTGTAGTAGACCAGAATATGCCACCCCAATATATGACTGTCTGACATAAGGATTATTTTGAGAAACTGCAGACACAGGAATAGCTCTGAACAGTTGCCCTTTTATAAGAGAAATTTACATCTAATAAGAAAACCTCCATTTGTAAGGATGTCTCCTTCTCTGTACCAGGAAAATGGTGACTAATCACTGGAGAAGACATTGACTTAAACCTGCATAACAAACCTTAGCTTTGTTTATTTCCAGGCCATCTCATCTTAACTAGGCATTTCTCCACACTTCTTTCTTTATTTCAGACAATGATGGTATTTAAGCCTGAAGTTTAACTACCCGATTGAGATCTACTTTAGAGATTCACTAATTTATCTGAATTCTCTCTCCTGTATATAGCAGGTATGCATGTGCTATGGTCTGAATGTTTGTGTCCCTCCAAAATTCTTACTGAAACCTAAGCCCCCATTATGCTGATATTAAGAAGTGGGACCTCATGAATGGCAATAATACCCTTATAAAAGAGACTGAAAGGAGAATGTTTCCTCCTTCCGCCATGTGGGGACACAGCATTTGCCCTTTCCACCAAGTGAACAGACAAGAAAGGTGCCACCCAGGGGAAATAGGCCCTCACCAGACACCAAATCCATTGGCACCTTGATCTTGGACTTTCCAGCCTCCAGAACTATGAGAAATAAATTTCTGTTGTTTATAAATTACCAATCTAAGGCATTTTTGTTATATCAACCCAAACAGACTAAGAAAACCTATTATTAAACTTTTTTGTTTTTGTTTTTCTCTTGTTAATCTGTTTTTCAAGACAGGGATCTGTATCAACTAGGGACTATGGAAGGTAGAGAGAAAATTATTTTTTCTTCCCTACAAAATAATAACCTTAGAAATATCTGGATCCCATTTAGATTTAAGACCCCTGTTCCAGGTAATTACCTGCATCTAAAGTAACATGTAGATATAACTAACACATTTTCAAAACTATTTATATTTCCATATTAAAATAGGAGCTTCAAACTCTTTGTAGCTTAACTTCAGAGGTACATGTTATTGTAGACATTTGTAGGTTTCCTGAGTGACAAGCTTTTCTCTTTTTCTTTGGCCAATTTCTGCACTTAAGGGTCCTCCATTCTCAGGGTACAACCCAGGAAACTCAGCCTCCCTTGAAGCTAGGACTCAAGCAAGTGACTTAAGCTCTACCAATAAAGTATACCCAAGTGAAACTTCTATCTGGAAGTAATTAACTTGAGCAAGAAGACTCTGCGTGCAATCCATCATGTTGGTGATGCCTACAGCAGAACTGTCTGACCTCCTCAGAGACTTAATCTATGGAAAGGTCTATGGCATAGTGGGAAGGAGACAGTCTCTCCTTAGCGTTTGCCTTTGTTAGCAGGATTCCAAAGCACTCCTAGGGTAGCCTCAGTGTTTTACAAAGCTTTCCCTGAAACAGCTTTTCTTAAGCTTTTCCTCAACTTTTCTGAATGACATGGAACTCGAAGATGAGTCCAATAGGAACCACACTCTATTCTGAGTATGCCATCCTGATTGATAACTAAGTTTTTTTCACTGGATGTTTTCACCAAAACTGGCCCATTCTTCCCCCTGTAAGATTCCTCTAGCCTCCTGCAAATAGGCATCTTGTAGGCCCAACCTACATTTTCATTCTAGTCATGTTCAAATCCCGCTTAGACTCTAGCTGGGGTCCATACTTTATCGATATCTTAAATGGTTAAATTACTACAGGATGAGCATGTTTAAACAAATCTAAACATGTTTAAATAAATAATCATAATGTTCAATTTGAATATTTTGGGATACCAAAAAATGTCTTTTCATTAGTAGCATAATTCCAGGCCTCTTTCCACAATTGCTAAAAGGCTCCATCTTTCTCGCATGGCTCTCCTTCTGAGGTACTCCTCAGAACCTCCAGCATAGTTTACTTAATGTAAAGAGTTAATTCCTGGTTATTACCATCTGAAATGTCCTCAGACAGTCCAACAATCCCTGTGGTTTCTGCCAATGGCAGTGGGAGCCATCCAGACAAATATGCTATTGCAGTTCTCTCTGTGCTGGGTCAGAGAAGCTCAAACATAAGGCACACTCTGTGCCCAGGACCTGCCTCCCCTATGAATTGCTGCAAGCCTGGCCAAACTATACTATTTCGACTTCTCAAAAAGCACAACTAAAAGCAAGTGCTATACTGACAAGACCATCTCAAATTCTTAATTATTTGACATTAAACAAACCCATGTAAAGGATACTAGCAGTCCTGATTGAATATCTTTTAGGAAAACTTTTTCATTCAGTCCCCTCTTTTAGAAGTAAAATGTATACATCTAATTGACATTACTAAATAGAACACAATGCATGCATTCTGATTAAAGGTAACTTCATACTTTTATCCAAGAGCAATGGGTGGTCATTTACTTATCTTACATACCTAGAATGAAAGAGCCTATTCTAAAGAATTTTCTTAACAAATGTAGTCAGTTCCTAAGGTAAAGACATCTTTACCTCCATAAAACCAAACTGCCAGCAATCCTGAAAAGAACACTGTCCTCAGTAAATCTTTTAAAAAGTAGTATTCCTGCTATGTAAGTAGTTATTTTTTAGTCTAAAAGGCAGCTAGTGTTTTTTTTTTACTTTAAAAATCATTTAAATGTTTTGTTATTAAATTGTATATATTTATTTTTAATAAATACTACTTTCCAGTAGTATAAAATTCAGAATATACAAAGTAGATCTCTCTCCCGTTCTGTTCTCCTTCTCAGAAACAACCACTCTCAGTTGTATTTTGTGATTTTTTCCAGAGATTGGGAAAGAATCAATGCCCACATAATGGCATAATACTTCTTTGTAAGCTTCCTGAATCACTGCTACTCTTTAAGATTAACTTACCCCATGTTTGGATTTTATTGCCTTCTAATTTCTGTATTTTCTTCTGACACCTATAATTGTTTTGGCCTTCTACCTTACCATCAGTTAGGCTCTTTCACTTATCTTAGTCTTCCCTACTGCAAGGTGGTTTCTGCAAAGGTAGCTTTGTTCTGCAATGTAAGAAAGTTGTGTTTTTAGTTAGATTTTGTTTATTTATTTGTTTTCTTTATCCAATATTTGGTTACTTATTATGATTCTTTTAAGCTTTCCTAAGATTACGCAGTTTAGTGCAAAAAGCATGTATAGAGAATCAAGAACTGTGAAGGGTCTGAGATTTTAACCTACTTGCAAACTAACACATTAGCCTCCCACAGTTTCATGGATCCTGGTAGGAAAAATGAGACTCCTGGGTCAGAGACAAAGAACAGTTTATTGCTCAGAGCAATAGCAATACCAAAGCATCAACATTTGTGCTAGTTCCCCAAGTCTCAGTTACTATAAGGTGATATCAAGATGGCCAAATGATAACTGCTCATGCAGTATAGTGTACTGCAGGAGAGGAATCCCCAGCACAAGAATCCCAAATCTTTTATAATAGCACGTAAACTTGTCTGACCTTTGCTCCTAAAAAAGACATCTTTATTATACTGAATAGTAACCAAGTCTGCTCATTCCTCTAGAGGGACATACTGTATCTTTCAATGCTGTTTACTGCACAAAGATCCTTGAAAAGATAGCTCATAACAAAGGCAGTCAATTCCGCTGCACAAGATGTGCAGATATGTGAGAGACAAATGGAGAATTGTCTCCAACCATGGAGTGCCTATAATGTGCTGGACATTGGTAAGAAGTCTACTTCCTTCATTCAGCAAGCTTTTACTGAATACCTACTTTGTTCCAGGAGCCATAACAGGCATCCGTTAAAGCAGATAATGTATGTGAAGAAATTTTATAAACTGTAGAAAGACAAGTGTTAGCTATTTTTTCTATTGCCATAGTTGGTTTATCTTTTTATTTTATTTTTTACCAATAGTGGTTATTGTGTCCATTTCTGATGCTGGTTATCTCCTATTATCTGTATTGGTCTTTTACCTCCATAATTGGGGTTTAGCTAAAGAGTCAGAGTACTAAAGCCATGGGGTCCTGGTTTCCTTTGCATAAAGTAGACTGGCTTCTCTGTCCATAGCCAGCCTGCCTGGGGCTTTCAATTCTCTCCTTTCACGAAGGGATGAAGGGAGAAACTAATTAGGCTGGAACTCAAAAATGCAAAAATTCTCTGTTGTAAAATTAGACAATATTTAAGGATATTAAAAGATGTTAAGCTAAAGATTTTTCCATTGTATTATTTTCTGATTTGAACTAATCCATTTTGCTACCCAGAAGTTGGTATAATGTATATTTAATTATGGTGTGTTTTATAATAAATTAGAAATTACTGGTAACTCTAAATATTTTTAACATATATTCGTGTAACAAAATTTTCAAGATGAAATAAACTATTATGCAAATTCACATGTAATAAATAATTAAATAATGCTTGTAATACCAAATTTTAAAAAGTACCTTACCCAAGAGAATATAAATTCTTTGGGGTTTTTTGTTCTTATTGTTTATTATTTTCTTTTTTTATACAGCTTATTGAAATATAACTGACATGCAGTAGACTGCAAATATATAAGTGCACTATTTAAGCAATTTTAACATGTAGATATATCTGTAAAACTATCACCACAATCGAAATAATGAACATTCCCCAAAAGTTTCAGTGTGTCCATTTGCAACCCTTTCCCCCCTCTACCCCCATTACCAAGAAACCACTGATTTGCATTATGTCAGTATAGAAACATTTCCATTTTCTAGAATTATACTTAAATGAAATAGTTCATAATGTACTATTTTCTTGTCTGGTTTCTTTCACTAGCATATCTTTTGAAATTTATTCATGATGATGTCTATATCAATACTCCTTTACTTTTTTTGCTGAATAGTATACTACTACATGTATATACCACAATTTATTTATTCATTCACCTATTGATGGACATTAGCATTGGCTGCAGTTTGGAGCTATAAAAAATCTATTATAAATATTCATATATAAGACTTTATGTGGACATATATTATTATTTCTCTTAGGTAACAAATAATATTAGGTTGGTTTAGTCATATGGTAGGTATCCATGCTTAACTTTTTAATAAACTACAAACATATTTTCCAAAGTAATTGTACCATATTACATTTTCATGAGTAGAGAGTATGAGCATTCCAGTTGCTCCACATCCTTGTCAATACTTAATACAGTTTACATTGTGATTTTAACCATCTAATGGGTATGTAGTGATGTATCATCATAGTTTTTTGCCTTTTCTAATGACTAATGATATTGAGCATCTTTTCACAGGCTTATTGACCATCTATCTGTATATCTCCTTTGGTAAGGTGTCTATTTAAATATTGCAATATCTTTGGTTTTCGTATTAAGATTATGCTGGTCTCATAAAATTAGTTGTAGAATGTTCTATATTTCTGGGAAAAAAATTGCATAGAATTTGTACTATCTGTTTTTCAAATATGTGGTAGAATTCACCATAAAATCATCTGGGTCTAGAATTTTCTTTGTGGTAAGATTTTTAACTATAAATTCAATTTATGTAATAGATCTAGGTCTGAAGTCGCCTATTCTTCTTGAGCTATAGAGCTTAGTATCTACCAAAGAATTTTCTGTTCATTTAAATTGCTGAATTAGTTACCCTAAAGCTATTCATCATATATTCATAATATATGTTCTTTTAATATCTGTAAGTTTGCTGGTCCTTGCTCTAGGATTACAATATACATATTTAACTTATTATATTCTACCTTCAACTAATATTATACTACTTTATACATAGTATAAGAACCTGTAACGCTATTTCCACTTTCCCCAATTCAGGACTTGTGCTACTGTTGTTATACAGTTTATTTCTACATATGTTATAAACCATACAATACATTGTTATTATTTTGTTTTAAATAGTTACTCTTTAAAAAGATTTTAAAATAAGAAAATAACTATTTTATATTTATCTACATATTTATTATTTCTGGTTCTCTTCATTCCTTTGAGTAGAATTTAAATTTTTATCTGCCATCATTTTCCTTTTTGTTTAAGGATTTCTATGACATTTCCTGTAATGCTGCTGTGCTGGTGATAAATTCTATCAGCTTTTGTATGTGTAAGAAATACTTTTTTCACCTTCATTTTGTAAACATATTTTAACTGGGCATAGATTTCTAGAATATTGGTTTTTTTTTTCTTCCAGTACTTTATATATGTTCCCAACTATTTTCTGGTTCATATTCTTTCTTTGTCATCTTTGTGTCTCTATGTGTAATATGTCTTTTTTCTTTTACTTATTTATTTTCTCTTTATTCCTGGTTTTAAGCAATTTGATTCCATCTGCTTTGTGTTCGAAGTTTTTTTTTTTCTTTCATGTGTCTTCTGATTGGAGTTTGTTGATCTTCTTAAATCTATGGGGTTCTCAGTTTTTATCAAATTTGGTAATATTTCAGCTATTATTTTTTCACGTTTTTTTCTTCCCTTCCTCCCATCTCTCTCCTCTCTCTCTGTAACTCCTATGACATGTATGTGACTCCTATGACAAGTGAGACGGCTTGAAACCCAGTTCCCTGGTGCTCTGCACATCTTTTTCAGTTTTTTATTTCTCAGTGCTTCAATTAGTATAGCTTTGATTACTATGTCCTCAAGTTCACTACATATCTTTCTATAGTGCCTAATCTCTTGTTAATTCCATTTGGTGTATTCTTTGTCTCATACATTGTATTTTTTTCATATCTAGAAGTTCAGTTTAGGTCTTATTTATATCTTCTATTTCTTTCTTCATTGTGCTCATACTTTTCTCTACCTTCTTCAACATAGGTAGTATATTTAGTATACCTGATTTAATGTCCTTTTCTGCTAATTCTATCATCAACGTAATTTCTTTTTCTAATAGTTGATTTTTCTCCTCATTTTACTGCCTCTTGTGGTGTCTGATAATTTATTAGATGCAAAACAGTCTAATTTTTATGGTGTTGGATACTGGACACTTTATATTCTTTTAAGTAATTTTGGACATTGCTCAGAGATGCAGTTAAGTTTCTTGAATATGTATACTAGATTTTTTTTCCTTTAAATATTTTTAGGCTTTGCTCTAGGATGTGGTTAATTTACTTGGAAACAGTTTCATACTTTTGAAATTTGCTTTTAAGATTTATTAGGCAGGTTTAGAACAGGCTTTAATTTAGGGAAGGGCTTAGCAATTAGTCTAGCATAGGGCTCAGTAGACATTTTTTGTAAAGGACCACATAGTTAACAGTTAGGTTTTGTGGGCTACACATAATCTGTCATGTACGCAGTCTAATTTATTTTCAATAATCTGTTGGGAAATAGAGCTAAGAGACATGGAAACTTTCAGGAGTCTTGCAGGGCTTTGCCTTGAAAGAATCTGTGGGCACGTTAGGTCACAGACCAGAAGCTGCTTAGCAACAAGGGGGGCATTCTACTGATCAGGGGCGACTGCAAGGCGGCACCAGGTCTCAAGGCCTACAGGCCAGGAGCTTGTGCAAGGCAGAGCTCGGCATGGGGCCCATGGCTAAGGGACTGATGGAAAGATGTCAGCCCAGCAGACAACTTGCAGCTGGAACTATCATAAACTTCAAGGCTATCCCTGTTTCACTCCTGACCACATGTCTCGGTACATAGAGAAATAGATTAGATTAGTATGAAGGCTCAGTGTTCCTGCTTTATGCATTTTTATCTTTAACTTGTATGCTCAGCTAGGTCTATTCTTAACTTAGGGCTTAAAATGTTTATCTTGGAAAAAATTTGTAACCATTTACTCTTGTAGATAGAATTAGGTAAAGGTCCCTTGAAATCTCTCGGGAGCCTTGAAACCTAAATGAATGATCTGTACACATAATTCTATGACCAAGGACAACTGCTTGCTGTACTAATAAATACTGATGTGGGACTTCACTCTGGGCATCCTGGCTCACAGGAATGCTGGAGGACCCCTGGCTTCCCCATCACTTTAAACTACACTTTGTCTCTGTCTCTATTATTTCCAAATCTCTTGCGATGATCCTGCCTGAGACCTGTTTTGCTGGGAGCGTCATGAATTCCCAGCAACAATCCTCTTAAAATGTAAAAACTATTCTTAGTTTATGGCATGTACCAAAAAAATGGGTCATATTTTATCTGCATGCCATAGTTTATCCTTCCCTAGGGTCTAGGGCTAATTCAATTCTATACTTGATATCCTGGGAGTTAAGAGGTCTTTCCACCCTGATTGGTAGAAACACAGACTATTTCTCGCACTGTGTGAGCTCTATGTACTGTTTTGGCTGATCCTTTCTGGATAAGCGTTTGAGAGCCAGATTTTCAGAACTCCTCACTGTGCAGCTCTCTCCTCCCCAGTACTCTGCCCCTTCTGTTATAAATATGTTGGGCTTTGTGAACTATGCGTGATGCCTCCTCAACTAAGGGAGACTGCTACATTCTGTTTGGGCTCCCCTTCCCTGTGTTAAAACCTAGAAACTCTCTTTATCTTGTAACCAGAACAATTGTAGAGCTCACCTTATTTGTTTTGTTTTCTCAGAAATCATTCCTGTACTGCCTGTTTTCCACTATCAGAAAATCATTGTCTTACATACTTTGTCTCGTTATTTAGTCATTTAAGATAAATCTTGTCCCTGTTAATATATCATGAATAGAAATGAAAGTCAAAATATAATTTTTTAAATATTTATTTACATAAAATTAATTTAATTGATTTAAACTCAAGCACAAGCATCACAATTTACTTGTCTTCCTACAACATATAAATTGAAGTATGCTCATAAATACATGAATCACAAGAAAAAATATATCCTTAGAATGGCATTTTTAAAAATAAATTTTATGTGTAAATATAAATTAGAAAATATCTATTATTTAGATGACAAATTTTTATTTCATTGTAATATTCCCTGAGAATGAGAAAATGAGCGTTGGCAGATTGGGAAGGATAGGGAAAGATTGGCTAAGGGGTACAAAGTTACAATTAGAATGGAAGAATACGTTCTGGTGTTCTATTGCACAGTAGGGTGACCATAGTTAACAAAAAGGTATTGTATTAATATATTTTAAAATAGCTAGAACAGAGGATTTTGAATGTTCCACCAAAAAGAAATGATAAATGTTTGAGGTGATGAATATGCTAATTACAGAATGATGATTACACAATGTATACTCATATCAAAACATCATAATGCACCCCAGAAATATGCACAGTCATTATGTGTCAATTAAAAATAAAAAATGATTTTTAAAAAGGTAAATTGATGCACAAGAAAATTTTAAAGAACATAAAAAGCAAGCATTAACTATAAAGAGGAAGCTATAGGGTATACCTCACCTAGCTATGATAACTAGGGTGTACTCATATTTGCTTAGAAATTTTTAAATGTGAGTCCAACATCAAATTTGGTAAGTAAGTAAGCATTATATTCAGAGCAGTAATAGGTATGTTTAGGGTTCTAAGCAATTTGGTTTTCAGAAAAGAATAAAAGAGTTTCAGTTACTTATTTAAAAACTAGAGCAACAATTTCAGTATTATATATTTAAAGCCTTTAAGTGTATAAAGTAAATAAATTCAACTTGTATGGGGCTTTTAAGAACCATCAGCTAATTGCTTCGAATACCTCTAATGATTTCTTTCAGACTTTGTTTAGAATGCTAATTATTCCAAATGACATGTTCACTATAATTTTAAGTCTTCCCATATTTTAAAACTTGTGCTTATATTGCTTTCCAGCAATTAAGCTAAAAATGCCCCATAAATATTCACCATTAGAACCTAAATTACATGAGCTAACATTTCATCCATGAACTTCTAAGAAAAACTTTCTTTAGAATTTAGCTGACTAACCATACTTCTTCCACTTAATAAAAAAATAATAATACTCTTGAAAAGAGTCCTTCATTAAAATGCCACTTGTAACTTGAAATAAATTCACAGAAAACAACTCTACCTTCATTGGAACATATTAAAAATCATTTTGGTGCTAATCAAATAATACATATTCTTATTTAACAACAAAGAGTATCTTTTTCATAGAACTTAATTTAGCTTGTTGAACATTCTTGAAAGCAAGGAAGTTTCCTGCCTTCATGGAGCTGGCAGTCAAGGCATATAAACCTAAGACAATTAAATAATAGATGAGGTATAGTTACAATTTATGATTTAGTACAAAATGATGCCATTTATTAAAAGTCTACTATGCCAGGAATTTTATACATATTGTGTCTAATCCTCTCAAAAATTACCTGGGAGGGAAAAATTAAACAGAACTCTGGCTGCAAATAACATCCCTCCCTTTCCCCTCTCTTCCCATTCTCTGTGTCTCTGTCTCTGCCTTTCTCTCTGTGTGTCTCTGCCTCTATCTGTTTCTCAATCTCTCTCTCTCTCTCTCTCTCTCTCTCTCTCTCACACACACACACACACACACACACACACACACACACACACCTCTTTCTCCTTTTCTTTTCAGGTTAGCTTTATTCTTTCAAAATCAGTGGCCACTCAAACCTGAAACTGATGAGTTTCAGAGCTTGTATATTCTAACATACTCTCAACAACCAGAGAGAAAAGATAGCTTTTCTCTTCCTGCTTCACTTAAAAAAAAAAAAATCTAAGAGAAAAATTCTGATTGGTCTGCCTTAGATCAAATGTTCACATCTTAGACAGATTACTATAGCCAGGGGGATGAACTATAACTGGTCCAAACAGAGGGATCCTTTTGCCACTATGAGTAGGGGCAGCACAGTAAGGCCACTGAAAGATAATTGTAAGCCCGTTTGCTTTTCCCAGTACACTTAGGTTTCCTCTCTATTTCCCAATCAAGAAATGTGTAGTATGAGATCAAAAAAAGAGTGTTTATGGAAGAAGCAGAATGTAAGCCTTTTTCATGCCATTGACCTTTTTTTGGAAAAACCAAGTCATTTGTCTCACTCCCTGGGTTTGGATGATTTAATGTATTTCTATATCCCCCAGGTTTCCTATGAAATGATTATGAGATCTCAAACTCATTGGCACATTATGGCCCATGGGCCAATATTCATGTGTTGTAAATAAAGCTTTATTGGGGCAAAGCCAAGCCATTTATTTACACATTGTCTATAGCTCCTTTTGTGCTACAACAGCAGAGTTGAGCAGTTGCAATGGAAATTGCATGGGTCAGAAAGGCTAAAATATTTACTGCCTGGCCCTTTACAAAAAGAAGTTTGTGGATTCCTGATCTAGATGCTTGATTACATTTGGTTCAATTGTACAGGCCAGAATAATTTATATGTATGCTGTGTGATTTTTTGCATCATATTATGCAATCAATACTTGATTTTCCCACTGTGAGCTTAGCAATGTTCCAGGCTTGACATTAGTGACCCCATCTTGGGCTACTGACTCCACTTTGAACTGATGATGAACTTTGAAACCCACAAAGGAACTGTAAAAAAAATTCCTTAACAAACATCTGTGCTCTCAACAATATATTATACAATACAAGGAAACTAGTCCCAATCTTTAAGGACGTACTGTGTATAGCTTTTCCTGACTAACTGAAGCAAATGCACTGTTCCACTAATGATTAAAGACTTCTTTGTTTAATCAAGTTAAGAAATAATCTGACAAACAATTTATGTAATCTAAATAAGTTCCTATAAATGTAAACCCTCTTGTATCACTCTGGTGGTAAAGTCTCTGGCTGCTGCCTGCACAGGTTGCAACCTCCATTCATGATTAACCGTATTTGCTTCTGACCTGTTGATTCCTCCTTTTTAGGGTTAACGCCACTTTTAGTGATATAAAGATGAAATTATCTAAAAGAGTTAAATATAAGCTACTGTATGACCCAGCAATTCCACTCCTTGGTATATAACCGTCAGAATTGAAAACACATATCCACACAAAAACATGTGCATAAATGCTCTTAGCAGCCTATTCACAGTAACCAGAAATTGAAACAACTCAAATGTCATCAGCCAATGATTAGATAAACAAAACATGTTACATCCATACAGTGGGATGTTATTTAACCATTAAAAGGAATGGAGCATTGATACATACTACAACACTAATGACTATTAAAACATGATGGTGAGTGAAAAGAACCCACATTTTATTATTCCATTCACATGAAATATTCACAATAAGCAAATTCACAGAGTGATGAAGTTGATTAGTAGTTGCCAAAGACTCGTGAGAGGGAGGAATAGAGGATTACTGCTAATAAGTATGGGGTCTGTTTATGGAGGGATGAAAAATATTCTAGAATTAGGTAGTTGTTAAATAAAATTTATAAGAAGCCATTGGTTTGGATGGAGCTCCTGCACTAGACCCAACAGACCAAACCAAAATAGAGTTACTCCAGCTGAAGTTCCACATCACCAAACCAAAACTAATTTGTTTATCTGACCGTCTAAGAAATCAAGAGAGAGATAATAGCCAAATCCCCAAACAGGCCAGTTTTAGCCAGCATGGTAAGGAAGTCCTCTCTGCTTTAACCTGTACAGGGAAAGTAACTTGAAAATGACCCATCTGCTATTTGTTATCTGTTTCTGCTTTCTTTGGTCCTTTTTTGTCTATAAAGCCAATATCCTTTGCTCAGTTCATCAGAACACTAACTCTATTTCATAGAATTAGCTGTTGCCTGACTCTAGAATCACAACTGAAAGCCAATTAAGGTCTCTCCACTAATTTTTTTGTAATTTTGTCTTTTGACAGAATAATGGTTACTCAACTCTGTGACTATACTAAAAGCCCCTGAATTGTACACTTTAAAGGGGGAATTTTATTGTATGTGAATTATTTCACATTAAAGCTATTATTTTAAAAAAAATAAAAATTTAAAAAGATGAAATCAGACAGCTCAGGTTGTATCAGCCTGACCCCTTCATTATAAAATTTCCCCACCAACACGTTACCTCATGCTTTTATATTTTATATATGACTGTTGCCTAGAAGCATTATTTCGTTAGAAGTTGCAAAATAGTGAATTTCTAATTCCACCATTCTTCCTGCATCTGTTAGGTGTAATTCCTCTATAAAGAATTTTCCTTCATCAACTATTTGATTACATAAACATACAACTCATACAGGTAAGGCAGAATGAGCTTGATTCTTTTCCTTTTTTAGTTTCTCTGAGAAATGATCGGTGCTCTGGCAACCTCCAGTGGTGAATGGTGAGATATTTTGTTTACTTTGATTTGATATCATTACAAACCTACTGATCTTTATACATGTGCTGTGTTTCAATTCAATGCAGTCTTTCCTTTTGATGATCACATTGTCTCATCCACTGGGAGCTTCTTTCTAGTTGGCTCCTATGCACCTTCGTCATGACCTCATTAAACTTGTTTTTTATAACAGCTTCATTAAGATATGAGTCACATACCATATAATTCATCCATTTAAAGCACACAATTCAATTGTTTTTAGTATATTCACAGAAGTGTGTGACCCTCACCATAATATATTTTAGAACATTTTTGTCACCCCAAAGGAAAATCCCATAACTATCAAAAGCAACTCCACATTTCTCTCACACAACCACTAATCTACTTTCTGATTCTATAGATTTTTCTATGATGGGCATTTCATATAAATGGAAACGTTCAATATGTGATTTTTTGGGTCTTCCTTCTTTCCCTTAACATGATGTTTTCATGGTTCATTCCTATAGTAGCACATATCAGTACTTCCTTCCTTTTAATGGCTGAATAATATTCTAATGTATAAATATGCCACATTTTCTTTGTCCATTTATCAGTTGATGAACATTTCAATTGATTCCAATTTGGGACTATTATTAATAATGGTGTTATGAACAATCTTGTACAAGTTTTTATATGGGCATGTTTTCAATTCTCTTGAGTATGTAACTAGGAAGAGAATTGCTGGGTCATATTCTAGTTCTATTTTAATCTTTTGAGGAACTACTAGACTGTTTTCCAGAAGGGCTGCACCATTTTACACTCCATACATATACCAGCAGTGTATGAGGGTTCCAATTTCTATAATCTTTGATTATATTTTGTGTAAGGTATTATCTCATTGCAGTTTTGATTTGCATTTTTCTGATGACTAATGATGTTGGCCGTTTTTTTAATGTGTTTATGGGCCATTTTTATATCTTCTTTGAAGAAACATCTACTTAGATCCTTTTCCCATTTTTAATTGGGCTTTTTTATTATTGAGTTATAAGAATTCATTATGCATTCTGGATAAGTCCTTGTCAGATATTTGATTTGCAAATATTTTCTCTCATGCTGTTGGTTGTCTTTCATTTCCTTGATTGTGTCCTTTGAAGAAAACATGTTTCTAATTTTCATGTAATCTAATTATATTTTTTATTTGGTTGCTTGTGGTTTGGGCATTATGTCTGAAAAACCATTACCTAGGCCAATGTCACAGACTTATGCCTATGTTTTCTTCTAGGACTTTTAAAATTTTAACTCTTAAAGTGTAGATCTCTTCTCCATTTTGAATTAATTTTTGTAGATAGTGTGACACAGGGGTCCAAATTTTGTCTTTTTTGTGTATATATCCAGTTTCCCCATCATATTTGTTAAATGATTCTTTCCCCCAATTGTCTTGGAACCCTTGTCAATAATCAATTGTCTATAAATATAAGGGCTTATTTCTGGACTCTTGATTCTATTCCACTGATCTATATATCTAATTACAGTACCACATTGTCTTGGTTATTGTAGCTTTGTAGTAACTTTTGAAATCAGGAAGGATAAGTTCTATGACTTTTTTTTCTTTTTCAAGATTGGTTTGTCCATACTGGATCCTTTGCATTTATATTAATACATGGATTTTAGTATCAGCTTGCCAATTTTAAAGTATAAACCAGAGGAGGGGATGAGTATATACACACCTAATGGGTGCAGTGTGCACCATCTGGGGGATGGACACGCTTGAAGCTCTGACTCAGGTGGGGAAGGGCAATATGCATAACCCAAACATTTGTACCCCTGTAATATGCTGAAATAAAAAAATTTAAAAAAAAGTATAAACCAATTGAAAAATACTGCAATTTTGATAATATTATCTTTCAATCCATGAATGTGAATGTTTTCCCACTTATTTATCTCTTCTTTCATTTCTTTCACAATGTTTTACAGTTTTCAGAGTATAAGTTTTCACTTTTTTGTTAAATTTATTCCTAAGTATTCTTTTTGGTACTATTATAAATGGAATTGTTTTCTTAATTTCATTTTTGATTTTATCATTGCCATTGTATAAAATACAACTGATTTTTTATATTGATCTTATGTTCTGCAACTTTGCTGAACTCATTAATTAGGTCTAATAGTTTTTTAGTGGATTCATTAGTATTTTCTATATACAAGATCATATCATCTGTGAATAGAGATTTTTTGACTTATTCTTTCACAATCTGGGTAGCTTTGGTTTTTCTTTTTCTTGCCTAATTTTCCTGGCTAGAACTTGCAGTACAGTGTTGAATAGAAGAGGCAAGAGTAGACAATAATGTATTCTTCTTCATCTTAGGAGGAAGGCATTCAATCTTTTACCTTTTTTCTTTATCTGTGGGTTTTTCAGAGGTCCCTCATCAAGGACTTAAAGAAGTCACCTCTTATCCCTAGTTTGTTAAGTATTATTATCATGAAGGGGTGTTGGATTTTGTCAAATGCTTTTTCTGCATCTATTGAGACAATTGTATAGTTTTGTTTTTTATTCTGTGAATATGGTGCATTATGTAATTGATTTTTGATATTAAACCCATCTGGCATTCCTGAGATAAATCCTGAGATAATTGGTCATGGCATGTAATCCTTTTTATATGTTGATGTAGTCAGTTTGCTAGTATTAGGTTATTAAGTATGAAATGTCCGATTTTCTTCAGTACTAAGTTTGACATCTCTGACATTTCACTTTGATACTTCTTGTTTTATTTTTATTGTGAAGGTACATCCTCAGTCTTTCAAATGCATGCCTTGGCTCATGATTATCTTTCAAAATTTTTAGAGCAATTTTTGTGAAACCATGGATAAGTCAAAAATTCATGTTATTTTCAAATATGAATTCCATCATGTAACAAATGCAGAGCAGACAGCTTGAAATATCAACTAAGTGTTTGGGAAGGAAGTGGCTAATGAACGCACAGTACATCAATGGTTTCAGAAGTTCCATTCTGGTGATTTTAATTTTGAAAATGAGCCACGTGGGTGACCTGAGACCAAGGTGGATAATGGTGAACTGAAAGCTACAGTGGAAGAGAATCTATCTCAACCTGTGCGTGAATTAGCAACAAGGTTTGACATTACTATTCCAACAATATTGAACCATTTGAAACAAATCAGCAAGGTAAAGAAGCTGGATAGATGGGTTCCGTATGAATTAAATGAGCATCAGAAGAGAAATTCCTTGCTTTTCTTTGCTGTCATGACATAAAACACAGGCCATTTCTATACTGTATTGTTACATGTGATGAAAAATGGATACTTTTGACAATCGCAAGCATTTGGCACAATGGTTGGATAAAGATGAAGTAGCAAAACACAGTCTAAAACCAAATATTCATCAAAAAAAGTTAATAATGTCTGTCTGGTTGTCTAGCACTGGTATTATCCACTACAGCTTCACGAGACCTGGTTAATCAATTATAGCAAATGTCTACTGCAACCAATTGGACAAAATCATGAGAATGCCTCCAATTAAGCAGCCTAGATTGGTCAACAGAGATAGGCCATGCCTCTTGCAAGACAATGCTCCACATGTCGCACAAACAACACTGCTCCAACTACAGAGGCCGGACTTGGAAACTCTGTCATCCACCATATTCACCAGACGTTGCACCAGCTGACTACCACTTCTTCCAGGGTTTGGACCACTTTTTGCAAGGAAAAATATTCAATTCTTAACAAGCTGTGGAGAATGCCTTTTGTGATTTCATTACCACTCATTCTCCAGGCTTCATTGCTGCTGGCATAAACAAGCTACCATTAATTAAGATGGCAAAACTGTGTCAATGGTTCAGGCTCATACTTTGATTGATTGTACTGCTTCTTGTTTGAGATACAATAAACTACACTTTTGATTCAAAATCTGACAGTTCATATTTAATGACCCAGTAATTTGTTGATGATTTTTACATCTATATTCATAAGAAATACTGGGATATAGTTTTCTTGTGATATTTCTGCCTGGTTTTTGGTATCGATGTAATATTAATCTCATAGAATGAGTTGATAAGTATTCCTTCTGCTTCTACTTTCTGAGACATTTCTGAAAAATTAGTATTAATTCATCTCTAAATGTTTCATAGACTTTACCAGTGAAGACATCCGGGTCTGCCCTTTTCTTTGTGAATAGTTTTTTCGTTACTAATTTGATGTCTTCATTTGTTAAAGATCTATACAGATTTTCTATTTTCTCTTGTGTCAGTTTCAGTAATTTCATCTAAGAATTTCTCCATTTCATCTAAGTTATCTTATGTGTTGTATACAGTTGTTCATAGTATTCCCTTACAATTCTTTTTATGTCTGTAAAGTCAGGAGTAATGCCCCCTCTTTTATGTCTGATTTTAGTAATTTGATTCATCTCTGTTTTTCTTCATCAATCTAGTTAAAATTTTATCAACTTTGTTGCCCTTTTCAAAGAACTAATTTTTTCTTTTCTTGATTTTTTTTCTATTATTCTTCTACCTTCTACCCACATGTCCAAGTACTGCTGCCATCAGCAAACTGAGTAATTCTTAAGAACAGAGCACTAGGCTAAAAACCCTAACAGGGTCACTTTCACCCACCACAGACCTGAGCTGAGGCATCGGTTGCCATATTGCTTATGCACCTGCCGGATGCCTCTATCCTGCCTACAAATTCACAGCCCTTTGGTCTCCTTGTCACTGGATCCCACATAAACACTCCCCAGCACCTGCTTGGACTGTGACAAGCACAAAGTGGCAGAGAGACACAGGACAGCAGCAGTGTTCCTGGAGTTCTGACCTGTAAGGCAGGCTGCCCCAAGGGAGCAGAGAGGTGTTTTAGGTCAGGGAAAGCAGAATACACACTGCCTTGCACCTGAGAACCCCTGGCTTGTGATCTAAAGTTGTCTGCACTCCTCCCAGTGGACTTACAGGTGCAGAGTGGACTCTGTAGGGTAAGAGAGTAGAAGCAGCACCAGAGCCAAGGAAGGAACATGGACATGGAGACCTCCCCTTCTTCACCCAGTCAGTGCTGTAGACATAACTATCTCTCTCTGCTCCCAAGCATGAGCTTTTGGTGTGGGTGTGCCACAGGATAGCCAGTTCTGTGCTTTCAGGGGGTACACTCCCAATAATAATCTGCTCACTAAGCCTGGGTTTTGCACTGAGGGTGTAGCACATTTCCGTCCATTCACAGATAAGCAGCATTTTTACAGCTCTCACAACCAGGGAATCTCAGCCCTTGAGTCTCTACATTGCTGGGCCCACAGCCAGCATCCCCCAGAACCCACATAGACTACAGCAGCCTTAGGGGACTGGTGGGTACCAGGGGAACTGTGGGTCTCCTGGAGCCTGGGCATTCAGGGCAGGCCATTTCCAGCTGAGAGTGCAGCATGGCACAGAGCCCTTAGGACAGAGAGGACCAAAGCACCAGATCCCTCCCATTTTGGGACTACTCTTCATCCTTCCCTCCCCTGCCCACTGCCACTGTGGTAGTAGTGGCTGTTTCTGTTCAGGGCCAGTGAGGATCCCATAGGGGACTATCAAGCCAGGGCACTTGGAAGCAGATACTCCCCACTGACAGAGTGACTATTTTTCAAAATAAATGTTAATAATGGCACAAACTATCAAAAATCTCAGGGATACAGAAAAAGCAATGCTAAGCGGAAAGTTCATAGCACTAAATGCCTACATCAAAAAGACAGGAAGATCACAAATTAACAACCTAATGTCGCACCTCATGGAACTAGAAAAACAAACAAACCAAATGCAATGCCAGCATAAGACAAGAAATTTCAAAGATCAGAGCAGAATTAAATGAAATTGAAACCAAAAATAAAAAGTAAATAAAAGATCAATGAAATGAAGAGTTGGTTCTTTGAGAAAATAAGCAAAATCAATAGACCATGAGCTAGACTAACCATGGAAAGAAGAGAGAGGACTCAAATTGGCTCAATCAGAAATGAAAAAGGAGAAATTATAACTGATACCACAGAAATACAAACCATCATCTGAGACTACTATGAACACCTCTATGCACACAAACTAGAAAACCTAGAGGAAATGGAAAAATTCCTGGAAACATACAACCCTCCAAGCTTGAATCCTGAAGAAATAGAAATCCTGAATGGACCAATAATAAGTAGTGAGATTGAATCAGTAATAAAACAGACAAGGATCAGATGGATTCACAGGCAAATTCTACCAGATCTACCAATCCTACTGAACCATTGAAAAGATTGAAAAGGAGAGAATCTTCCATAATTCGTTCTACCAAGCCAGTACCATCCTGATGCCAAAGCCAGGAAAGGACACATATGAAAAGAAAACTACAAAACAGTATCTTTGATGAACATAGGTACAAAAGTCCTCAACAAAATATTAGCAAACTGAAACCAAAGCACATCAAAAAGATAATTCACCATGATCAAGTGGGTTTCATCCCAGGAATGCAAGGATGGCTCAACAGTCACAAATCAATAAATGTTATTCACCACATAAACAAAATTCGAAATAAAAACCATATAATCAGCTCAATAGATGTAAAAAAAAGAATTCAAAAAATTCAAAATTCCTTCATGATAAAAATCCTCAACAAACTAAGCATAGAAAGAATGTACCTCAAAATAATAAAGGCCATATATAACAAACCCACAGCCAACATAATATGGAATGAGTAAAAGTTGAAGGTATTCCCCCTAAGAACTGGAACTAGACAAGGATGCCCACTGTCATGACTTCTATTCAACATAGTACTGGAAATACTAGCCAAAGCAATCAGTCAAGAGAAAGAAATAAAAGGCATCCAAATTGTAAAAAAAGAAAGTCAAATTATTTCGGACAATGATGTGATCTTAAGCAGACAAAAACATACACTAGGGAAAGAATACCCTATTCAATAAATAGTGCTTGAAAAATTGGATAGCCCCATGCTGGAGAATGAAACTGGATCCCTATCTCTCACGATATACAAAAATTAATTCAAGATGGACTAAACATTCAAATGTAAGAAGTGAAACCACAAAGGTATTAGAAGAAAACGTAAGAAAAACCATCCTCAACATTGTCCTAGGTAAAGATTTTCAACTAAGATCCCAAAAGCAAATACAGCAAAGAGAAAAATAAACAAATGGGATTTAGTTAAACTAAAAAGTTTTTTCACAGCAAAAGAAATATTCAGCAGAGTAAATAGACAACCTATGGAATGGAAGAAAATATTCACAAGCTATACATCCAACAAAGGACTAATATCCAGAATATGCAAGAAACTCAAACAAATCAGCAAGAAAAAAACATTAAAAAGTGGACAAAAGACATGAATGAATACTTTTCAAAAGAAGAGAAACAAATGGCCAACAAACATATGAAAAAATGATCAACATCACTAATCATCAGGGAAATGCAAATTAAAACCACTTTACCTCTCTTAGAACGGCCATTATTAAAAACTCAAAAAACAATAGGTGCTGTTGCAGATGTGGTAAAAAAGGAACACTTATAGTCTGTTGGTAGGAATGTGAATTAGTACAACCCCCACGGAAAACAGTATGGAGATTTCTCAAAGAACTAAAGTAGCTCTAGCATTTTATCCATCAATCCCACTACCAAAGGAAAAGAAGTCATTTTATTCAAAAGATAGCTGTACTTGTATGTTTATGGCAGCACAATACACAATTGCAGAGATATAGAATCAATCTAAGTGCCTGTCAACTTCTATACATTTTTATAGAGACAAGGTCCCTTTATGTTGCCCAGGCTGGACTTGAACTCCTGGACTCAATTGATCCTCCTCAATTGATCCTACCTCAGCCTCCTGAGTGGCTGGGACTTTATAACCTCATGGGACCACTGTCATATATGTGGCTCACTGTTGACTAAAACACTGTTATGTGATGCATGATCACAGCTGGATTTATGTTTGCTATTTTACTTTTTGTTGTGTATCTATGTCTCATGGCTTTTTCCTTCTATTTCTCTTTCACTGCTTTCTTTTGCATTAAGTATTTTCTAGTGTAATATTTTAATTCATTTAATAATTTTTCACGATGTTTTTTAAGTTATTTTCTCAGTGGTTGCTTTAGAGTTTATCATATACATCTTAACTTATCATAACCTACTTCAGATTTATACTAACTTAATTCCATTAAAATATAGAACAAATATAGAATAGTACTCCCACATAACTCTATGACCTCTTTTCCTTTTTGTGCTTTGTTATAGGAATTACATCTAAAGTATATATCTATAAAGTTTGTTATATTAATCTCCTCACTTACCATATTTGATTCTCTTTCTTTGTTCCTATAGATTCAAGTTACCATCTGGTGTCATTTTCTTTTTCCAATACAGCTTTGCTCCCACTCACCACGTTTGTGCTGTTTTTGTTAAATATATTGCCTTTCTATATGTTATAGAACCAACGAAACTTCAATTACAGTTGACACTTGAACAACACAGGGGTTAGGAGTGCCAACCCCCTGTACGGAGTCAAAAATCCACATATAACTTGTGACTCCCCAAAAACAACTACTAATAGTCTACTGTTAACTGGAAGCCTTACTAATAACATAAGTGGTAGATTAACACATATTTTTGTATGTTGTATGTATTATATACTGTATTCTTACTATATAAAGCAAGAGAAAATAGTGAGAAAATCATAAGGAAGAGAAAATATATTTATAGTACTGTATTTATCAATACAGTAAGTTTGTGTCATCTGTTTACAAGATTAATTGTCTGTCTGAAATGGTGAGCAACAGCAGCTGCAGACCTCAATCTACTGTAGATATCAGGTAATTCAACTTTTTCTTATAACATCATGACTTTTCTCTGTGTCTTGGGAGCACTTCTAGTATCACTAGTGGCACTTTGTATGGGTCCCATGGTGTTATTCAAAGTCTACAGTATTGCACTATACAGATGAAAAATATGTGAGAACCATGAGAGATCACTTTTTACTGCAATACGGAATTTACTGGAGAAATGAACTGCTCACACAGAGATGATTAGTGTCCCACTGCATTTTAAGAAGATATTTACAACACTCGAGCTCATCACAGTAACAACAGGAGGTGGCTACAAAACTATTACAATAGTACAGTATACACTACAGTTAATTTTATGCAGTTGTGATTTAATAGTGCACCTTTACATTTGTTTACAGTTCTCTCAAATGGCATCATGTATGGTCTATAAATGTTTGTGTCTATAAGTTTTGATAAATATTAACTTTTTATAATAGATTTGTGTATGTTTTATGGTAGTAAATGAAACAATAGACTAGTATCCACATATATTTTATGCATGAATGACATACCTTTTTCTTAATTTTTTTGATATTTCTAGACTATGTGATTCATCTGCGGTCTTTTCAAATTGTCACAATCTCCAAAAAAGTTTCCAATATATTTATGGAGAGACATCTGCATATAAGTGGACCTGCACAATTCGAACCCATGCTGTTCAAAGAGCTCCTGTATGTATATGTTATTTTACACAATTGTTTTTAAAACAGAGTTACGAGAAGAAATAAAAGGAAATATTCTATTTTTGCTATCTTTTATAGTTACATAATTACCTTTACCAGTACTATTTGTTTTGGGGGAGGGGCATTTGAATTAAGGTCTGGAATCACTTGCTTTCATGCAGAAAAACTCCTTAGTATTTCCGGTAAATTGGGTCTCCTACCACTCTTGGCCCCCTTCAGGTCCTTACCACAGGACCCCATCCAGAGACCCTCTCAAAAATGATAGTTTACTTCTCCAAGGCCATCAAGAGAATCTTTCTTTTAAGAGCTCACTGATTAGGTCAAGCCTACCCAGTATAATCTCCTTTTTCATTACATCAGGACAGTTGATTGGGACCTTAATTACATCTGAAAATTTTCTTTACTTTTATCACATAATGTCACCTAATTCTGAGAGTGATATCTCATCATATCCACAGATTCTGCTTGGGCTAAAGAAGAGGTTATACATGGCATACGCCAGGGGACAAGAATCTTGGGTCCATCTTAGAATTCTGCCTCCTACATTTGGGATACAAATAATGCTACAATGAGGAGCCCTGTGCATATGTTATTTTATATTTTTGCCAATATACTTTGGGATAGATTCATAGAAGAAGTATTATGCATGACTGATTTTTCTGTATATTGCCAAAGTTTCATCCACAGTGGTCAATTTTGCATTTCCATTAGCAATGTAAGAAAGAGCCTGTTTCCTAGCATTTCACTAACAGAGAGTATGTTTTCAAACTTTTGGGTTTTGTCAATCTTGTTGGTAATAAATGGTATCTTACCATGGTTTAAATTTGTGTTTTTCTGTGAGAGAGTTTGAACATTTTTTTTTATTTAAAAATGTCTAAGGGTCGTTTTGAGCTTTGAGTTTGATGCATTCAAATTCTTTTGATGTCATAGAATGAGAAAGAAAATTTGGCATTGGGGAAAGGATGAGAAGACACCGACTTCTAATGAAGTTTATAAAACTCATTGTTATTGGCTTAATTGTGTCCCCTAAAATTCATATGTCAAAGTCCCAGCCCCCAGTACCCCATAATGTGACTATATTGGGAGATAGTACCTATAAAAAGGTAATTAATTAAGATGAGGTCATTTAGAGTGGGCTCTAATGCAATATGACCACTATCCTTACGGGAAGAGATTAGGACCCACAGATGCACAGAGGAAAGACCACGTGACGGCACAGGGAGAAGATGGCATCTATATGGCAAGGAGAGAGGCCCTCAGAAGAAATCAAGCCTACTGACACCTTTTGGGCTTCTAACATCCAGAACTATCAGACATTAAATTTCTGTTGTTTAATCCACCCAATATGTAGTATTTTGCTATGACACCCTAGCAAACTAATAAATCACTACAAGTAAGTCTATAACTGCCCATGTCCATTTTTATATACAATTCACATTATCACTTTAACTTGATAACTGCTCAGAAATGTTTGAATGTTTATTGCTTTCGCATTGGCAACATAGAAGAAAAACCACTTTTTATAAAAAAAAAAAAAACCATTTCTTTCAATATTTTAGATGATCGTAATTTCTATTTTTCTTTTGACTTCCTGGCCCATTATCCCTATTATCCTCCATTCACTATGCAGGCCTCCTTCCCAGCACGGGAGCCCTGAGACCCTGGTGCTTATTCCCCAGCACCCTGGCAGTTAAGGGAAGGGCTGCTGACACATTTAATAAAATGCAGCAGCCTCACATTGTGAATTTGGACAAAAAAGCAGAAACAGTAAAGAATCCACTACAGGCTGTGGAGGAAGGGAAGCAGCAGCTAGGTCCCGTGTTCAATGCCTTTGGTGGCAGTAGCAACACCAAGTTGCCCCACGCCCTGTAAAGGCAGCAATGTGCTTCCCTGGGGTTGGCCTGTGGTGCCATCTTGGCCATGGCTCTGCCTGCCTAGCCTGCCGTTTTGTTCTGCTGGCTCCACCAGTCTTGTTCACCAGCCCTCCTGGAAACTCTGGGAGCAATCCCACATTCTTTCAATAAGATCCTTTTCTGCTTTGTCAGTGCTGAGTGGTACACTTTCTCTCTTTTCTTTCTCATAGAAATTAACAGCAACTTCCCAAAAAAGTTGAAATAAATTAAAATTGCTCCCATGAAATGAAAATTAACTTGATGACTGCTCAGAAATGAGAAACCTAGAGGAGCCAAGATGGCGGATGAGACAAGCCGCCAGTCAGAAGGTCTCTGCAAAAAAGACGAATTTTAGAAGAAAGAGA
>NW_012148897.1:1407152-1420329 GCF_000956105.1 Propithecus coquereli | reverse complement strand
AATAAGAAGTTAAACTTGCATTGATCTTTGGCATAACACACTTGTCAGCTTTAATATCCAATTTGTTTCTACTTATTTCTAATAAGTGCTTAATCACAAAGATGTGCATTATTATAACCCTCAAGACAGCTGGAGGCCTCACTACCCCCTTGATCTTCAGGCAAAATTTCCTTATACTTGATAATTTCATGGCCCATGGAAAGCTAAAACTCTACTTCCAAGGTTTCTGCTAATCCTGCAGCAATCCTGGTATCTACCTGGCATCCTCCATTCCTAAGCTCCGATGTCATTATATTCTGCCCCATGCCACCCAGCACTGACTCTGCCTTAGCCCCTTCTCACATATTAAGCTTTTGTGACATTAGTAGTTTTGACTGGATCTTTTAGGGAGTTCCTAGGGAGGGGGTCACATTAAGCAATGTTCTTGATCATCGACCACAGCTCTACCATTTTGCTGGCTCTAATTTTTTGTTTTTCTGCTAAACAAAGCAGTTGTGACCATTCTTTGAAGCTTTGGGATCCGCTGACACCAAACACCTGCTAGCAGCCTTTTCACCCAATAGTAACTGTACCTCGTTTTTGTTGTTCTTGTACCACTTCATCGTGCTGACCTTCCTCAGTCTACTAGAGGCATCCACGTTGCCTTGAAAAGAACTAGAATTAGAAAGAGAGGTATGTAAAAGGAAAAACCGTAGTGCAGGATTTGGGGGTTTTGCTCATCTTTTAGTTTCTGCTTTACATCTAAAATAGGCTAAGTGTCAAAACAGGGAGGCCTTGAGGAAAACAGGACATGGAGTTTAATTCATAATAATTTATTTGAAAGAAAATTGAAGGAGAGGCAGACAAGTCCACCCTCGAATGTCTATCAGGACTAAATGAATGTTACCTGGGTAGGGAGGTGACGGGGAGGGGACTGTGTCCTGGCACACCGTCTGAAAGGAGGTGAGACGATGGGGGCTGAATCAGAGCAGGAAGGGGGGATGAAAGAACAGAGTCACCATCAAGAGAGGTGACGTTTCCAAAGCACCTTCCACATGGAGCCTGATGGCAGCTGAACAAATGCCACCACCCAGAGCCATTCTAGTGAGAGTCGCGGGAGGCTCTCTGCCTACACTGAGGGCTATGTCAGTTTTCTTCCCATTGCTGGTGGGAGAGGGCTTGTCACCCATGGATCAGCAGGACATTTATCTGGCATAGCTCATCCAAAATATGCCATATAGACACTGTACCTTTTCAAAAGCCCAGAATTTGCAAAAGTCCCCCAGAGAGAGAAATCCTTAATACCAAGAAGGAATTAGAGGTATGGAGGGGCAAGTTACCAATTCCCACATTTGGGAGAAACTGAGAAGTGAAAAAATCCGTACCAGTCACAACTTTGATTCCCAACAAAGTTCTCTCTAAGAGCAATTTGGGGGCCAGCGCTTAATGTTATAGCATTTCCCCTGCAATGAACAGAATCAGAACTACCATCTCTCAATTTGCCTGATTAGAATAATTTTGTGTCAAACAACACCAGAATTCTGAGCCCACTCTGAGGCAAGTCTTCTCTTTTGTCCTCACATCAATGAAGGTATCTTTAGTTCAGTCTGAATTATCGATGCTATTTTTGTTAGCAAGGAAGGTATTACAAAGGCAGATTCCTATTTTAAGATTTCTGAGTAAAACAGCTTTCAAAAGACCTCTGCCACATTGCCAGGAATCACTATCTCCTTGGCTTTCCCATTTCCAGAGTACAAAAGTATGTCTTTATACTGCATTGGAAAGTTTGCATATTTGGCCACCTCCAGCAGCAGATTGCTCAAAGAGCTTGTACTTTTTCAGTGGTACCTGTAATTGTCACTACAGAATCTTGAATCGAAAGATTTATCTCAAGTAGGTAACCAAAAATATTTGCCAAGTAAGGCAAGCCATAAACAAGCTACTCCCAGGCCAAAATTATTCTCAGAGTAGATCTGCTTTCTCTTTATGTCAAAAAAGGAAAGTTCCATGTGATATCTAACCACTTGTTATGAGACTTGCTCTTGGGAAAGCCAGTAAACTGTGGCATAGAGAAGAACTTTGTATTTGGCTGCCATTTCTTGACAAAACCTCTTAAAAGATATCACAGTTATGAATGTAACACTTGTCATAACCGTAAGCACAACTTCTTTCAGGATTTTTGACAAGGGTTTTGATGCCAGCATGTGGCCATGTCAAAAAAGGTGAGTCACCCTGACATGTCACCAAGCAGTAAAGCCCAGTGTGGTGCCAAGCATCACAGGTCCCCCATCTGTCCACCAGGAATCAAGACTTTTCTTTCAGGCAAATTTCGCTTGCTTAAGAAACTCTGCACCATTTTGAAGCTGTTGACAGCCTTTACAGTTTCCAAAAGAGCTTCACAAAATGGGACTTCTTGGATGGCATCAGCATGACAACAGACAAAAAAGAGCAGCTGGCTACACTGAACAACGCCATTAGGTGTGTTGAAGAAACGAGTGTGGCAGCTGCATGATTAGTTGTGAAACATCATGGGAAATGTCAACAGTTACATGGAGAACCACATAATTTAGGAGAAACACTGCTTCAGTTATCTTCCCCTGCTCCGCACTACTCCCAGCCTGGCTGTTCCCAGGCCACATGGTTTCAACAAGATCTCTAGATGTGTGTGGCTTCTTTCCTTTCTGGTGCAATTAGCACTCTAGCAGGTGTTAAGTCAAGGCTTTTATGTGGAGTCAAATTCAAGTGTGTATAAAATCCTAGCCATTTTGAAACAAATCTTTTTCCCAAGACAAAGATCCACACCTTCCAATGAGTTTCAGAATAATCAGACATGAAGTATCTCCCTGGTTTTGTTTGGGATTTGCAATCCTGTTGGCAAACACTCAACCATGTAGGAAACATGCTAGCTTTTGTGTTGGTGATCTGAGGGAAAGCCAATGAAATTCACATTTCATCATTTACACATGTCAGTGTCTCAATTACAAAACATGGGCTCTTCTGATTCCTGCTATGCTGATAAAATGAAGTGAATTTTCTGTTAAGGATAGGGACTGCTTCTCTCGCCTCCGGTTTCCAACAGAGCTGAGAGCAGGTGGGCATTTCCAGCTCTCCCCACACATGTTGGGAACTTCCATCTATTCCCCGTACTCTTTCCTCCTGTAAGAAGGGTGAGGGATCAATGGATTGGTCATTGGCCTGCATTTAATTAGCAGATGAGGCTGCTTTTTCTTAAAAGGCTTGCAGTCACAGTTTGGTGCTTCTCTTCCACTTTGGTTCTTTAATCTAATTAGTGTATTTATGTGTCTTTGGTTCTTCAGAGCAAGTCCACAACAGTCTCTGTTTTCTAGAAGCTCCCCCTGAGACTGGGAAGATAAGTCTGTTTAAAATCTTCTCTGCAGACCTGCCCATCTTAGTTTCAAAAGAGCTTGGTTAAGCCTCTCCCATGCTCTAACTCAGCTTGCCAGAAGAGCCTTGCATGGGGAGTATAAGTCAAGGGTTCAATCAGCGAAATAGAAAGTACTCTAGCTATTAAAACAGAGAAGAACTTAATAGAGGAAATTGAGCCAGCACCTTGTCGGAAGGTCTAGATACGGGAGGGGAAAGTGACGTCACCCAGAGATCAGGTCCTTCAGGAGGCCACTGTGGTCTGACTGAAGCAGTGGGCGGCTGCGACAGGGACCACATTCACTGCTGTCACTGGCACCCTGCAGGCACTTGCAGGTGCAGGTCACTACTGTGGCTGGAGAAGTCAAGGGGCTTCAATTTAGTTCCACCTTCTCCTTCCCCTCCCATAGGAGTCTCTCTCATTAAAAGAACCTAACCAGAAACCAGCTGTCAGTGGGATCTGGGAAATGTAGTCTTTGGGTGTTCTGACCCAATGGAACAGGACAAGTATGGGCCCAAGCACTCCCAGACAATAACTGGTACATCGGGAAATTATGCCCATTTGATAAATAGGTATGTTGTTTTACTTCCAGCTCTCAATCCTTGTTATTGTTCTCAGCTAGAATTCTATAATAAAGGAGGAGTAGAAGTGGAATTTGGGCATCAAACCCCCTTCTGAATTCTTAATATTTTTATGTATTTACCAAAAGTATATATAGTAATTTCAACTACCTGTCACTCAAATAAGAGGAGTTTATTACTTTTGTAATAAACACATACATACAGACACACTTGTTTTGTAAACCAGTAAAACAATCTCCTATGACCCAAATCTAAGAAAGTAATTTTGTGGGCCTCTAATAACGGGGTGATTTCTGAGTTTCTGCTGAGTCCTACATTAAAGGGAGACCAAAGTGCCTGTTCAAAGATAGTGACAACTGAGAGAGTGGAATGAAGTTTTAAAGGGTGGGGGCCGGGGGTCTCATCTTCTTCTGAGAGGGCAGGATGAAGGAGAAAGGAGGCGAGGAGTAGAGGAAGTGTTACTGAAAGCTTGGCACTCGTCCTCGAGGCCGCATGAGAAGAACAAGAACAAGCGATTTGAGAAGGAAAGAGAAGTTTATTACTTTGCCAGCAAAGGAAGAAAAATGGTAGACTACAGTCTCAAAATCCAAATTCCTATACATAAGCAGAAATACAGAGCTTTTAAAGGGAAGGCCCTCAGTTCTAGGCTATTGTTGTTAATGATTCTAATCATCCCATCTCTGCAAAGACAAAGCCTGTGACCTCTGCCCACCTGAGAGGCCCACTCAGGCCTCTACTGGCCAGGTGCTGGGCCTGGGATGCAGCCACAGTTCAGCTGAGCTATCTCCTGTAACAAAAAGAACAAAAGACATTTCCCTGCCTCTCCCAACCACCTGCTTCAGGCAGAGATTGCAGACCTCAGTTCCCAAAAAGAGTGGGGGAAGTTTTAAAGATACAGAAAACATCTTTTGCCATTTTTTTCTAGGCCACTCCCTCTGTTACAGCAGGATAGAGTGGTCAAAGATATTTTAAGAGCAAGAATGCCTAATATTCTATTTTACTTCGTTTGAAATATTGCAATAACAAGTCTCCTTTTATATCCACACACATTGATTGGGGTTTTAAAAGAAAACGGAGAGTTGAGTTTCACACTCAGGTTGATGCCAGAGAGGAGTTAAAGAAAAAGTCACAAATCAAAGAATAGGGAACCAGAACCCAAAAAGGTCAAGGAATCAGACTCAAGAGATGATCACAGGATGTGTCTCTAGAGAATTCACAAAGCTCTGGGAACAGCACTGGACTTTTCCACAGAGTATGGAATAAAGGCTAAGTCAAACCTTTCTAGATCTTAGGGACAATGAAGCCCTCTGATACCTAGGTTATATGTTTATACGCTTGACTCATAGGAAGTTTGATACCATAAGAGTGCCCCTCATACCAGCCAAGAGTCCCCACTGTGATCCTACTGGTAGTCTGGGCTTCTATAAGTTGGCCCTTTTTTGTCACCATTACACTCTATCCATGGATCTGGCACCTACCTACAGATCACAATAAAGAAAAGGAACCCAGAAACTTGAGCCAATTGTTTCATTATATGACTCAGTTTTGAAGTTGTTTTATGTAGATTAACATGCAAAATGCCCTCAACAGGAAATTCATGACTGGTTAGCAGTGGCTGGATTTTGAGCATCAAGATAAACCTGGTATTGTTTCATGGTCTTTAAAAACACGATTGTGTCACAGACAGGAATGGTAAATAAATTAAGATTACAAATGCAATCCAAAGGTGGGGAGAGGGAGATAAAGAGAATATTAGGTCTTGATTCCTTATCTTCTATTGCATGTAGAATACCTGGTTTTCAAACTCCTGAAGTGTCCCCCAGAGGGTCATTCATTGGCCACAGCTTAAAAACTCCCGGCATAGTGTCTGCTTGGGGGACAATGGACTGGTGTCTGGCAAAAGCAGAAGGCTTGCATGAAGGACAAAGGGTCAAGACAAAGCCGCAGTCAGATGGAGCTGGCATTGAAGCGCTGCTCAAGAAAGGTAGACTTAATCTTACAAGTCAGCAAGAATCACCTGCTACTGAGGAGCTTCTTAAAAATGCAGGTTATTGGAAACCATACCCAGACCTAATGAATCAGATCTCCAGGGGCAGGGCATAGGGATCTGTATTTGTCATGGCTCTCCAAGTGATTCTTACTAATGCTAACATTTGAGAGCCACTGTAGTAGGTGGTAATAAACTTTTGCAGGGTTGGGTCTTGTATTTTCTATTATAAACAAATAAACATTGTTTAAAGCAGAGGGATATAATAAAAACACTAATTTTAGTGTTTAGTTTTAGACTGGGCACAAGGAGTCCTGGTATGGCATTATTTTAACCGCCCAAGAAATGTGATGATGTGAATGGTAGGGGTAACTAAAAATGGAATGGATGTGGCTTAATTAATAGCTATTAAAAATAATCAAAAATAGAGAGAGAGAGAGAGAGAAGGGAAAATCAGGAAGATTTAGTATATTGTTGGCTATGGAGAGAGAGGGGAAGAAATTAAAGTTAAACATGACTTTCAGCCTGAATCAGTGGGCCAATAATGGTACTATTACGAGAAATGAAATTTAGATTAATTGAATTAAAGATGAGAGCAAAGATGTTAATTTGGCAGTTATACATACTCACTGAAACTTGAGAGAAGTTAAAGATGAAATTACATATTCTGGATACTAGATCCTTATCAAATATATACACAAACATTTTCTCCCATTTTGTGGGTTGCTTTCTTATTTTCCTTATAACATCCTTTGAAGACAAAGTTCTTAATTTTGGTGAAGATCAATTTTTTTTGTTCATTCTTAGGTTTAAGTATCTAAGAAACCATTGCCTAATCCAAGATCACAAAGATTTACATGTTTTCTTTTAATGGATTTATAGTTTTACCTCTTCCATTTAGGTCTTTTATCTATTTTGAGTTCATTTTTCAATATAGTGTGAGGCAGGGGTCCAACTTATTCTTTTGCATGTGGAAATCCAGTTGCCCCATAATCATTGGTTGAAAAGAAAAAATTAAATTGTGAGTTTGAGAAAGATCCACAGGAAACAGTTGGTTGCAGCAATGAGAATGAATGAGTTCTTCAAAGGGACAAGCATAATGGAGACAAGGGAATTGAGTCTTGGGGATCACCCATACTGGTATGGAAGTGGAAGAAGAGATATTAGGAAAGAAACAAGAAGAGAAACATCTTTGAGGACAAAATGTCAAATTTTAAGAAAAAAAATTAATCAATAATTGGTGAAAATGAGATTATCCCTCATTTTTGCCTACTTGTTCCTCAGTTCTTTGTTAGTTTTGAAAGGAATTCAGGGGTTCAGAGAGGAATATGAGCTGGAATTATTACTCTTAGAAGCCCAGTAATTCCTCAAGATTAGTACAATGCTCTATGAAAGAGAAAGTTACATCTTATCAATTGCTTGATTTGTAGTGTATATTTTTTCCCTAGTAGAGATTTAAACCTCTAATTTTTTGCTACTTTTTCAGCCTTGGGCTCCATCCTCTGACATCCCAAGACAGGAAGCACCTCATAAAAGTAAACTCACAGCATTCACAGTGCCGCTCTGTCTGTGAAGGGTCGGTCCTCTCTGATCTCTGTCTACTTTTTCACTGGGTCCCTGAGGTCTCCTTTGTGCACACAGAGTTTAATGATGAGAGGAAATGTGGGCAGAGAAAATACTCATATTTTTGGCTCCCATTCTTTCTACAATTTGTTCTCGGCCAGAGTTTCCCTCTTAAATTTCCAATGGCTTTTTCAACCATGAACTCGGTTTAGGCTGGTAAAACTGAAGTCCCTCCACCTGCAGGGATTGGGGAACACTAACAGGCAACAAAGTCACAAGCTCACAATTCTTACCCCTCCCGGTTGCCGTTTCTTAAGAATAAACTTACCTCTTGCTTCTGTTTGTTTTGGAAACTTTCCCATTCCTTTAAATAGTTTTTTTTTAATGTTTTGTTCAGATTTTATCAGTGTTATCTGTGGGAAGTTTCACATGATCACTTCATTCCACTGTAATTACTCCTACCTCTTGGCTTTGGAACCAGATGTTTTAGGCCTTCTGGGCCCTTCTGATATAGTACATGTGAAGGAATGGGTAGTGGATAAAGAAAAACGTCTTCTCACCAAACAGATGCAGAAGGAAACATCTTCAAGACAAAAAAAAACAACAACACTTTCTTGAATGAATATTAAATGTCTCTCTTGAGATACTTCTGCTGGATGATTATGCTGAAACTTCCTTTTCTCCTCCATTTTACCAAAGATCTATAATATTATACTAGCGGGGCACTGGTCAGAACTCACTAGAGGTGAGAGCAAGGGAGTCTTCGCAATAAATGCCCTCTTGCCAAATAAGGATGCAGGCAAAAACTACGTACAGGAAAATAAACAAACAAATAAATAAAAATTAAAATAACAGGGTTTTAAGTTTTTCTTGAGATTAAGTCTCAAGAACTGTGAAGTGTCTAAGACATAGTTTTGTGGATGCTGGCAGAAGCCCCAAGACTTATGGGTCAGAGATAAAGGACTTCATTACGCAAGGCACAGCAGGCTGCATGAGCTCCACGTTCCACTTGCCACCTGCCAGCACACACAAGTTCTACAGGGCTATGGCCAGTGGCCAACGTGGATGCCTCCCCACAATCGGTTTGTGTCCCAGTTAAGGATCCCTGATCTTAGGAGACACTCAATCTTATAAAGGGGCTGCTACTGAACCTGCCCGGTATTTGTCCCAGAAGGAAACATTATCTTTATTATTCTGGACAGCAAACAAATCTGCCCTCTGCCCGAGAGGGACACTATCACTGTCTTCCAAGACTATTTGCCATACAAACATCCTTGGAAAAATTTTGGGGAATAAAAGCTGATACAAATCATGCAGAAACACAAGAAACCCATGGAGAATTGTCTCCCAACAAAGTATGAAGGAACCAGTACCTGTCACCAAAAAAAGGCTTTTCTTCACCTGTGAAAGTTGTTCTTATACTGAATGAGCAGCTACCCACACATCCAGCCAAACCAAGAGATCAGAACTAAAGATCACTGGGATGACAGACATTCAAATAGACTGCCACCTTTTTCGGTTGAATTACCATGCTGTACAGCATCTTTCTCAAATCACTAGCAAATAGTCAAGGAGGAAGAGCAATAAAAAAAGAATTCTGGACATAAATGAGATTTGTTTTGGTGATTAACTCATTCAGAAAGGAATTACCACTAGAATCTCTCTCACAATTTTATATTAAGAGATGGATTTCTTGAAACCACTGAGACAAAGGTAACTTTTTAAGAATTTGCTGCCAACTTTTATAAGGCAATTAAATATATAAACACACCAGGCTAACATCTGTTTACAGATTAAACCAAAAAAAAATAGCACCTTCCAATTTCCAAGCACTGTGCTAGGTATTAAAGACAAAAGTTAAACAAGACAGACAAGATCCTTGTCCTCATCAAAATTATGTTTCAGTGGGATAGGCCAATAGGAAATAAGAAAAGAAATGTATAAATACAATAATTATAGATTTTGAGATAAACAGGGACTACAAAAGGCAAAGTTTCGATCAGATAAGGTGGTCAAGAAAATACTCTCTGAAGATATAACATTTAAAATCATCATAATGGGTAAAAAGGAACCATTTCTGTAAAAAGCTGGGGTAGGAGTATTCCCAGCAGAGCCAACAGCTTGAGCAACACCTTGAGGCAGGAAAGTTCTAAAAACTAACAGGAGGCCTGTGTGACTGCAGCCTACTTTGTGAGAAGAAATCAACATTAAATTTAAATAAATCAAAATGCACTTAACACCATTTCCTTTAAGAATCCTTTGTTTCCATTTATAAAACACTAACAGATCTTGATCATTAGTAGCAGATGAAATTTTGATATTTCTAAAGATTTTAGGAAAACTATGTTTGTGCACACTCCTAGTCTCTCTTTTGCATTGCCTCCTCCCTCTTCCTCCCTTACTAAAGCAATATAGGATTTTGTGCTGCCCTCTGCCCCTCTCTAAATTACCAGGGTTTCCAGAAAGGTTGTGTTAGTGTCATCTTGAAGAACGCTCTCCAGGCTGCTCCTCCAGCGTCACGGGAAGGTCTGCCACTGCATGCTTTGGCTTCAGGGTGGACTCTCCCTGACTCTTGTAATTATCCCCATCCACTCCCACAAAACTCACACAATCACCTCGAAAGGCTAAACCCCCAAATGCTGGGAGGAGTTGGGATGGACAAGGCCTCCCTGTCCCTTTATCACTGTGTAGTGACCCAGGACTAGCTCACCAGGCGGTGCAGACACATTCAGGCACTTTTCAGAAAGAGATCACAACATGGGAGGGGAAACGTTTACCACTTAGCTGGCATTTCATCTCCTTAAACCTCTTTGTTCCAAATGTCTTCCTTCCCACAGGAAGAATTCTCACCCCACGGATTCATCTCCTGTCTTCCCTTACAATGTCTCAAGTCAGACTTTCAGGGTCTTGAGGATCTTCTACCTCATCCAAGGAGACAGTGATGCAGCTCACTTCCCAAGATCTTGGGAAAGGTTGAGTTTCTGTTCCACAGCTAAATGAGCATTAGTCTCCTAATTCAAGCTCTCCTTGTAACAACGGTCTCGCCAATGAGAGTGTGGGTCTGCCGGTTCCTTTACCAGTTGACCTAAAAAATAGCATGCCCATGCGTAAGCTGCAAGACTGGCAAGACTGATGCATAAACTGCCCTGAGACTTTGCTCAGCCTGTATCTAAAGAAGTCCTTAGCGCTGCCTCATCTTCAGCATCCCAAGATATTCCTGAGCCCCCAGTAAAAAGTGTGGGTTCTAAGCTTGCAAAGACAAGTCAGAACCATGGTGAAACAACCTCATTGCAGTGCTCCAAAAGGTCACAGATTGAAAAAAGAAAAGGCATGCTTAATAAAACCCTTCTCAAAGTCCTCTTGCTAGGTATGTAATTCACTTGTATTCAAAAGTGTAGACAGCACATGCCTGAGGGGTCTTCTTGGAAAAGTCACTTAGAAGTCTATAAAAAGTAGTTCCTAAATATACTCCGTTCAATACATTTGTAGAATGAACTTGGAAATAAATGCAGTTAATGATGTGATAATGCTTAGCAAATGGAAAACAAAAATGGAATGATAGATTTGTGTTTGGTAACTCCGTCTTTCCCTCTCTCCTGTAGAGACCGAAACCTCTTATTTAAAAGATGCTAGATATAACCACTTTGGCATACAAGGATTCTTTGAGTGAGTTTACAAAACACTTGTTTTCATGTTTGTTATGGACTGAATGTTTTTGTCCCCTCAAAATTCGTATGTTGAAACCTGGCCCCCATGTGATGGTATTAGGAGGTGGGGCTGCTGTAAAGTAATTAGGTTTAGATGATGTCATGAGATAAAAGCCCCCCGATGGGATTGGTGTCCTTATAAGAAGAAGACACTAGAGCAGTGGTCCCAACCTCTTTGGAACCGGGGACTGGTTTCATGGAAGACAATTTTTCCACAGACTGGAAAAATTCGGGGTGGCTGGGGAAGTTCGGGTTGATTCAAGCACATTACATTTATTGTGCAGTCAAACCTCTCTGCCAATCATAATCTGTATTTGCAGCCACTCCCCAGTGCTAACATCACCGCCTCAGCTCCACCTCAGATCATCAGGCACTAGATTCTCATAAGGAGCGTGCAAGCTAGATCCCTCACGTGCACAGTTTACAGTAGGGTTCCCGCTGCTGTGAGAATCTAATGCCCTAATGCCACCACTGATCTGACAGGAAGCAGAGCTCCTGTGGTGATGTTAGTGATGGGGAGTGGCTATAAATACAGAAGAAGCTTCGTTCACTTGCCTGCCACTCACCTCCTACTGTGTGGCCCGATTCCTAACAGGCCATGGACTGGTACCGCTCCATGGTCCAAGGCCCGGAGATTGGGGACTGCAGCACCAGAGAACTCTCTCTTCCCACACCGTCCACTGCCCAGCCGACCGCTAGCAATGTGAGGACACAGCAAGAAGGCAGCCATCTGCGAACCAGAAGTGGGCCCTCGCCCGACACCAAATCTGCCGGCACCTTGATCTTGGACTTCCCAACCTGCAGAACTATGTGAGATAAATGTTTGTTTTTAGCCACTCAGTCTTTAGTATTTTGTTACAGCAGCCCAATTTGACTACAACAATGTTCAAGGCTGCTGGGCATAGCTTTCATCATCAGAAATAGAAAATTTAAAAATAATTCATAAACTCGATTTAATAACTTTTAATCCAGTTTTTATGTTTATTGAAATATATAATTCAATTATAGTAACCTACTTTAGTTAAAAAAAAGAAAAAAACAACAACAACACCTGGAAAATAATTTAGGCAATGAATGACCACCAACTATAAAAAAAGGGATCTTGATGCTGGTTTTCTCCTGATGTCTTGTGTTTGTTTTCAGGCACAGTACAGTTTGGTGGTATTTCTAAAACACAAGCAAATTAACGGCCTAATGGAATGCCTTTGCTGCAACCAACCAGCTGAATCATTAGAAAACAGATTTCTTCTGTTCTATTTCACATTTCTCTAAGATGACACCCAATTTGTAATGGTAAATTGTTTTTAAATGACTGGTTTTCTGAGTCCAATAATGCTTGAATTCTGTTCTTGGGAAGATTAGTATTATTTTCCACTCTGTCTATCTCACTGTGGAAAATGGCAGTGTCGGGGGATGTTACAGCAGCTGGGAACACTGGTCGAACCTGGCCACGTGCACCTGGATTGGTTTCAGAACTCCTTTGAAGGGAGTCTGGATGAACAGAGGAGGTTTGTTCAGAATGCTTTGTGGAGCCGCAAGGCTGACAACTAGCTGGGCAGTACTGAAGATAGGAAAGGGTTATAGGCCCCTGGACAGCTCATCAGAGAACTTGTATTAGTAAATTGGAAATCACACACCTGGAAGAAACAGGGCAATAAATGCTATTGTAAAAGTGATTTAAAGAAACTCTCTATTCCCTAAAAAGAAAACTTTTAATGGCTTCTCATAGTTATTCGCGTATGCTGTTATGTAATAGAAATAAAGAAAAAAGTAATGCTTAAAGGTCATGTCTTTAAAGGAAAAATACAAATCTCTCAAAATATGTGAGAGAAGATTATGAGTAAATATACCACTGTTATAACTATTAACATACAACAAATTTGCTAGACTTTAATTTATGTAGAATTGACAAAATTTTAAATGAAGCATCTATGTATTTTTTTTTTTTTGCCTTACTAACTTCCCAGGAATAAGG
>NW_012148897.1:1398653-1405937 GCF_000956105.1 Propithecus coquereli | reverse complement strand
CTATGTGTGAATTAGCAACAAGGTATAATGTAACTATTTCAACAATATTGGACCATTTGAAACAAATCATCAAGGAAAAGAAGATAGATAGATGGGTATCGCATGAATTAAGGAGCTTCAGAAGAGAAATCATCTCGAAGCTTACCTTTCTCTGCTGTCACGACATAAAGGTGAATCATTTTTACACCATATTACACCATATGGCTATGTGTGATGAAAAATGGATTCCTTTTGACAATTGTAAGCATTCATAACAATGGTTGGATAAAGATGAAGTGCTGAAACACAGTCCAAAACTGAATATTCATCAAAAAAAAGCTAATGATGTCTGTTTGGTGGTCCAGCACTGGTATTATCCACTATAGCTTCATGAAACCTAGTCAATCCATTACAGCGGATGTCTACTGCAACCAACCGGATGAAATGATGAGGATGTTTGTAATTAAGCAGCAGAGACTGGTCAATAGAGACCGGCCAATCCTCTTGCAAACAATGCTGCCCATACTACAGCGGCTGGACTTGGAGAATTTCTGTCATCCACAGTGTTCACCAGAACTTGCACGAACTGAGTACCACTTCTTCCTGGCTTTGGTCCACTTCTTGCAAGGAAAAATATTCAATTCTCAATAAACTGTGGAAAAAGCCTTTCGCGATTTCATTGTCACTCACTCTCCAGGTTTCCTCGCTGCTGGCATAAACAAGCTACCATTAAGATGGCAAAACTGTGTCAATAGTTTAGGCACATACTTTGATTAATTGTACTACTTCTTGTTTGAGATATAACAAACTAAATTTTTTATTCAAAATCAG
The DNA here is from genome assembly GCF_000956105.1 of Propithecus coquereli. Lineage (NCBI taxonomy): Eukaryota > Metazoa > Chordata > Mammalia > Primates > Indriidae > Propithecus > Propithecus coquereli. Next base: position 1,405,127 of record NW_012148897.1, on the reverse strand, counting down.
ACATTTTGTATTTAATAACCTAATAATTTATATATCATTTTCTTATGGTCAAATGTTATATATGGATTAGATTAAAGTATAAATTTTAATATAATGTAAGAATTTTTTGGGAAAATGTAGAGTTTAAATTTGATTGCTATCATTAAAATCTTAGAAATTCCAAAATAATCCAAAGATTCTATGTAACAAGTGAACCAAAAAAAATATTTCTTATCCAGGAAAATCTACTTGATCTGATGAATCAACTTCAGGTTACAAAATTATCATATATTATCATATCACTGAGGTTATTCTAGAGTAGAACTTTCCTTCCATCCTTAAAATGGTAAAAACTAGACTGAAGAATTTCTGTCATCCTATTTACAGTCTCACAGAAAACATTACTTTTATTAGGAGCACTTCTACCCTTTTATTATAAGCTCAGACCACCAGAGTTCACTCCACACACATATACACACACAATCAATACGACCCTTCTCGATGTTCTAAAGACCACACACCATCCAACCTGTCCCTAATGCCATCTTAACTACTCTACAGTTTACCTAAAACAAGTAAATCCTTCATACTCAAAAAAAAGGTTGGAGTAAACATCTGAAATTACAGTGGATGAATTTATAGTCTAGAAATTCTTAATATGACAATGCCCATCAAACTTGGGTCCAAATCTTGAGCTCATGACTTCCTACCTCTGCTGCCTGAGATCACCCCTCATTTCTCTGAGGCTCAGTTTCCCTGCAGGTAAAATGGAGAGAAGTATATCAACCTTGTGCATTGTGGTGGGAATTAAAGAAAATCTAAGTAAAGTGCCAAGCACCAGGGTTGGCACATGTGGCTGGTGTTCAGCTGATCACACTTGTTAATTTCTTGGTGATTTGGAAAGCGGATTCTCTCAGTTTTGCTATTTGCACACAGAGTTTTCTTTTACCTTAAAAAAGATTCTAAATTTAAAAAAGGAGAAGAGGACCGGACCACCCTGTGGTGGTCTGCCTTCTCTTTTCCAAATTTATTCTGCTGCTTGATTCGATTCGGGTTGAAATGTGTGGTAGTTTGCTAAGGTGGCTGTAACAAAGTACCTGAATGGCTTAAACAATAGAAACCTATTGTCTCACAGTTCTGGTGGCCAGAAGTCTGAGCTCGAGTATCTGCAGGGTTGGTTCCTTCTGAGGGCTGTGAGGAAGGGTTTGTTCCCCCTCTCCCCGAGCTCCTGGTGGTTTGCAGGCAGTCTTTGGCATTCCTTGTCTTGTAGAACCATCAGCCTGATGTCTGCCTTCTGCACATGGTGCTCTCCCTGTGTGCATGACTGCATCCCAATTTCCCCTCTGGATAAGGGAACTAGTGATATTGAATTAGAGACCACCCTGCTCCAGTATGACCTCATCTTAACTACTTACATCTGCAATGACCCTATTTCCAAATAAGGTCACAGTCTAAGGTCCTAGGGATTAAGACGTCAACGTGTGAATTTTGGAGGACACATTTCAACCTATAACAGAAGGCTATAAGAATCTCATTATTTCCATGAGCATTCTGGACTATAAACTCCAAAAGAAGCATAGCTGGTTGTCAGCCTTTTTACATCCTAAGCAGTCTGCCCTGGAGAATGAATTTGTGACATTATATACATAGGGGAAAGGATCTGACCTTCCTACAGAACAGTAAGTATTATTCTAGGATTTTTTCTGATTTTTTTTAAAGTAGAAACACCACAATTAATGTCCTAAATGTATTGTTTATTTTCATCTATTGTAATTAATAGTTCAGCTAAAAATCCCTTCATTAACAAGATGGGATTTCAGAAACTCTACCAAAGGAAATAAAAAGCATGGTACATTTGATCAAAACCCTAACAACAAGCTTCGATTAAATACATGACCATTTTGATGTTGCTCAAAACAAGGGAGCCAAGCTCTGAGGCTTGGCACAATTTTTATTATAATAAACTTTTCTTTGGCTAGTAGACCTCTCTGTGCCTCCCAGCCACCCAGTTCCCCTCCCTAGAGGCAACCCCTGCTGCCAATTCTTGTAATCACTGAAATTAAAATCACTGGTACTTGCAGACTCACACAAAAGACAGCAAGCTGCGGACTACCCTGTGCCTGGGTTTTTTTCTCCTCACCTTGTATGTTGAAGATCCTGCCAGATCGGTAGCTGTTTCACTCGCCATGACAGCTGTCTTATTGTGTTCCAGAGTCATGATTCGTCTTTGGCAGGAATTTTATCTGTATACGGAATGCAGTGTTCTCACAGTGCTACGGTATACCCCTCCCCACTCACTCCGTATCACTTCACCTCTGCAGAGGAGCAGGAAGGCAGGGTCCATGGATACAGCACAATATCGAATGGAAAGACAGAGAGACCTAAGCAGGGCTTTCAACGACACCATTGTACTAGACAAGTTGTTTGGTCACTTGTAGTAAAAAAAAAAAAAAAAAACACACACACAATTAGGAATTGTTGCTTCCTTACCCAGCCTCCCTTACTAGTTTCTTTGCTCCTAAAATTTACAAGTGAAAGAAGTGTTAACTTTTTTTTCTAAAAATAACAAAAAAATAAAAATTTGTCTTGAAATCCAAGCTTCTATGACTGGTTCTAACTGAAAATATTTTCAAGAGTTTATTTGTTTATCTAAAGTGACCTATTTGCCTTTGCTAATGCTCTTTTTTGTATTATTTCTTTCTACTTTATTCTATCTTATTTTATTCTGCCTTATTCTAGAAAAGACTTAAGGCAGTACAAAAGGCTCTAGTGTCTTGTGACAGTGTTGAATGACACAGATTGTTCTATTTGCTTGGAAATTTACAGATTTTTAAAATATTAAGAAAGTCTTTCTGCACATAGAAGCAATTTGTAGATTCTTACACGCTTATTGTTTTAGTCCTTTAAAGTGCTTTTACAAATTTGCCCCTATTCAGTTCAGTTGATTAATTAAAGTTATAGAATCTCCTGTCAAATCTTTTAGCAGATAGGTTAATAATTCCTTTTTCTATGATATTTATCATACTTTTATTACAAAAGTAATATATGCATCGTAAATTCTTTTAAAAATAAAGACAAGAACTCTGCATTTAGGTGCTCTTAACCAGCATTGGCATTTTAGCATGCACAATCTTAAAATCTTTTTCTGTGTACATGATATATTTATGTTTTAATAAACTCAAGATTACACCACATATAATAAATAGCAAACTGCTTTTTCTACCTCATCATATATAGTGAATATTTCTACATCATTACATCATTAATTCTACAGCACATCATTAACTCTACAGCTAATAACTACAGTGACTCCATCATAGGGCTGGAATGTGATTTATTTTAAATGCCCTATTGTTGAACATTTAGGTGGTTTGTAGTTGTTAAGCATTCAGAAAAATGGTGGAATACACATACCCCTAATGCTCTTTGCAGATTTTGCCAAATTATTCTCAGAAATAATTTAAACCTTTGTCCTTAACATGTGGGAGCATGGATCTCTTTGAGAATCTGATGGATTTTGCACTTCTCCTCAGGAAAAAAAGGACAAATACACTCAAATTTCTCATGCAATTTAGGAACCTTCTGCCTAAAAGAACCCCAGGTTGAGAACCCAGTGCCATTTTATGTTCTTATCAACAATATAAATGCCAATTTGCTTACACCTTCACTTTGGGGTTTTAATTGTTGCTTTTTGAGGGTTTTTTAAAAACAGGGTCTTGTTCTGTTGCCCAGGTAGAATGCAGTGGCATCATCATAGCTCACTGAAACCTCAAACTTCCCTTTGTTTTCAAACTTTTTACTAATTGGATAGATGGAAAAAAATATACCACTCTTTTCTTAATTTGTATCTTTGCACAGCTGAGAAATTTGAACGCTTTTTGAAATTGGAACACGCTTATTTCAGAAGTTTATCATTGCTTATTCAAGGCTTTTATATAATGGTTCCTATTTTAAATACTAAATGAAAAATTAACACAATGCTGTAAGATCAGATTACAAATTGGAAACATCCAATTTCTAGGCATTCCCTGGGCTAAAGGAATAGAGTCTTCAGTAAATGATTTCAATATGTCATGTCTCATTCGTTCCACCAGAGGGCAATATTAGCTCACTTATTAGTCCCTCCGGCTTCTACAACACCCAAGACTGTTCAATTTATTTTCACTAGAATCTTTCTGAAAAATACTTGCACAGATTACAAAATTAAATACTTTATTATGTATGTAACACATTATTATATAAAAATAACATTATTATGAGTTTTCTATTCAATGTTTCAACACACGAAAATGTTCAAATGGAATTTCAATAATTATAATCATAATCAGTACTTCAAAGGGAAACCGTGCTTTCATTAGCATTCATTATTATATCCATTTATTTAAATTATCATTACTTATAGAATGGTGTTTACAGTATGATTTCTAATCAAAACTTCATAAACTGTTAGCATTAACTGAGAAAAAGCAATTGACTGCTGAAAAGTAACTCTTAAAAGGGAGCCAGACTAATTCTTGATTCCCAATATTTTGTCCCAGTGACTGATCGTGTCCTACATGATAAAGCCTGATTTTTTTCCCCATTCAATAAAGATTTACTGATCACCTGTATTTGCAGGGCATTATTCTGGGTGCTGAGGATATAGTTGTGACGAAAACAGAAATCTCTGACCTCAAAGAGTTTATTGGCTGGGGAGTGGGGGACAAGGACGATAAACAAATAACCGTGTTCTGTATGCACATTAGCGTGTGGTGGGTGCTGAGGAGGGAACAGAGTTTGGGAGAGGGACACGGCACACTGGGAGGATGGTGGTACAATTCTAAACAGAGTAGCCAAGGAGGTTTCACACAAGAGGTGACATCTGAGTGGAGCTTAGGGTGCTCAGAGTCATGCAGATCTGAAAACAGATGATTCCAAACCGGCAGAGAACACCGAGTGCAAGGGCCGACTGACGAGAACCAGCTAGAAAGCCAGTGAGGCTGTCACAGCAAGCGTTACAGCGAGTGGTCCCCAGGACCACCCGAGTGGCACACAGACAGTCCGAGAATCAGTTTATTCGCCGGCGGGCTCAGAGGGGCCTCGCCACCAAATTCTGAGCACCGTCTACTGGATTTTTCCAACTTTTATTAAGTTGTGGTGGTCTGTGGGTAGGGTGTCAGGTGGTTAATGCCCGCCAGGTAATAGGTTAGTCGATGTGTCAGATAATAGATTTAGTGTTATGCTGATGCAACAGGTAATAGATTAGTCCATGGGCCAGGCAATAGGTTAGTGTCATGCTGATGCGGGTCTTCCCTGAGGGGAGGGGGTCTCAGGTGGCTGTTGTGCCAAGTAACAAATGGAGGTTTTCCTTATCAAGGCTGGAGAGAAGTAAGCCAGGGAGAGGGAGGGGGACATGACCCGAGGCTGAGGGTGAGAGGCCTGGGCAACCTTGGACATGGACTCTCACTCTGAGTGAGATGGAGAAAAGTTGGGGTTTTAAGCATAGGCAGGACACGGTCCACATGCATAGAAAGAATCGCTCTGATTACCTTTTTGACAATAGACTATAGAAGGACACGGGTAGAAACAGGGAGACCAGGTAGGAAGCTACTGAAATTAACTAGGTAAGAAACTATGGTGATTTGGACCAGGGTGACAGCAGCAGAGAAAAGAGTTTGGGGGCAGCTATTGAAAAAGTAGCTACATATGGGAAACCGGCATTCAGGGAAGAGGTCCAGGTTGGAAACATAAATTCGGAAGACATCAGTGTAGGAATGGAACGAGATCATAAAGAAAACAAGTATAGGAAGAGAAGAATACAGGTCTGAAACTCCAACCCTGGAATACCCAATGTTTGGAAGTCAGGGCAAAGAGACACCAGCAAAGGGGGCTGAGAAACAGTGTCCAGGAAGGTGAGAGAAAAGCCAGGAATCAAGTGCCCAGAAGCCAAGTGCTTCAAGGAGGAGAAAGTGATCCTTCATCGACTGCTGAGGGCAGGAAGTGACCCTTGACGTCAGCAGGGTGGAGCTCGTGGTGGGTACCTCGACAACAGTGATGTTTGCCGGGGACGGGGATGTGGAAGCCTGAACAGAAAGGATCGCAGAGCTTAGGAGCGATACTGGACGCGGGAAGTACAACAGTTATTTCAAGGAATTTTGATAGAAGGAGGACCTAGAAAGGAAGTAATAGCTGGAGGGTGATATGCAGTCAAGGGAGCGTTTTCAAAAAACGGGAGAAATGATAGCATGATTTTATGCTGTTAGCAGCAGAGAGAGAAAATTGGAGGTTGCTGGCAAGAGGAGAGACGCTCCACAGCGGTGTCCTGGAGCGATCCGTGCGGCAGGTGGGAGTTAGCCACGTTTAGCACACGGACAAGTCCACAGGCCCAGGCGCCATTTTTGATTTTAAAAATAAGGGCAGTGACTGTATTTGATAACAATATATTGTATACCTGAAAATTGCTAAGAAAGTAGATTTTAAGTGTTCTCAACACAAATAAATGATAAATATGTTAGG
>NW_012148897.1:1390063-1398173 GCF_000956105.1 Propithecus coquereli | reverse complement strand
GCATTAGATATTATAATAAGATATTAAAACATTTTCACTATTTTGACAGATATAAAATAAAGTTTATTTTTGGCTTTTACTTCTATCTTTTTAATAAGGCAGTGGCATAATGTTTTGGAATTCAAAAATAAAAGAACAAAAGAAAGAAAAAGAAAAGAAAGTCACTATTACCCCATGGCCCTTTATTCTGTATTTTATTGAGAAATGTGCCTCACAGAAGCTGTTTATATGCTAATGCTAATACCCTATCTAACTACTTGAGTTGAGCTGTATAGCAGTCTGATTGCCGGGCTCTCCATTGTTCGAAGAGCCGCACATCCCCCAGCTGCCTGGCTGAGGTTTCACAAGAGGAACCTGATGGGTGGTGAAGCTTGCTGCAGAAGACATTGTCTCTTCTCATCCAGCAGGGACTTTCACAGAAAAACCTCCCACAAGAACAAGCAGAGCTTTGCCCCTAATATCTCCTACTGTAGCAGAAAAGCTCTGCTAAACAGTTCCCTGTGCTCCCTTCTGATTTGATGCAGAAAATTGACAATCAAAAAAATGATTGCCAGGCAAGGGCCAAAATAGACCACTTCTAAAAACTGACAATGCCTTTTAAGTATTACAAATTTTATTAAATGTAGGACTTATTTGCTAATCCCTGTGACCAGATGGACACACTTGTCCCAGATCTCTGTGATTTACACCTTTACATCATTGCGGTTTCTGCTGAAACGTCACTGTCTTACAGATGTGTCCGTGACTTAACCACACGTTCCTCCCTTTGTGCTCCCCATCCCATCATTCTCTTTCATTTGTTTTCTTTGTCTTTCTTGAATGCCCTTGCCATTCCTGAAATTCTGTGGAGTGTGTGTTTGCTTGTTTTTCTAACCTCCTCTGTGAGGACAGGAAACTTACTGGTTTTGTCCACTCTTCTCCCAGGACCCAGAACACAGCATGCAATAGGTGTGTATTGAGTGAATGAATTATATGAATCAATTATAAGAGAAGAGAAAGAAAGGAATGTTGGAGCTGACAAGAACCATGTAATATTTGGGATATACTTATAAAATTTTTGTATTGTTTACTTGAAATTTAAATGTATCTGGGCATCCCATATTTTATTTGGCAGCTCTATTTTAAATATTGGCAAAATATCCCAAACCATGATACATCCATTTAGGTGCTTAGTCAATGTAATCAGGAGGTAACAAGAGATAACGGGAAAAGAGTTGGAACTCGGGTCTGTTAGGTAGCCCTCAAATCCTGTGGCTGTTGAATGTTGGTTTCAGGAAACTTACTTTCTTGTATGATATAAAGAAATACAACTCAATTATTTGTTCAATAAATGCTATTAATATGAGCCAAGAACAGGGCTGGCACATAAAACTTAATCCACAATAGTACAAACTTCGTTATGTCTCACTTTTTCCTTATAATTTACTGAACATATCTTACAAATGAATCGCCTTCTCAAAAATGCTGTCTACTCTTGCCCAAAATTGTGAAAGAAATCAGTTCTTACTTTTTGCTAAAGGACAGATGAGTCTGCGGGCAGGATTTACTGACTCGAAAAATGAATCTTTCAGTCCAGCTGCTCCTGAAGGTATTTTGCTCCACCCTCTTCATAATCCCCTTGAAGTAATTTAAGATCACAGACTCAGGAAATCACATTGTTTCTATGTATTCTATTATCCTCATCAGTAAGACATTTTATTGTTAAAAATATCTACATTCTCACTGCCATCAATCTCCACCTAGCAAACATTTGTGATTCTTTTTCCCTTGAATGTGCAAAGGGGCATTTCTCCACAAGGCTGCCTTTTCTCTCTGATCTGGATCCTTCTCTGTGCTAGTAGCCCCATTTAGTTAACAGCAGGATACTGTGGGCTCTACAAACCACCCACTCGGGAGAGGGGTGAGGTTCAAGTGGCATGAATTCATTAACAATGTCTCAAGAGTCAATGCTGTTTCAAAGCCCTCAGTGGAGAGGCTCCAAGATGGTGGACCAGAGACACCACAGCCAGAGTGTCTCAGTAAGAAGGAGAAGTTTTAGATCAAAGTGAAAAAATGAACAAACAGACAAAACATAGATCAGATGAGGGTCTGAAGGAAGGGTGCCAGAACCTTCAGGGGACTTCACAGGAAGAAGTTATGGAGCAGAACTGGAAGGAGAAAAGTAACTATAGGCAGAGACCAACCACCGAGAGGCTTGGAGACCAGCAAGGATAGGTGGAGCTGTTTGTTTCTCTCTCCCTCGCATTCCTGACACTTGGTGGGTTCCTGACCTTCTACCCACATGAGCCCAGAGACTGATGCTGCCAGTGAGCTGGGAGCTTCTTGTGGACAGGGCACCAGGCTCCCAGCCCCCTGGGGCACTTGCTGCCCCACAGACCCAAGCCCAGACAGCAGGCGCCATATTGCTTCTCTACCCACCATATACCTGTGTCCTCCCCAGGAGGGCTTCAACTCCTCAGGTTTCATCTTACTCAGTCCCACACAGACATTTCCCAACTCTGGCCCGGACTGCAAGAGTCACAGGGGTCCAGTGGGTCCCAGGTGATCTGCATGAGTCCAGAGCCTGGTCTCTCTGGGTCGACAGCCTCCTGGAGAGAGGGCTGGACACAACCAGAGCGCTGGCTTTCCTCCACCCAGACTCTTTTTCTGTCCTTCCCCTCCCCCACCACAGCTGCTGAAAGAGACAATTGAACCGCCACACAGAGGCTCCCATAGGGAATGGGGCTCAGACCTTTCCTTTTGGGGTCCTGCAGCAGACTGAGGGATGGTCAGACTGTGAGCTCGCTGCCTTCAGTCCCTCCCTGGGGCTGCTTGCCCGGCGACTCAAGCAGAGCTGAGCACACCCTGAGGCGAGGGACATCAAACCTGCTTGGGCTCCTCATCTAGGTCAGGGGATCTCACACGGGGACAACACCTGGCCATGTCTGGAGATATTTTTGGTTGTCACCACCAGGGAGGTGCTAATGGCAATGAGTGAGTAGAGGCCAGGGATGCTGCTGAGCATCCTATGATACACAGGACAGTCCCTACCACAGAGAATGACCAGACCCCAAATGTCCACTGAGCTGAGACTGAGAAACAGCAGTGGGTGGAGCTAGGAGTCAGGCTCCCCACCACCCCAGGCCACTGGTCACCTCCCAGACCTGACTTCTAATGATATCCTGGGAGCCTGTGGTACAGGACACGGGGACTCAGCAAGGAAGTGCATCTGATCAAAGGGCACCCTCCATGCAGCAGCCCCTGGTCCACCCTGACCACTAGGTTAGAATGAAAAATGCTGCACTCTGATTCTCATACTTGACAGTGAAGATGATAGATTAGTAAAAATCACTTAAGAGGAGGGAAAAATGATAGTTCCTTAAAAAACTGGGAATGTTGCTTTCCAATGCAGCATTGAAGAACAAACTGAAATGAACCAGTGAAAACCACTTGTTTAGACTGATTATCCCCCTGTTTGGACAAGTATTATAAAAGAAATGTCCTGTCTTCGTGGGAAGTGGCTTTGAGCTCTTTCCAGGGACAGTTACAGTTATGTGCACATTAGAGGGTCCCTCTGAGAGGTCCTTGTTCTGGGATGCCCAGGCCCAGCCTGCCCACCTAGCAGTTCTGACAAGGGACATAGAGCCCACTGAACACAGAAAGGCAGGAAGAGCGAGCTTGGAGGTGGAACGAAGACGACGGACAGCAAGTTGACTGCAGAAGAATGAGAAGGAGCCAGCGCAGCCCTCTCCAGCTCGTTAGGCTCCATTTAGGGAGCATCAAACCCAGCAGCACCCCATCATCTTGCCGCAGGGAGTCGTGTTCCCCAAGATTACAGAGCAGAGCTTCTTATTGCAAAAAGCTTAGACACAGCAATGATACAATTGTGGTTGTCTTGTCTACCACTGTAAATTTACTACATGGTTTTACAACATTGAAATTCCTGAAGCTCTGAAAAAACTCAGTTATGTAAATGACATGCATAGGCCCCAAGGTTTGTGGGCCACACCTGTACAGCAGCACTCAGTTGTGCTCTGAAAGGCCTCTTCTTATTTCATTTTCTATAACTTTTGATATTCTTTGCGGACCCCTACCACGCTAAGAAAGAAAAAAAATACAAATTTCATCCAATTGATAAGCTCCTTTAGATAAAAAGTATCTTGAGTTAACTAGGGCTTTCTGAGAGGGCTGAGTATTTTAAATTTCTTACACTTCCTCTGTTCCTCTCTGAGACGGTGGCTGACTGAATGATGGTGGAGCCCAAGTACCCAACCCACACACACACAAACACACACACACACACCATTCCTTGCCTTCCAGCTTCTCCTCCTGGCCACTGGAGACCCCACCGGGCTTCTAATGTTTAGGTCTCAGCCTCAGGGACTGTCAGGTCTTCTCAGCTGGATCAGGAGAGTGACAGCCCTGATAATGCCTGATCTTCGATTTCCACTCTATGCACAGCCCAGCTGGGCAACCCCACCCTTGCTGAGGGTGTCACCTTGCCTGGCCCCTCACACATTAATACCATTCCCATTAAGTTTACTCACCAATACCATTAGCTATCTAGATAGTTCTCTGTAACATCATGGAAACATAGAAACAGGAGGTATTCTGAGGAATCAGGCCTACCTGACCCTACAGTTGCCCACATTGTTATGGGAAGAACCTCTGTGAGATTTTCTCTTCTGACAGAAACAAGGCAAAAGCCACTCTTCCTTCCCTTCTACCCTCATCCTACCTAAAATGTCTCTGCATCCGGGGTTGGGTCTAGAGAAGGTCATGCAGACACCTGTTTCGCCATCTGCTCCCTCTGCCTGCGACCTCCTCTTTACCTTCCTTCCTGTCCAGGATTTAATGGGTGAGAATATTGGTGATACACTCAGTCAGGTAGGGTGCAATGGACATCTTTGCCCAGAAGGAACTCACCCTCCCCTTATCTGAAGCTTTTGACTTCATGGTTGAGGTTCGAAGGTGCAAGACTAGAAGGAAATGTCAATGGAAAAGAAGACAAACTAAGTAAAATAATTGAAGGAGATTTATTCTGAGCCAAATTTGAGGCCCAGAGCCACGCCCAAGAAGCCTTGAGCAAGTGGACTCGCTGTGGCTGAGTTACAGTTTGGTTTTATACATTTCAAGGAGACAAGCGTTACAGGTAAAGTCATAAGTCAACACATGGAAGGCGTATATTGGTTTGGCCCCAAAAGGTGGGACATCTCAAAGCAGGGGCTTAAAAGTCATAGGTGGGTTTAGGGATTCTTTAGTTGACAATTGGCTGAAAGAGTTAGGCTTTGTCCAAAAGACCCGGAATCAGCGGAAAGGAATGCTTGAGTTAAAATAAACATCTTCTATCCTTCATGCGATGCTATACCAGAATCAGGTTGGGAAGTAAACCACATTATAAAAACCTGCTTACTGAGATTTTATCATTTGTAGGCATGACCTACCAGGCCCCCTTAGAAAGGAATTTTTTGGGCAGAGAAAAAGATCAGGGTTCGGTCCCCAGGGGGAAAAAAATGATTCTAGGCAAAAATCTGTTTAGTATTTTCCAAATATGATTCCTTTACATACATTTTCTCAGAAGCAGAAGTGTTCCTTTACCATCTTTTAGTCCCTAAGTTACCAGTGCACCTTCAGCATTCCACTGAGGCTTCTTCAGTATCTCATAAAATAGGCAGACAAGAAAACCACCTAACCAGTTTCTCCATGTTTGATGTAGAGCCCAAAGCAAGCCAGCAGTAAGGGACTGGAGGCTGCAGAAAAGCCATGTATGAGGAAGTGAACACGGGATTCAATTCACAGAGTAAATGACTCGCAGAATTTGGGGAAAATAAAAGTATATCTGGAAAATTCAAGACCAGCACTATTAATGAAATAGACTCGTTTTATGTGACAGTGAACACACATCCATAATTACTTTAGGGATTGATCTTCAACTTCTCATGGTGAAGACACACCCTCCAATTTCAAAAGATGAGCCCTGACCTATAAACTTATCACATAAAACCAGTTTTATCTAGCTTCTTTTAAAAATGAATCTCTTAATGCAATTGCCTAATTGACTAAAGATTCAGTATGACTCAATCTCATTTGAATTTCTTTAGGAATTGGTCCAAATACTGATGTAATTTTTGGCACAGTCATTTGCAAGGTCACAGGGTATGAGCAAAAGGACTAACTTTCCCATTACTTGTCACTTCCGGGTAGCATATATCCTTTTGCATATTGATTAGATCGCAGGGAAAAGGTGGAGATCATTTCTACAGCCTTATTATTAAAGTCTTAATAGATACCAGGTAAAGAAATTTACATAATGACTATTACAGGCATTATCTTAAAAAGTCATTTTAAATAAGATCTTTTTTTCAATTAAATAGATAAAAGATCCATTACATATTGTTTTTAGCAGGTTCTTTTTGATGCTTACATAACAGTTTCATTGTCTTCCATGTATGACTCAAATCTACAATCAAAAAGAATAGAGCTCTGCTTTGGTACCACTGTAGTTTTAAACAGGAAAAAATAAAAAGTTGTGGAGAAGTGATAAGATGTGTTTAAAAATATAAGTATGAAGAAATTCTGGGAAAAACAAACATAAATAGGGGTGGTAATTTTCTCAGGATATCAGGCCTACTTATGTTCCTTAGTTAAACTTCCCTGAAACTTGATGTAATTGTTAACCAGTTTGTAAAATCTTATGGAGAAAACTACAGCTTTTTAGGAACTGGAACCTCTTCAGTCATTTTCTTTATATTTCAAAATCTACTTTTCTATAACAAAGAAACACAAGGCATGAATATTTCTTCATAAACTCCTGTAGCTCTTTGTGGGTATGTGTATTGATACTTATCAGGAACAAACCCCTGCATACTCTTATCCATCACACACACACACACACACACACACACACACAAACACGCACTCCAAATCATGAACTAGGATAAAGATTGTAGCTTAATCTTTTTTCATCTTCCACAATTCTACGTTTTGTAAACAATAACTGCTTAGTAAATGTTTATCAAGTTAAACTGAAGTTTGTTTTAATAACTTAAAATTTTAGCTCATATTTTCTGTAGAGAGAATCATTAAACTAATAGATGGTGAACATGACACAGACAAAAGCTTAAAAAAAAGGAGAAAAGAATTTCTAAATAAGATATTTTAAGGATTCCAAAATTTTATGGTACATTGGCATGGTGTGCAGACTAAATTTTATTTGTAATCACTTCTATTATTATACCTAGATTCAGCAGAAATTTTGCTGATAAGACAATATGGTAAATTTCCCGAGTTTTAGATTGCCTATTCAAAACCTAAAGCTGTGTTGACAAAAGGTATGTCAAATAGACTGATTGCATGGGCTTCTGATTAAATTAGTATTGAATAAGCTTTATTGCCTTCCTTTTTAATATCTTACCACTGAAGGGAAGGTTGATTTAATTGTGTTATTGAGTTTCAGAAAGTATGGCTGTCCTTTCAGACTCTACCCACTCTTCCCTCTAGGACAATTTCCTTTAATTAAAGAGGTAAGTGTCTGCCTTTTTTTTTTTTTTTGTATCAAGAGTGACACAAAATTAAAGACCTAGAAAAGGAATGCACACATGTGAGATAAAGATAAATGTATACAGCTTTGATGAAGCAGAGTAACTAGAAGAGAAAAAAAGGAAGAGAGAAAAGGAGAAAGGGAAAAAAGGAGAAAAAGATGGCAGAGAAGTAGAAGAAACTACAATGAAAATAAAAAAAGAGACAGAGAACAAGTCACTTTTTGTGAATTTAAAGGCATTACCTAAGCAGGGCCAGGACTGTCTATAACAGAGTAGTTAACCCTCCTCCCAATGATATGGAAGGGAAATACTGAGAGTGGGAATATATAACAGAGGGAATGGCCTGAAAAAATGGCAAAAATATTTTCTGTCTCTTTAACACATCCCACACTCTTTTTTAAGAATTAAAACCTGCATCCTTGCCTCAAGCCAGTGGTTGGGAGGAGCAGGGTAAGTCTTTTGTTCTTTGTGCTATAGGAGATTGCTCAGCCTGGACCTGGCAGAGGGAGGTCCTGGGTAGAGGCCAGGAGAGAGATGGGACAATCAGAATCATCAACTGCAGTTGAACAGTAATTGTCTGAAGCTAAGAA
>NW_012148897.1:1384748-1389843 GCF_000956105.1 Propithecus coquereli | reverse complement strand
CATGCCTGTAGTCCCAGCTACTCGGGAGGCTGAGGCAGAAGGATTGCTTGAGCCCAGGAGTTTGAGGTTGCTGTGAGCTAGGATGATGCCACAGCACTCTAACCCGGGCAACAGAGTGAGACTCTGTCTCAAAAAAAAAGCTCTATAATTCTGATTATTATTAGGACCATGACATTTTTCAGACAGAAGTATCCATTCTCCTCCTTTGCTGGCAAAGTAATAAACTTCTCTTTCTTTCTCCTCAAACCACTTGTCCTTGTTCTTCTGGTTTGGCCTTGTGGACAAGTGCCAAGCTTTCGGTAACATGTATGTTTCTGACTTAGTCATGCCAAAGCACTGGTCACACTGCCTTGCCCTCTGTAGTTCTCACAGAAGGTTATCAGTGCTTCTCGAAATTGAACACACATATTCGTCACCTGGGGATCTTGTTAAAATTCAGATTCTGATCCAGTGTCCAGAGAGGGAACTGAAGGTCTGAATTTGTCACAAACTCCCAAGTGATGCTGGTATCTGGGGACACACTTTGAGTCCTAAGGCGTTATTACACTAATCAAGGAACTGGTTTTCATGTCTTAAGATATAGAATGGAGTTTCTCAACCTTGGCACTACTGGCATTTTGGACTGGATCATTCTTTGTTATGGGTTCTGCCCCATGCACTGTAGGATGTTTAGCAGCATCCCTGTCCTCTACTCACTAGATGCCAGTAGCAAACCTCCCCCAATTGTGACAAAAATGTCTCCAAATACTGCTAAATTCCTCCCGGGAGGCAAAATCACCCTGCTGAGAATCACTGAAATAGAAGACCTGATGCGGATATTTTAGGGGAAAAGGCTGCTAGATAAAATGCATGCATCTTTGTAACAGCAGCCCTGTGTCTCACAGCTTGTGACACAGCTCTGTGCCAGCCCTGAACCTTGCCCAACCTTGGCCTTCCTCTGGAAATAATGGTGAGAAAAAGAGTGGTGGAAGGAAGCCCTCCTGCCAACACCTCAAATGAAAGCATTATAGCTCAGCCAACTGCAGCCTGGCCTCCCTCCAGGAAAGCCTGTTATCCAAGAACCACCTCCTCCATTTGCTACAGAGCTGGCAAGATCTGAGAATATCCCTAGCATCTAGAAAAAATATAATTCTTTATATCTATTCTTAGCCTTGGATACATGTTAAAATAGTAGAAATTTTTACTATTTTCAGCAATGTTAAATCAGACACACACAAAAAAGTGTAGCTTTAATATCACCTCTATGATGTATCTCATACATTCATTCCTCCCTTGTACTTAAGGAAGCAAATATCAAATATTTTTTAGAATATTTCAAAAATAAGAGAAGGTAGCACCCTCAGGGCTAATTTTAGTTTTTTCTGCCTGTCAAAAAGACCAGTAAGGATACAACTTCTTTAGGCATCAAATTCCAATCTCTAAAGGACAGAGAGCAGTTCTGATGTCTGAGTGGAGGCCCCTTCAGAGCTTTCTGCTCAATCTTCATCTTCTACACTGTGACTCCCTACTTCGAAGACCTCTTCTGACCGGCTCCTCTGAGTTCACAGGACTTGGGATCCAAAACAGGAAATGGGTGCCTTCAGCCTGGGCTCAGCCTGAAGCAGCGGTGCCCACCTCGGCTTCATCATCAGGCATGATCAGCTCAAGGGGAAGCCCATTGTTTGACTTCACCTCTCTGGGCCTATAAAATTGATCAATGGTCTTCAGACTTTTATTTTTTAAAAGTGATTTCAAACCAAATTCTCCAGACCCTGTAATAAAATATAAAAGTTAAAAAAAGGGCCTATAAAAAAATTCTTTTGTCCTTTCAATGCTGTCATTTTCTTTTTCTTTTCCACTTAACTCCCAATTTACTCAAATTCTGTTTCAAAATATTTTTCTTTATATATTGTATTGCTCAATTATACTGAAGAAATTTAAATGACTGTATAATGGGCTCTGCTAAATTACATATTCAGTGTGGAATATAGAAGAATAAGACTGTGTGTCTACTCTCAAAGAAATTAACTATCAATTTAGTTAAGGTGAAGATAATACAAGTGAAAGAACTAGTGAAAAATACAAACAGTTCTAAGATGCCCTGACTGTTACTGAAAGCTCGGCAATTGTCCTTGAGGCCACATCGGAAGAACAAGAACAAATGGTTTGAGGAGAAGGAAAGAGAAGTTTATTACTTTGCTGGCAAAGGAGGAGAATGGATACTTCTATCTGAAAAATGCCATGGTCCTAATAATAAGCAGAAATACAGAGCTTTTAAAGGGCAGGTTCTCAGCTTCAGGCAATTTCTGTGCAGCTACAGTTGATGATTCTAATCGTTCCATCTCTGCTGAAGACAATCCCGTGACCTCCACCCAGGACCTCCCTCTGCCAGGTCCAGGCCGAGCCATCTCCTATAGCACAAAGAACAAAAGACTTACCCTGCTCCTCCCAACCACTGGCCTGAGGCAGGGATGCAGGTTTTAGTTCTCAAAAAGGAGTGAAGGATATTTTAAAGAGGGAGAAGATATTTTTTGCTGTTTTTTAGGCCATTCCCTCTGTTACATATTCCCCACTATCAATATTTCCCTTCCGTATCTGTGGGGGGAGGGGTGACTACTCTATCACGTGACGTTTGAGCTATGCCCACCACATTGAAGGCTCCCAGCTAATATTTGTGGAATGAATGAATGGACTGCTAACTGTCTACAGTTTCTATATGCCATCAAAGTTGACCCATGAGGGGTTAAAATGGTTAGAGAAGGCCTCATGGTAAGAACTGTATAACTCTCAGCACAGAACAGCTCCATCGGAACCTCTGCACTAAGGGAGATCCAAACTCCAGCTCGGCTTCTAGCAGCAGGCCATGTCCCTAGGATGGCCCAGCCCTACATTGAAATGATTGCCTGAGAAAGCTCAGTGCTGCCAGGAGAATTTCGTTTGTTCTGAAGGCCCCTGATCACCTTTTCTTAGGGCATTTACTTAAGAAGGGCTTACTTAATTGCGAATCCCTCCTCTGTCCCTTTGAGATGTGCACGCATCTCCTACAACTCAGGATTGTCTTTCTCAAGGACCTGAAAGCCATTCTTTGCAAAGTAACCATCAGAATAGAATCCTGGCTTTGGTCACTGCCAGCCAGCAGACACAGGGGCCTAGTCACATCGACACCGAGCAGCCCTTTGCAACTTGCGCTGGAGCCCCTGTGCTCCTGTTTCCCACCCTCTTTGCGCTTCATGTGGTGATGGCGTCCTGGGTGTCTGCATATGTGCAGATGCATCAAGCCACGTAGCTGAACGTGCGCAATTTTTTATGTATCAATTAAACCACAATAAAGCTCAAAAATAGAATTGATAAAACAGTGTATTATATATTATAAGTTTTTATAGGTAATTTTAAAACGTAAACGATAAAATCTTACTGGAAAAATAAAAACTAAAACACCCAGCCACCTCTGCACAAATTCCAATGGAGCTCGGCTCTGTCAGTAGATACTGAATAAAATCTGTTTTCATCGCTTTATCTAATGTCTGCCTGTATTTATTTTTGATAAAGGTGACGTGGAGACCCTGGGACAAAGGGCAGACTTTCCCTGCCGTCAGTCCCTTACTTGTGCCGCCTTCCAGTCCGTTTCTCGGGCACTTTCACCGCGCACCACCTGCTCGCATTTCCCTGCCGAATCTTTCTCCGGTCAGTGACCGCGTCACACACCTATAGTCCTCCTAGCTATTGCTAAGGGTAAACCAGTTTCACACTCCTGGGCAGGTTCTGGTATCTGAGGAAGCCCCTGTTGCATTTAACTCCACAAAGGACTCAGAAACTGTGGCCCAAACCAGCAGTCCCTGCCGGAAAATTACTACAGACTGAACCTCCTGCTCCTCCCAGAAGCTGTGGGGAGGGAAGGACCTTCCCAGGAGGGCAGAGATGAAACCACTGCTCATGGTGCCTTCTTCTTCCTCTGTTTCTCCTGCATCCAGAGGATCAGAGATGTAAGAACTTGAGAGGACCTCAGAGTTCCTTTGGTACCATCTCCTCATGTAATAATTGAAGAGTTAAGAACCAGGGTTTACTACTGCTGCAAGCACTCTACTATTACTTTTGCATTCATACTCTGCACCAGAAATGGTTTTAAATGCTTCACAAATGGCACTATTCCCCCATTTTACAGAGGCAGATGCTGAGACTTAAAGAAATTAAGAGTCTTACCCAAGGTTATGCAGGCATTAAGTAGCAGAGCTGTAATTCATATCCACTTTTTAAAAACTTAACCAAATTTCCAAACATTTCACAAATACAAAACTTAAAATAAGCCACTGTGGTATTCTCCAAGTTTAGTAAAATATTGAGAACACCACCCCATTTTGTTAGATACATTTTTTTTAAATATGCAAAAGGGTCAGTCATGAGGATATGGGTAAAGGGGCTATGAGTGTAGTTAGAAATTAATACAGAGAAGTTTTCTGTAGACTTACCCATAATCACATTTTTCTTCAATTTGGCTAAATTTCAGTGACAGTTGATTTAATATACAAAAATGTAAGATAACATGTCATCTTGAGAAAGACTAACACTATAAATCCTGTTTTATTTGTCTCATTTTAATGAAAGACTAATTCAGAAAAGAATTTTGCAAATATCGAAAGTTCCATAAGGGGGCAACATGGGGCTATCGCATATGTGAGATATCCTTTCAAAAAACCAGGATTCCTATCTTTAACCTCCAAAATTTCCAGAAACCTAGTTGTTCACTCCAAAAATAATATTCTAGGAATTGATTTTCAGTATTACTGCTAGGAATTTCAAGCTCCGTGAGACCTTGCCATGACAATCATAGCTAAACAGTAAAAGAATTGAGGAATGCGAGGACCGAAGTTGGACCTTGGGCAAATCCCTTGGCCTCT
Organism: Propithecus coquereli; assembly: GCF_000956105.1. NCBI lineage: Eukaryota > Metazoa > Chordata > Mammalia > Primates > Indriidae > Propithecus > Propithecus coquereli. The sequence continues at coordinate 1,384,969 of NW_012148897.1, read as the reverse complement.
TTGTTTTTTTTTTTGAGACAGAGTCTCACTCTGTTGCCCAGGCTAGAGTGCCGTGGTGTCAGCCTAGCTCACAGCAACCTCAAACTCATGGGCTCAAGCAATCCTTCTGCCTCAGCCTCCCGAGTAGCTGGAACTACAGGCATGCGCCACTATGCCCAGCTAATTTTTTTTTATATATACATTTTTAGTTGTCCAGCTAATTTCTTTCCATTTTTAGTAGA
>NW_012148897.1:1379075-1383673 GCF_000956105.1 Propithecus coquereli | reverse complement strand
AATCAATACCTGTTGATGTAAATGATTCAACCACAAGTACCTTGCTTGGTACATCATATCCAAGAACAACTGACTTTGAATACCGCCATAGAGTTTGTGATTTTATCCAAGTATACCGCTTTAAGTTTAGGATTCTATGTACATTTTCTCCTCACTTGTTTTCTCCAGAACTAACTCTGAAAGCATTTTGAAATTCCACCATTCAAGGTTCTTTGCCCTCTGTGAAGGCTGTCTCTTTTACCAGTCCCAAAATAAAAAATACTGAAAACCAAAGAATAGAACAACTTGGAGAGTCCCATCAAATCTTCTAGTGACCTGTTATAAGCCATCAGCAGCGTCATTAAAAAAGATACAGCAGTGGAAACAGGTATTTAGCCTAAACCATAAAATGAAATTTTTTTTTTATTATTTCAGGATATTGTGGGTGTACAAACATTTTGGTTACATGTTACGACTTTGCCACACAAAAACCATGATTTGAGGCATGCCTTTTCCCAAAGGGGGACTCTGGTGATAAAAATCTGTTTAGCATTTTACACAGATGTTTTACATTCTGGAGACAAGGGTGAGAAACCATCTTATTCTAGAAAATTCATCAGGGGAGGAAAAAATATGTAACCCTTAGTCAGAGTCACAACAGGCCCAACCCTTGAGAAAAAAAAAAAAACACACATAGCATGTTCAACCTGGGTTCATCTATCTGCTGAGTCAATATTTGCACATTCAAAACTTGCAGGTATCAAATGTACATATTTGCTTTGAAAAGAATTTTTGGAGCTGGGAAATATTCTATTCTTAGTTAGTAACAACCACTTGACATCTCCTGACCTTTATTCTACCATAAATGAAAATTTCTGAGAGAATCTGAATTCTTACAAATTTAAGGGTTCTTACTCTTGTGCTGAGAAACTCATAGCTTGAAACATGAGAATTCTTGTGCTTTGGGATCACACACTTCTCCACAAAGCTTCGCTTTTGATTCAATTCTGAAAGCTGATCCTCTGGCAAAGTGCAAAATAAAAAGTTCTTGGGAAGCAAAGATTCCATTTGTATTCAAAGAAAATTCCATGGCAATGGATATTGTGACAGAAAACAGTTATGTTTTAGGTACCAGAAATAAAGACATAGATTATATATGAATAAATATGAATGCTATTTTGGGAAGAATCAACAGCATGTTTGAAATCCGAGCTGTCCTGGACCCAGGTTGTGGCTCTGGAGTTAATGGCCCCTTCCACAAGCACTTCGGTGTGTGGCTGCAAGAAACAGTAGCATTATCCGCAGGCTTCTTCTCTTGGGCTCCAGCTACACTCCCACACACACACACACACACACACACACACACACACACACACAGGAAAACAATGGCCAAATTTCCTCAGACACTATGAAACAGTATTTAGTGCAACATTATAATACTAGGCTGCACATAGATGAGGCCTTAGACTCACGCAATCTCTGCCAAGCCAACCTTTGCCCTAAAGAGTCATCTGTCTTAGTCAATTTGTGCCACTGTAACAAAATACTTGAGACTGGGTAACATATAAAGAACAGAAATTTGTTGTATCACAGTTCTGGAGGCTGGGAAGTCCCAGATCAAGGCACCAGTAGACTTGGTGTCTGATGAGGGCCCATTCCTCATAAATGGTGCTGTCTAGATGTCCTCAGATGGTGGAAAAAATGAAGGGCAAAAAGGGGATGAACACAGTGTCCTGATGTGATAGAAGAGCAGGCTTTAGCCTTTCATAGGCACTAACCCTTTGAAGTGTGAAGTCCTCATGATTAATCACTTTCCAAAAGGCCCCACCTCTTAATACCACCACAACAAGGATTAAGCTTCAACACAGGAATTTTGGGGGACATTCAGACCATAGCAACATCCTTGTCCCCAGTCCAAGAAAGCTTGTCATCAGCTTGGTTTGTGCCTCCCAGTTCTCAACCTAGTGACCTGTGTGCTAGTTTTCACTGAGCTCCATTCACCTGAGCCATCTCCTTGACATTAGTTTGGACCCTAGTCAATGTTTCTTTCTGCAAGCCTGCTATTTCACCAACCCAGCAAACATCAGGATTGCCCATGGTGAAACTTCCTGGTGAATTCCAGGAAGTTTAAACAGATAAAACGTGCCGTCGGCACCAGCTCTCCCAATCCGGCCCATCACTTTCAGTCCCTTGCTCCTTCTTTCACATCCCCTTACCATGCCACAGCATCAGGGACAGCCTTCTACACCCAAGTCCTGCACGCCACACCCCTCCTCCACAGGGTCTCATGGAGGAGCTGAAATTGTCATCTCTGGTGGGCATCTCCACAGGGCGATTTGCTGTGTTGGGGAAAAAATTAAAGGATGTACAAGATACATTGCCCACGCTCAAGCTGATCACCATCAAGTGGGGAAGGTAACCTCACAATTTAACAAATTTTTCTCATACCATTTCCTCAGGTATGGGGAAATGTTGTAAAACAACTAGATTTTCAAGAATGTCAGTGGCTTTGTAGATAAGCCCAGAATGGTAGGTTAGGTGAGAACAAGAAGATTTTCAATGCCAAGGTTTTAATACACTCATAGGTAAAAGAGGTTCATCTTAGGTGAAAGAAGTTTACCTGGATTCAACAAGGCACAGAACATCAACAAAGGTTTTTATGCAAGGGGTAGCACAAATGATGAGTGATTTAATAATAATGTCCTATAGACAGCCTGCCAGAATATTTGGAGGGGAAGTATCTAAAAGCAGAAAGATAGCTGTGTCAAAGAACAAAATTTCAACAAATGGAGTTTAAAGATTTAATTGGTTTTTATTAACAATTTATGACTTGCGTAGCATCCCATCTGCAAAATAGGTGCTCCAATGAACTGAGCAGAGGAGGTGGGTTTTATAGGCAGAAAAATTTGAAGAAAGCAGAAACAAGGAACAAAAATGGGATTGGTCACTTCAAAGTTACTTTCCTTGTATGGTTAAAGCAAAGGGGACATCCCTATCATGTCAACTCAGGTTAACCGGGCCCCTCTGGATTGGTTGCTGTGAATCTCCTGTTTTTTAGCAAATTGGCCTGTTTCTAAGTTTGATTATGTGGCACCTAGCACAGTGACTTCATTCTGGTTTGGTCTGGTCTCTTGAGGCCTAGTGCAGGAGCTCAGTCTAAAACAATGACCACCTATAAATTCTGCTTAACAGCTGGAAGGCTAGTATAATTCTCCAGAAAGGAAACCACCAGGGCTTGAACAAGAGAAGAACAGAGGGAATTCAGAAATATCAAATACCTAGTACATGAAGAAGCCATAGGACTAGGACGCAGAATGGATAAATGCAGGAAAAATGAAGCTTCAAATCTTGGTTCCAGGTTCAGCAATGGTACTATCAGCAGAAATTCTCTTTGATTTAATGTAAATCTGTTCCAAAAGAACTGAGAACAAATGGTTCTCTCAAACTGCAATAACAATGGCCTAAAATATGAGTCCAACTTTGCCCAGTTGTTTATTAAACAAACATTTATTTCATATTTCCAATGTGCTAGGCATTAGGGAGTCAGAAATAATTAGAAGAGGTCCAGATCCTCTAGGAGTTCACCAACTAGTTCCATGACTTACAGGTAATTATTCTGGTTTCCTCATCTCTAAAATATAAAACTGTCACTCCATTTTTGTCGATTTTCCTCATAACCAATCATTAAGCAACTGTCTTAGTCTGTGTTCTGTTGCTTATAACAGAATATCTGAAACTGGGTGCTTCATAAAGAATTTATTTCTTACAGTTATGGAAGCTGAGAAGTCCAAGGTCGAGGGGCTGCATCTGACGAGCGACTTCTTGCTGGTGGAGACTGTGCAGAGTCCTGAGGCAGTGCGGGCTGTCACATGGTGAGGGGCTGAGTGTGCCAGCTCACGTCTCTCTTCCTCTTCGTGTAAAGCCACCAGACCCACTCCCATGATAACCCATTAATACACTAACATATTAATCCATTAATCTATGAGTGGATTAATCTGTTCTCAAGGGCAGAGCCCTCATGACCCAATCACCTCTTAAAAGCCCCACCTCTCAATACTGCCACATTGGGGATTAAGTTTTAACATGAGCTTTAGAGGGGAAAAACAATTCAAACCATAGCAGCAACTATGGTTTATATTACTATACAAATGTATGCTCTTTTTGACCTATCACTAGCCACTGCTAAGGAGGGACTAATTTGTTATGCTCCCCTTTGCAGCTGTATTGCTAAGGAGAACACAGAGCTTAAAGAACATCATTTCAAATGGTAGAATTTCATACATCACGGAGGACCAGAGGCAATGCTCCTTCATAGATCTGCTAAGACTATAATTCTCAGACAGAATTGTGTACACCACCAGGAGCATGAGGCAGCATGCTACTCTGTACTCAGAGTCACAGGTAATGGGGCATGTTATTCTGGAACATCCATTTTACTTGAAGAATTGGGGTGATTTATTAATTTGAAAATGTACCAGTACATTATGCAGTAGAATATAAATAAATATAAATATTGCACTAATTTTTCATGTTAAACAGGAGGCTAAAAATAAATTTAGTGCAGGGGAGTCTGGGGGCATGTGAAAGAGATTTGGGGAGAAAGGAGAAAATAAATATAT
>NW_012148897.1:1365100-1367182 GCF_000956105.1 Propithecus coquereli | reverse complement strand
TACCAATAGTCACTGACTTTGCTAACCTCATAAATCAGACAAATGACATTGTGTTAGCCTCCCTCCCTCTTTTCCTTCCCACCCTCCTTCTTTCCTTCTAGCCATGTTTATACACTAGACTAGAAGAAAAATAGGAGTAGTTCGTGCAAATAAATGCAATGTCTATATATATTTGAGCAACTTAATTTTTTGAGCAAAAAGTTTTTCACATGTTAAATAGGGATGTTACCTACATCAAAACATTTATATATTAGGACAGTATATGAAGAAAAGCAACTCTGAATCCAGAATGAGCTTTAATGTAAACCTCATCTTACCAGCCAGGTGACCTCGAGCAAATCATTAAACTTTGCAGAACCTCACTGGTGGTTTTCTCACTTGTCAAACAGTAATAAAACCACTTTGGTTGGTTGCGAAGATGAGCACAACTATTTGAAAAGCCCCAGGAATATTGTAGGTTCTCAGTACACCGAAGTTACAACAATTGATTATGGACACCATTATTCTTATTATTTCTATAAAGATTTAAATTCTTTGAGCAAAAACAGAAGACATAATTCCTGATTTTAAAATTTTCACATTTTCCATTTTATTAAAGATCTTGCTGCACTAATTTTTATGACAAATTCCTTCTTTTAATCACAGATAGTCATAGAAACAGCAAGCAGTTTAAAGTTCAACCTTAACTGTTGGTCTGTCCATAAAATTGCCTTTGACTATTAAATTTTACCTCATTCCTACACTTTCTTCTGAATAAATACTTTCTGTGTAACGTATATATTTATCCAGAAGAATAAACCTACATCAGTGGGCATACACAAAATCCCTCAGCTCTTGAGAATTGAATAACGTGAATGTGAGGAAGGGATATTTTTCATCAGCACCACATATCCTGCCTTCTCTCCTAGACAGATGGGAGAAGTGTCCCTGCTCTCATGGGACCCTCCCTCCCCCATTCAAGTTCTGCTCCTCTCCTCTCTTTGCCGCCTAAAGGACAACATTCAGTGACTCTGCCTTCTCTTTCCCGCATTTGCAATTTCTCCCTCATTACTGGATTATTCCCTTGAGTATAAAACAGGACTTAATATTGTCTATTTAAAAAACAAAACGTAACTCTCCCTTGACCCTATGTCCCCCTTCAGTTCCTGCCGCATTCCTCAGCTCCCCTTTACAGCGAAACTCTAAAGGATCGACTTCATCCTCACCTTCCATTCTCTCTCCAACCCACCCTAACCTTCTCTCATGCCCACGGTGCCCAAGAATCCACTCTTATCAAGGACCTCAGCCACACCAGACCTGGTGGCCAGCGCCTTGTCCTCCTCCAGCCTTACCTCTCTCTCCATTTTGACCCAGTTGCCCACGCTTACCTTCCCAAATCACTTTTTTTCTCGTAGCACCTGTAATCCCTCAGTCCTCATTGTCCTTTCCAACTCACTTTTTCTCTTCTGTGCCCAGCTGTTGATGATAGAAACCCAGGACTAAGTCTTCAGCCCTCTCCTCTTGTCCAGCTCCCCATCCCCATCCTAGCTCCAACCCACCATCGCGTTCATCTAGACTGTGATTTTAAATGTTATCTATTCACTGATGACAGAAATATTTTTATCTCCAGCCCTGATTTCTCCCCTGAGCTCTGGCCTCACAAAGACAATTATTGAACCAACATCCACGTTTGAGTGTCAACATTAACATGTCCAAAAAGGAACTCCAAATTTTCCCTTAATAATCTCCACCTCTTGTTGATCTAAGTAGTTTTGCAAAAGTCCCTTTAAAATGATTCGGTTCTATAGCTCATTCAATAAACAGTATATTATAGACACCAAGCTGAGTGCTGAAGAGGCATGAGATGGAACCTCCACCATCAAGAAGCTCAATATAATATAAAGCCAAAGCTTTGATATCTGCTATTTACCAGTTATCTAAACTTGGCAACTTAACTTCTTGACTTCAGTTTCCTTATCTGTAACACAGGGATAATAATAAAAATAATAACCATACTTTCCTCATATGTTTTTTATGAGAATCAAATAATATATATCCTATATGTATTATATGTGTCATATATGTGTTATATATATCATGTAT
>NW_012148897.1:1363457-1365050 GCF_000956105.1 Propithecus coquereli | reverse complement strand
AGAAATAAAGAAAACATCCATAAATCATACTAATTGTTAGAGACAGACTGGAAGAAATAATCTGGTGAACCACTGCTGTTATAAATTACAGAAAGGGTACTTTTCATTAAACGATTCACCTTCTGACTAAATTTCTTATGCTACTTAGTTCCTTCATCTGCGTTATTCTTCAACTTGCAATAATTTAGTTCTCACCTCCTATAACTTCAATAGCTCTGGAACTCCAGTTTCAGAATGTGGGTTAAGGACAGACATTTCAGCCTCACCACCGGAAAGTGGCTGCATACCTAAGCGCTAAGTTAGACCCTGCACAAAACAAAGGATTTCTTAATTGTCAATATGAATGTGAGCTTGCTTCCCGTAATTTCTTTGCAATAAGAAATAATCTTATCTGTTATATATCATGCATCTAGATCACCAAAGAATTGTCAGATTTGGCCATAATAGCAGGAAACACATCAAAGCTAGGAACACACAGGAAAAGACATTTTCACATAAGATTGGGCAGGAAATGAAGAACTATCAGGAGATTGCTCCAAACAAATTACATTTTTGTGGGCCGGCTTTCATCCAGAAGAAATGAGTTAGGCAGTGTAAGATGTGATGATAAGGAAAGATTGAGAAATGGAGGGAACCCGAGATTTCCACATCTTACTCCGCTGCCTTGACAACTGCTTGCTGTCTTCGAAGACTTGAGGGAGCTGGCCCCGCTGCCTTATGTGATTGACTGACTGGTACATCCTCTTTTATCCTCATGCTCCGCTTCCATTCCCCTTCCCTGCTCACTGGGCAGTCACTCTAATGTATTCAATGTGTATCTATTTGTTTGTAATATGTTCTTATAGATGGATATTTTTGTTTTATGTGCATGTATTTTCTATTTTAATTTACATAAATTAAATAGTATTTAGTTTTCTATTTCATTTTATTTTGTACTTTTTCACTAAGCACTAAGATTTTAAGATTCATCCGTGTTGCTATCTGTACATGCATCTGTGGCTTCTAATATTCCATGTGTGAATTAGCTGCCAGTATTCCGCTGTTCAGTGCGGGCACTGCTAGCTGTTGCTCTCTTCCCTCTCTCCTTCCAGTCATCCCAGAGCGGCACCTACTCTAGGAATGCGTTCAGATGGGGGATTGAGGCTACTCTGTACTGAGCAGACTGGATTCCCCACATAACTGTGCTCACTTCCACCCCCCTATTCGGAGGCCTAATCTGGACAGGGGTTTAAACTGCCTGGAAATTCTGAGTTGGAAAAACAAGATGTAGGGAAAGGCAGCCTGCCCCCTCAGCTCCTTGGGGAGCTTGACCTAGTTATTCCCAACACAGGTTCAGGAGGATCCAGTCTCAGCCAGGAGTCCCAGGAGTCCCAGGCGCAGTCCCTGACATCACCCTGCCCCGTCCCAGCAGACTGTGGCAGCCACGAAGCACATTTCTTCTTCCCCAGGAGAACTCGACCCCTTCAGCTGCAGGAGGAAAGGGACCGTGGTTGGGAATGTCTGTCTGTCTGTGGACATACTTCATCATTTTAAAATACTGAGATATATGTTGTATAGTTCTGCTTTCATACTGCTGAATCTGCTCAAACACCA
>NW_012148897.1:1360288-1362312 GCF_000956105.1 Propithecus coquereli | reverse complement strand
TTATCTTTTAGAAATATACACTGAAATATTAATGGATGACGTGATATGGTCTCTGGGATTTGCTTCAATACAATCTACTGGCAGGAGAGAGGAGGTGGGGATAGAGATGAAACAAGGCTGGCCAGGAATTGACCCCTGGTGAAGCTGGGACACGGGATATGAGGGCTCATGGCACTATTCTCCCTGGTTTTACATATATTTGAAATTTTCCACAACTAAAAATTTAAAAATAAATATTAACTGGGCACTTAGTATGTGTCAGAAGTGGTCAAGATACACTGTGTCTATCCTCATGGAATTTAGAGTTTTTAATAGATAATAGTTTGACACAAATGCTCAAATACTTTCCATTGTCCTTGCTCTCAGGGAGGAGTCCTGGGATCTGAGAGTACTCGCAGGCAGCTCAGCGGCTGTGAGTCAATGGAGGAGGCCCCCGCAGCAAGGCCAGCCAAGCACAAGGGCGAATGCAGCTCCTGCTCCTGGTTTTCTAGTTGTGAAACGTTGGGCAGGTTCACTGAACAGTTCTAGCCTTCAGTTTCCTCTTCCGAAAACTGACAATAAGATAGCAACTATCTCATGAATTTGTAGTGAGAATTAAATGAGACAATCTATGTAAAGTCCTTAGCCCAGACATAGAAATTGCTCAATGGAAGTCAACTACCGTAGTCATGTTAGAGTGAGGAGAAACGTCAGGTTTCCAGGAGGACTTCTCTGAGGAAATGACATTTAAACTAAGACATTAAAAAAAAAGAGTAATTAGCTAAGAAAAGGTAGAAGGGAGGGGGACACAGGGCATGTTATAAGAAAGCATAGCCTTTCCAGGAAGTGGTGGGAAAGACCTTTGTGAGAGTGAACAGGCAGAGGGCGCAAAGGGGCACAGGAGGAGACGGGGGGCCTGTTCACCCCAACTCCAGGCCTTCCGAGGCCACAGCAAAGATTTGAGATGTCACCATGTTTCCTCAGTTCTAAGACACTGGCCCTCCCCCTCCCATTTTCACATCTCTGGAATCAGGATACATGTTGCAATCAAAGGTGTGTCATGGCAACATTTTCTTTCCTAGTGGTCCATAGAATAATGAGTGCCTTTCAAAAGATGGAATGCTCAATTCTATAAAATGTGGTATTCTAAGAACAATGGAAGGACAATGACTAACGGTTATAAGGGGGCATAGGAGCAAATTTATGTTCCCAAAAGTTTGTCTTGGTTTTATTGTAAATGACAGACTGGAGGGGCTATGTCTGGTGAGGATCTTACTGGGAAGCAAGGACATTGGGTTGCTCACAGAATCATGAGAAGGGTTGGAGAAGCAGCTTCAAGGCTAAACTTCTAGGAAAAAGACCCAAAACTATGCCACAGAACTGGTGATGAGGAAACTGCCCCCACTGCCAGAGTCACCTCATCAAAGCCACTTTTGTGCCAGGAGCCTTACCTTGCAACAACTGCCATCCTTGAGAACAGGGAGCCTCGGTCACAACCCTGGCCAGCAAAGTGGATTCTACATGGATCCACCCTCCACCACTTGCCCAATTCTGAATCGAGCTGTCACGTGAGTGAGTGTAAAGGAAACTGAAGAAAGCCTTCCGCATTCTCCCTTGGGGATGTGGGACACATAGGCTAGTAAGTTGCCAAATGTAGCCAGGAAGTTCAATGGGTGCTATGCAGCAAGAAACAAGGTGGGCAACTGGCAGGCAACAGGTGTGGAGGAGGAAGCCAAGGCAGGAGGCTTCTGCAGGGACTGCGTGAGGTGTGACTGAGCTCCCAGCTGCCAAGAGCAGCTGAGGGGTTGACCTTTCACAGCCAAAGCAGTGGAATGGGAAGCATTCGGGCCCTGAAGCATAGAAGCAGAAATAGGCTGAGCAAATACCCATCTCATCAGTTGAGAGAAGACAGGGAACATGCATGTTTTAACCACATCATGTTAAAATACAAAGATCCCACAAATGTTATGAAACCACGAAGATAAAAATTGCTTAAAAATAAAGTCAGAATCAAAATGGAAAATACATGGTAGACCCTCACATAT
>NW_012148897.1:1336876-1356608 GCF_000956105.1 Propithecus coquereli | reverse complement strand
TCACCTGAAATTCAAAGTGTCTTTCCTTGTGCCTGGAAGGGGAGACAGACATACAGTATAAATAAATATAGAAATTATGCAGTACACTTATGAGTGATATAAAAATAAGTTCTGAAAAAAAATGTTATCCAACAAACAGTCCAAATCAAACAATTGCCACATAAATGTAAACAGCATAAGACATCCTTTCTTGATCCTGTACTTACTCTTTTTAACTTATTTCATCTTTGCCTATTGTCATTTCTTTCCTCTCAAGTATTCTTTGTTAGGGGGGCACCCCACACTCAGAGGCACATTCATTCTTCCTTCCTCCTCCACACAAAGGATCTGTTACATTAAAAAGCTGAGCCAGCAGAGTGACGGTGTTGAAATACCAATTATGAACAACCATAAACGAACACAGCATTTAGTTTCCTGCAAAAATACTTCTCAAGCACTCTGATTTCCAGACTATTGGGATTTTTTTTCTCTAAGCACACACATTGAGACTTCAGAAGTATGTTCTTTTCTTGGGAAATATTAAAGGCAAGTGATATGAAGCAAGGATGTTTTGCAAAGCAGCAAATTCTCCTTGAATCACTTGATATCAGCTCTTTTCCATCTTGGTTGGAAAAGCTCAGCAATGTTATGAACTCTTTGAAATTTCCTTCAGAAGCTCTTATGAATCAAGCTAATTGTCCTGCCCCAGGTTCTTCTAAGACTCCTCCCAATTTTTGCTTTGACCAGGGTTTAATATCTTCTACTGTTAAGTCATTTGCATATCAGTCTTCTCTCATAGATTATAAGGTTTTCTTGGACAGCAAAGTTGTCAAATTACATAGTATACACATAAATACCATTCTTTTTAAAAAACAAAATTTTTGCAACTATATAAATTGTTAGAACACTGATCTCATCAAATTTCACATCAAATCCTGAGGTATGTGACGGTGTACTATTCAGGGGTTATAGATGGAGAGACTGAGACCCAAAGCCATTACTAAATTTATAACAGGGCAGGAATGGGGTGGTAGAAGCCTCATGTTAACACGTTTTCTCCATTTGCTTTTCCTACAGACCTTATTTAACCATGCAACCTAATCAGCATCCTGAACAAGAGGTATCCTCCTCAATATGTTTGCATTTGTCTTGAGAAGGAAAAAAGTGTCTTCAATGGACATATTTGTCTGTATTCATTTTCCCAGCTGTCTTAAAGTAAACAAATCCCTCTGTGCCCTGCTTGATTTATTTTTATGAGAACTTTACCAAAAAAATTAACTTTTTTGTTTTATTCAGATTCTATAAATAATAATTTATTATCTTCAAAAATAAAAGGGAGGATTAGTTTTTCCACATAATGGCAATTCCACGGCAAGTTCAACATCATATCGTAATGCTCCTTTAAGCCCAACCTTGATAGAGCAGGGAAAGGACAGCTTCTGTGTCAGGAACTTCCTCACCAAGACCCAGGAGGGAAGCATTGTACTACCTCTTGTACAGATGGAGAAACAGTCTCAGAAAGCCTGAGTTGCCCAAGCTCACACAGCTAATATGTGGCAGAACTGGGATTTAACAGACACTTGTCCTATTCCATGTCCATCCTACTTCCCCTTTGTCACTATGAAAGAAAAAGCTGCTCTCCTAGAAGATCTTCAGATAGTCTGTAATCTAACCCAATGTCATCCAGACACTCTGCTTGTTCAACCTTTGGGCCAGCCTTAGAAATCCGTCCACTCCACCTGAGAAACTATGGCTTAGCCAAGGGTTACCCCAGGGGAGGGCTGAATGCCTGAATTTTGATGTTCTAGTTCTTGCCCCATCACAGATGAGCCAGGTCAGATCAAATTCTGATGTCAGACAGTGCATAACTCCTGGTCAGGGCCAAAAGCAAACTGGCCTTAGAAAATGGGAAGTAAGGAAGCAAGGGATGTGGACCCAGGAGACCAGGTTCTCCTCTCAAGTTCCTCATTTACCAGCAGTAGGACCTTGAGTTACAGCACTTCTCTGAGCCCCAGCTTTCTAATCTGGAAAATGGAGATAGTAGAATCTTGACTAACCAATAGCATTACAATAATGATCAAGAGAAGTAATGGAAACAGCCAAGGTGTCTCTCAACAGGAAAATGGATAAATAAACTGTGGTATATCCATACAATGGAATATTACTCAGCAATCACAAATTACTGATACACACAGCAACACAGATGAATCGAAAGTATTGCACTAAGGAAAAAAGGACAGACACAAAAGACTGTAGGATTCCATTTATAAGAAGCTCTATGGCAAGAAAAGCTACCCAATAATGATAAAAATCAGGAGAGTGGTTGCATGGGAAGGGAAAAGGAATTGTCTGAGAAGGGACAAAGGACACTTTCTAGGGTGATGAAAATATCCTGTATCTTGATAAAAGCATATGCATTTGTCAAGACTGACGGAATATGTGATTAAGATCTACACATATCACCATATGTAAATTGTACCTCAATAAAAAGATAATAGAAGTTTAAAACTTTTGTAAGTAAAGAGCTCTGTGCAAATGTAAATGCCACAGTTGCTCACTGGAATACTGTTAGTCCTCTTTACATCACTGCTCGGTCAGACAACCTCAAATGAGCAACTTACAGTGACTCAAAAAAATGCACTTAATGGAAATTGCTTTCTTTTATTATCCACAGTTCATGGCTGGATCTGCCTATAGGGATTTCTGAGAAAAGCATACAAATAAAGTGATACTAAGTTTAGAAATAATGACTCACATTCTAATAGCAAAGTGGCATATGGGCCATTCCACAGCATATACACACTTCCTCCAAATCAGACTCCTTAGATTTCCATAAAAAAGAGAAGTTTCTATTTAAAATTTAGTTCAAGAAAAGCGAGTAGCAATAAAAAGAATAATAGCCATTAAGCGTACCAACCTCATCCAAATGTTCTTATTTCCACTCATAACAGCCCTGCAAAGCAGATAGAATTATTTCCATTTCAAAGATAAGAAAATTGAGGCAGCTGACTTACTTACCATAAGATGGATACCAAGAATTCAAACCTGTGTATGTCTGACTCCATAGCTTCTTTATTCTACCTTGACAGATTTTTATACACACACACACACACACACACACACACATAGTATACAATAAATAAATGTTTTCCAGTCTCACTGTTTTTCTTGGTTATCTTCACAGTTACAGTTATAGTAATGACACAATAGTCATCAATAGTAATATCTAACATTCATTGAGCCCTTATCAAGGGTCCGGCACTTAACATGCATTAACTCACTGAATGCTTAAAATAAGCTAAAAGATAGTCATCATCAGTAGCCTGATTTTACAAATGAGGAAACTGAGGAAGAGAAGTAAAGGAACTTTTCTAAGGTCACATACGTAGTAAAGCAGAGCCAGGATTTGTGCCCAGGCAGTCTGGATTCAAAGACCACATGACCAGTACAACCATTGCACTGTCTTTTCTTAATGCCAGCGAATGGGTGACTTACCTCTGAGAAACCCAAAATGCAAAGCACTGTACAATAGGACTAAAAGTTTAGTTTCAGAAAAGAGTGAAAACATTTCCAAATTTCCTAGAAAAGGTCTGCAACCAGAGGCTAGTCCTAGATTGTAAAACAATGCATGTCTTCTCTTACTTCTAACTCATAAGAGCAATCAGGACTAACCATATACCTATAGCAGACAACAGAAATTTACAAACCTTTATTAACAAGTATCTTAAAAAGGTCAAAAGATCAGGACATGACTCCATGATGATCTACAATCTCTTAAAAATTGCATTCCTCTAGTCCAGTGGTTCACTGCAATGCCTCCAAAAGATGTGTCAGATTCCCAGAGTAATGGCTAACTGTGTAATAATGGGAGTATAGGAGGCACGTAGAGGAGGGAAGAAAGACTGTGAGTTTCAGAAAAGAACAAACCCAGGTGTTTCTGGAACTTCCCATCCTCTCCTCCCTAGAGAATTACTGATGTAAGGCACATATTCCTATTACAGCGGTCTCGAACTTCAGCATGTATCAAAGTCACCTGAGCAGGAGGATTTCTATCAAGTTCCCAGGTAAGGCCAGTGCTCCTGGCCTGGGGCCCGCATGTTGGGAACCACTGCTCTATAATATGAATCCCCACCAAACCTCTGCTTAAACATCTCCAACCAGGAGGGACGCTGAAGTGAAATTAACACTGCCTACTCAACAAAACAAGAAATTACTACTTCATTTACTGACAATGAGGAAATGCTTCCAAATGTCAAATTAAAAAACACTTTTTAATAGTAAACGCTAAACATGTTTAATTCTGAAATAAAAATAAAAGTAACAAAATTTCACTGAAAAATAAAAAGGTAGACTATTTTTTTACTAACTACCAGAAAACCCAGTTCAAAACCATCCATGTACAATGTTTATGCCTCATCAGAAGAAAATCCCTGCAGACCCAAAAGCTAATGTTCAGGTTCTTCTACACAGACGTTGACAGCCTTAGTGTCAGTTGAGCTCATTTAGCTTAACTAGTCTCTAGCTCCAGTTCACAGTCAGAGCAGGGATCAATAAAAGCTTCATAAAAAAAAAAAAAAGCTCCATGATGTTTTTCCATTAGTCTCCAGACTTTCTTTGCACAAAATGATAAAGGATGAGCCAGGGTCAATAGTGTGGTAGAGAGAACCTACGTCCGCCTGCTCATTAGAGCTCGCTACAGTTACCAAGTCAAGTGGTACTTTTTAGGGGGTTTCTGTGTTTTTCTGGGGTTGTTTTAGAGAGATATTCCCCCTTGGTTTGTTATCGACTCACGAAATCCTAGATATGAAAGAGGCCTTTGAAATCTCTTGGTTTAACTTCCCACAAGCCTATATTGCAAGTTATCCAAAGTTTATGGTTGGATCTGACTGTAGGGATTTTTCCTACAACATTCTTAGGAAATATGAATATGACAGTCTTCAAGACAAAGATGAAGACGAAGATCTTCCAGGCTTCTTTCTGTCAAAGGAACTTTACTTGGCTCTCTGAACTATTCCCCACATGACATGACTGTTGTTTCAAATTCTTCAAAACTGTTAGAACCACTAATAAAATAGCCTTGGAAGAGAATCAAGGCTGCTTAGCTAATCAATTTACCACCACAAAAATGAAAGCTCCAAGAAGGGAGGAAAGCAGGCTGTGTTTGTCACCACTGTATGCCAGAGCCAGCATAGCTAGACTAAATGCTCAGTAAATGCCCCTGGATAAATTAACCAATGAATGAGACCACCATATGTATTCGGAGCTGTAATAGCATTTTTGTAACTTTCCAGAATTGCCCTAAATGACGTGTTCTATTGCTGAGCATCCTGTGAGAATGCAAAGACACAAGTTTTGGTTTCAGACCATAAGGAACTGTGTTTTGTACCTAAAATACTTGCTAGTGATACCAAAGGAACACTTCAAAATAGTCAGAAGAAACAAAGTATGTTAAGCCATAGATGCAAACAAGAAACATTATTAGTGTTGTGAAATTCTGTGAATTTTTTATTTTAATTGGATCTTAGCAAAGCTCTCTCTATATATGAACATGAAATCCACTCAGAAAGAAAACTGGAGCCTTAGTCAACCCATTTAATACTGGATTGTAATGTTACCACTTAAAAAAAGAAACCTTTCATAATCAACTTCACTATTAAGGAAGAAAGAAAACTAATAACCCCTGAGCCCATGCTACACACAAGGCAATAGGGAAGACTCTTTTACACACATCATCTTATTCATCACATTCAATAGGCGCCATATCCAGGTAATCTAGATATTCAGCCATCTACTGAAACCACCAGTAAGCCAATCCAGCAACTTTTGTGTCAAATTTAAATTAAATGATGCAACAGCTATAAAGTTAAAGAGTAAATTACTAACACCTAGTATGAGCCTTTATACATGCGTTAAACAACTAGAATTGAAGAAAATAAACACTGACTTTAGTAGTTAAGAGTAGGAAAAATACTTCCCAGTCTAGTCAGGAATACTGTTGGATGTAACTGGAGAAGAGGGACATTTCAAAGGACATTGAGTGTTTCCTCATGGACAAAAAAATCAACCCCACAAGGACTGCAAGTGACTTTTTAGAAGGTTACAAGGAGGGTACAGATGGTTATCCCATCCCTCACGAATGTCAGAAGGTCTAATATCCACTCAAAGTGTAAAAGGGCTTAAATAAAAATGTAATGTTTACCAGAAAGGTTACAAAGCAGAGTGTCACCTGAGCTCATTTACCACTAAATCCTCCCTCCTGCCTCTCATTCCCTATCCTGTCTCTCTCCCTAGCTGGGCCACTTTTTATTTCTCCTTTCATTCTGGAGGAGGAATGTTTGTTTTTTACTCTCCTAGTTTTCTCAGTGTTCCTCATCCTCATTTCTCCTTACTATTCCTTCCTTCTTCTCTCCTCTACATAACATAGAATTGAAGTCCCCAATTATATCGTCCTTGATTGGAAAATTTTATAGTTCTCCTTCAAGAATGCCTTGGCTTTTTTATGTGCTTCAGTCTTATTTAAAATACTTCGAAATTCTATAATTAATAAAATTGTCTTGAAATCGACTAGGTCCAGCGAATCTTGTTTTAGGCCTCCATGAAAAATTGTTGTAAGATGGACTCATGAAAAGCATGATTTTCACAGACCTAGTGAAGGAATACACAATGCAAGAGCATAGGAATGCTTGGCTAGATTACAAAGCCAATCATTGAATTTTTTTTTTAAAGACATTATAAAAGAAAAATCCCAGTGTAGAAAATTTGGGTCAAATAAAATGTACTATCATTGAGATATGAAGTGACTCACTCCTAGGCCTATTATTATTACATTGTTCCAGTATAAAGAATGAAAACCTGAAGCAGAAAAAGCATTTTAAAAGAAAAAAACAGTTTGTCTTAAAATAGGACAATTTTCAAAGGTAAAGAGAAATTCCATCCCAAGCTCTCATTTTATTTCAGCTATTGATTTACCACTTAATTACTCCTTCCTTTGTTATTATTGATTTCAAAATCAGAAGGAGGGCTTACCATTTCTTCATTTGTTTATCCCTCAAATGCCTGCAGGGAGTAGGGGCTCACGGGGAGGAGAAAGGATAGCATTTTCTTGCCTCTGCACCTTCTAAACTTAGAGATAGCCTCAGAGCCAAATGTCTCAAAGGGGAGGGCACAAATGCTGATTTATTGCTGACTGAATCTACTTGCCCTGCTTAAAAACATCCAAGAACAGAAGCTGTGTTCCAAGATTCCTCAGAGGTTTAGGGCCACTATCAGGTCCTACCTTGGGTCCAAATTCACAATTTTATTATTTAGTCCTCAAAATCAGGTCCTTTAATGCTAAATCCAATGCAGCTCGCTCTGGTTTTGTTCTCCTGAAAGTTGAAATATTCTGAGTCCTCAGAGGACTGATGTTTGGGTTTTCACTCTTACTGCATCCAAAGACCTCTCAAAGAGACTTCTGAGTGTGCCATCCACGAAATTGTGTTGCATCCAAATAGCTAATGTAGAAAAATAACTTTCACTCTTGAAAACTGAAAGCTATAATTTGGAATTGATCAGATATTATTCACCAACAGTTTGAAGAAAATGCCTAGGTAACCTATTCCTCAAAATTGTATCTCAACTTTCCTAAGCAACAACAATAATCTGATTTCTTTCTTTTTAAGAAGCAATGAGCCTACTTGAAACTAAGATGAAAAAATTAAACCCTTCCAATTTTTATCTAATTTTCTCCTGAATTAAATTTGGATACTTACTATGGAAATGCAGCTTCATGACAAAAGCCTCTCTTCCTACCATTTGCCACCTCTAAGAAACTTCTAAATAGAAACATTGGTGCATTCTGTCTCCTCCAAATAAACTCAATAATCAATGTTAATGGGAGACAAGGATAAGGTAAAATAAAACTTAAGTAATTCAAATATTTGACTGTAAGTATTTGTGTTACCTCCTAGCTAATTTTACAGAGTTGCTGGCAAATAAAAACAAAAACAAAACAAATAAAAAATTTGTATAAGATTACCTCTCACTTACTAGCTAGGAGACTTCCTAACTAAGCAACTTGCTCATTCCAAATTCAAATTCAGAATTCAAATTCGTGTCTCAGCAAAATTGCAAATTTCATGGGACTCTAGAATGCTTTGACTATAGTGGAACCACAAATGTTACATCCACATGTGCCAACGATCTATTTCAAGGCCTTCGTCATTTAGTGATGAAATCATTGGTTTGATTCTCAAACGATTGATGAGATAATAAATACGTGGTTAACAACAGTGCAACTCACATCTTCATTGGTAGGTTCTTTTGTTTCACCCCCATTTTAGAAGTCATCTGGCCCCCTAAGGTTTTCCTATACAGAAGACATTGCCACGGGGGTTACCTTGGCTTCCTTGGGGAATACTTCCTAGAGTTTGGGTTATTTCTTTTTTTAACCCTTTATAATTGAAAATTTCTGTTCCTTGGGTCCAGGCAGCCATCATCATTCACCCAGTTCAGACCTGAAAGGAATCAGTCAACCGCAATGTTTCCCTCTCAGCCATAATTTCTGATACCCTTGATATAAGTATCTGTCTTGTTACACTTTCTGTTTTTGTCAAGAAATTCTCAGTAGGCTTCCTTTCCCCTTGTTAATGAGAGTTGTGTAATCAGTTACATCTGGTCAATACAGCACTCTCCTCTTCTCGAGGTCTATGTGGCAGCCTCACCTTGACAATGTCTTTCTGGTTAGTAAGTGTTCTCAGTAAATGGCAGACACCCATACCCTGCTCTCCTTTCAATCGTGGTAATTTAACACCTGTTTTATCTCTTCAGGAGCTTCTCTATTAAATACTTCAGATGCTTAACTGGATGCTCAGTTCTAAACCCTAAAGCAAAGACAACATTCTAGGAGAAGTTAACAATTAATAGTTAAAGAGGCCCTTATCAGTGAAACACAAGTGAAAAAGAGAGTCTAGAAAAGTTTGCTACATCTTTAGCCTCCTCTCAAGGAGTCAAACCTTAACCTTCATTAAGTGGAGAGTTTTTTGTTTTGTTTTGTTTAGAGACAGGGTCTCACTCTGTTGTTCTGTTGCCCAAGCTGGAGTGCAGTGGGGTGATCACAGTTTACTATAACTTCGAACTCCTAAGCTCAAGCGATCCTCCCGCCTTGGCCTCCCAAAGTGCTGGGATTACAGGCATGAGCCTCCATGTCTGGTAAGTGGAGATTCTTGTATCTTCACATCAATGTCATTGAAATGTGGCATTGAGATAACTCTAAGTCTCCTTTCCAAACACTTTGCTAATTTAGAAGTTCAAGAAAGAAATAGATCTCTTGAGTGAAACCCTCTTTTAGCCCTAAAGGAGCCAGATGACATGACAATATACATTTTCTATGTAATTCAATAAAAATCACTTAATGCCACCCCCTTTTTTCCACTGATGTTTTTCCATGTCCTTCTGGCTTAATAGCTTTTAGAATGAATACATCAGTAGGGGAAAATGTTGACTTGTGCTCTAATTTTATATTTGACGTTGACTGAGAATCATTGGCTTTGTTAGTTAACCTTCTTGGCCTTAATATGTTATCCATAAGTTAACTTTCTTATGAAATGCTGTCAATACATGTTCTGTTTTCTTAATGGGATGCTATAATAAAAAGGAAATGATACTGTGAACTTTCTATAGATATGAAAGATATTTTTTCAATTTACTTCAACAAGTGCAGAGATTGTCAACCACAATTCAAGACACTAACCCAGACACTAAGCCAGGTAAGAGGATGAGAGTTGACCAAGACATAGTTCCTAGACATTGCTAAGCTTCATTCACATTTAGAGTTCTAAAAAAGCATTTAGTTGAAGAAGTGCAAGACTTGTACACTGAAAACTACAAAATGCTGCTCAAAAAAATAGTAGACAAGATCTAAATAAATGGAAAGACGTCCCATGTTCATGGATCAGAACACTTAATATTAAGATGACATACTCCCCAAATTAATCTACAGATTCAATCTGTATTAAGGATAGCAATACCTATCAAAATTCCAGCTGCCCTTTTCACAGAAATTGACAAGCTCATTCTAAAATTTATATGAAAATGTAAGGAATCAAGAATAGCCAAAACAAAGCCAGGCATGGTGGCACATGCCTGTAGTTCCAGCTACTTGGAAGGCTGAGGCAGGAGGATCACTTGAGTCCAGGAGTTTGAATCCAGCCAGGGCAGCATAGTGAGACCTCTCATCTCTAAATAAATAAATAAATAAGAATAGTTAAAACATTCTTAGAAGAACAAAATTGGAGGACCAATACTTCCCAATTTCAAAACTTATTACCATAAAGCTCCAGCATTCAAAATAGTGTGGTACTGGCAGATATAAATCAATGGAATAGAAATGAGTGTCAAGAAATATTCCCTTACATTTATGGGCAATTGATTGGGTAAGGGTATTAAGACGATTCAATGGGGAAAGAAGTCTTTTCAACAAATGGTGCTGGGACAATTTGATATCCACATGTAAAAGAATGAATCTGGATGCCTGCCTCACACCTTGCACAAAAAAAAACTCAAAATAGATCATACACCTAAATGTAAGAGCTAAAACTCTCAAATTCCTAGATGGAAACAGAGAGATAAACCTTTATAACTTTGGGTTAGGCAATGGTTCCTTACATACGACAATGCCAAATTCACAAAAGACCAAAGGAAAAAAAGAAAAATTAGACTTCATCAAAATTAACAATTTGTATGTTTCAAAGGACACCATCAAGAAGATGAAAAGATAGCCCACAAGATGGGAGAAAATCTTTGCTAATCATATATCTGACAAAGGACTTGTATCCAGAATACATAAAGAACTCCTACCCTCAACATAAAAAGGCAAATAACTCAATTTAAAAATGGGCAAATAATTTGAATAGACGTTTCTCCAAATGTGTGCAAATGACCAATAAATACATGAAAAAATGCTCAATATTATTATTCATTAGGGAAATGTAAATTAAAACCACAATGAGATACCACTTCACACACACCAGAATTGTCATAATCACAAAGACAACAATAATAAGTGTTAGTCGGGATGTGAAAAAATTAGAACCCTCATACATTACTGGTAGAAACGTAAAATGGTGCAATCATCTTGGAAAATAGTCTGGCAGTACCTCAAAAAGGTAAACACAGAGTTATCTTATGATCCAGCCATTCCACTACCATTAGTTATATACTTAAGAGAAAGGGAAAAATATGACCACACAAAAACTTATACACAAATGTTCATAGCAGTATTATTCATAATAGCCCAAAAGTGGAAACAACACAAATGCCTACCAACTGGTAAAATGGATAAACAAAATGTAGTATAGCCACACAATAGAATATTACTCAGCAATAAAAAGAAATGAAGTACTGATACACACTACAACAGGAAGGAACCTTGGAAATGTTATGCTAAGTAAAAGAAAACAGTCACAAACAGCCACATGTTGTATGATTCCATTTATACGAAATGCCCAGAATAGACAAATCTAGAGACACAGAAAGTAGATTAATGGTTGCCGAGGGTTGGCAGTGGGGTGCGGAATGCTAATGAGTATGGGGTTTCTTTTTGGGGTCATGAAAATGTTCTGGAATTAGTGAGTATGGTTACACAACTCTGTGAATGTACTAAAAACCACTGTACTAAAAACTTCAAAAATGAGTGAATTGTATATTCATCATTTTAAATTGAATGAGAACCACACCTGACTGGTTGGGGCATTATACACCACTAAAGATGCAGCGAAATTATGAAATAAGCAGCTTATTCTAATTTCCACCACTGAGCTCTGAGTGGTCCATACTATCCCTCTCCTTCTAAGGAGCAAATAGTATGTGAATCATGTCTCAACAATGCTGTTTTAGAAAAACATAATAAGTAGAATAGTATGACAGCCATTTACAAAACAAAAAGGTGGAGATTAATGTAAATTGGGGTTGCTAGTTGTGAGATTCTGTTTTAATTTACACAGGTGATGACATGTTGTGACCTACCTGGTTTTTAAAAATCTAGTCTTGCTGGGAAAAACCTCTTAGGTGGTTATTATGTGGCTTGTGAGATGCTTCAGGAAATTCTGCAATGCCTCCCAGCAAGCTGTCATATTAAAGTACAAGTCATTAGATCAGATATTGAAGCCTGGGACAGAGCTGCCCAAGAAGGACCACGGTTTTATTTCCAGTTGCCACTGTGTTTCCATGAGCTTCTTTTACTGTTGTTTAACCTTGACATCTGAATTGTCTTGTTGCCTTATTTTCTTATTTCTTATTTTTAGTCTATGTTTGCTCTTTTCATCCCTAATAGCAACCCTGACCTGAAAGTTTAATTTGACAGGAATTAAAATAATACCTTTACAGTGAATGCCAAATTCTCCATGGAAAAAATGTCATGACACTAGAGAAGCTATGGATTTTCATAGCACATAAGAGTCAGAGATAGATGTTTTCTGAAGATGAGTGATCACTCAGACTCATTCCGTGGGAACAGAAGCGGCAAGGCCAGACTCCTCCCCTTGTCATTACACAGCTGTTCATTATAGCTGATGAGCCTTACTCCAACTGATTAAAGATAAGAAAACTAGCAGGGAAGATGGTTGCTAAATCAAAACCCTGCAAAGAAGCAATAAATCTCTCAGCAAAGAACAGACAAATAATAAGTTTGTTTGGGCAGAGACCTGGTTACACATCAAAACCTGAAGTAAAATGACCGGATCATCAAAATTTTGGCCACTTTAGCCTCAATCTTTATTTCAGATATTGAGAGTTTTGTCACTATCATCTCTCTCTCTCTCTCTCTCTCTCTCTCTCACACACACACACACACACACACACACACACACACACACACTGGGAATTTTTTTCTCTCTTTAAGCTAATTTATATTTTCAAAACTTGAAGTTTCTTACTTTTTTTTATCAACTATTGTTTTAGTAAAAGTCTTTGATGGAAAACCGCAATGTGTTATTAAATTAAAGATGTTTTCTGTTGGTCTGGAACATAAGGGTAAACAGTTTCCCTTAAAAAATACTTCATAGAAAACACAATTTAGTAAATCATAGTTATTTGGCATAAAAAAGGAGGTAGGGGGCTGGGTGTGGTGGCTCATTCCTGTAATCCCAGCACTTTGAGAGGCCAAGGCAGGAGGATCATTTGAGGCCAGGAGTTCAAGACCAGCCAGGGCAATATAGCAAGATACCTTTTCTACAAAAAGATTTTTTTAAAAAATTAGGCAGGCATGCTGGCACACAACTGTAGTCCTAGCTCCTTGGGAGGCTGAGGTGGGAGAATTGCTTGAGCCCAGGAGCTTGAGGCTGCAGTGATCTATGATCATGCCACAGCACTCCAGCCTGGGTGACAGACAGATCCTGTCTTTAAAAAAAAAAAAAAAAGGAAGTAGGGATAGAGAAGAAGAAAGGGAGAGAAAGTAACACTAATCGTATTCCTGAAAGGCTAGTTTAAAACTGCATATTTAAAATAAAATAAAACAAAAAATAAAACTGCATATTTTATAAAAATAAAACATTTAAATGTAAAATAGATGTATTACGCATTTTCTAAGGGCCAGATGCTGCCCTAACTGCTTTACATGCATTATTATCTCCAACTCTCAAAACAATAGTAGTGAACACTTATGGGACATTTACTCAGAGCCAGGTACTCCTCTACATGTCTCATGCACGCTAACTTTAACAAGTCAATGTGTTTTTTAATCTTCATGGCAGATGAGGAAATTGACGCTGTAGAGAGTTTAAGTAAGTTTTCCTCATTCACATAGTTAAGTAGTCAAGTTGGGATTTAAATCTGCGTAGTCTGGCTCCAACATCTGTTTTCTTAACCAGCATAGCACAGCCACTCTCTCTGAGATAAATATCAGGAGAAATGATATGTGAGTAGTCACAGAGAAATCATTTAAAGTGAGTTAACAAAGTGTGGGGTTTAAAAAAAAAGGCTTTAGTATCCAATTCTTAACGTTATGTCACCTTAGAAGAGTTATGACCTCTCTGATTATTAGTTTTCTGTCTTTAAAAATGAGAGAAAAGCTCCTATCTTACAAACTTGTGAGAAAAAGAGACGATTCATGAAAATCTTTGTGGTAGTAGTTCAATAACTGAGTCATTTTCATCACTATTGTCTACGTCATTATTATTCTTTTGAGCTTGACAGACAGTTAAAAGGCCCAAGCCACTACTGCTTTGCTGTTTTGTTTTTCTTAACCTAACAGGACTGATTAATGAAGAAAATAAAATTCTATCTTGATAGAGGGAAACTAAAACAAAAAAATTGATAGTAATGGGGGATATCAGATGCGTCTTTGTAACAACACAGCAGTGAGGGGGAAAATGTTGTCCACTTTACGGAGAAACAGAATTATCGACTTATTCTGAGAAAACAAGGATAAATACATGATTACTAATGGGACTTACATTAGCCAGAAGGAAATTGAGATTGGTTCCCTTACTGATAAATGTAGTCCCAGTAATATATTCAAGACCCCTGGTTTAACCATGATGTGGTCCAGTTATGTAGCTGCCTGGAACAACATCTAACCCCAGTAGCCAGCTCATTTATTGACACATCACTGAGCATAAAAGTGCAACATCATGTCCGTCAACAGATGAATGGATAAGCAGAATGTGGTACAGACATACAATGGAATATTATTCGGCCTTAAGAAAGAAGGAAATTCTGACATAGACTACAACATGGATGAATGTTGAGGACATTTTGCTAAGTGGAAAAGGCCAGCCACAAATAGACAAATACTATATAATTACACTTAAATGAAGTAGTTAGTCAAAATCATAGAGACAGAAAGTAGAATGGTGGTTGCCAGGGGCTGGGGGGAGGGAGGAATGGGGAGTTATTGTTCAATGGATTCAGAATTTCAGTTTTATAAGATGAAAAGAATTATGAAGGTACATGGTAGTGATAGTTGCACCACATTATGAATGTATTTAATACCACTGAAGTGTACAGCTTAAAAATGGTTAAAATGGTAAATTTTATGTTGCATATATTTTACCACAATAAAAAAATGACATCACATAAAAAAGTGCAACATGAGAATGTGAATAATTTGAAATAAGCATCACCATCAAAAATAAAAAAAAATTCAACAACAATTTATTACAGTGTAATTTATAATAGAGAAAAAAGTAAATACAACTTCAATGTCTACAACCATATGGGAATGATTAAGTAAATTATGGTAACACTTTAATAAGATATTACATAACCATTAAAATGATACTGAAGAAAAAGGTAAGATATAAAATTTTATGTAGAATATGTTCTAAATTATATGAAAACAGTATATTTGGGCCAGGTGCGGTGGCTCACGCCTGTAATCCTAGCACTCTGGGAGGCCGAGGCGGGTGGATCCTTTGAGCTCAGGAGTTCGAGACCAGCCTGAGCAAGAGCGAGACCCCCGTCTCTACTAAAAATATAGAAAGAAATTAGCTGGACAACTAAAAATATATAGAAAAAATTAGCCGGGCATGGTGGCACATGCCTGTAGTCCTAGCTACTCGGGAGGCTGAGGCAGTAGGATTGCTTGAGCCCAGAAGTTTGAGGTTGCTGTAAGCTAAGCTGATGCCGCGGCACTCTAGCCAGGGCAACAGAGTGAGACCCTGTCACAAAAAAACAAAAACAAAAACAAAAAAAACCAATATATTTGATCATTAATAGTGGTTATCTCTCTGAATAGTAAAGTTATAAATGATTTTTATTTTCTTTTTCATATATTTGTATTCTCAAATTTGTTTTATTACTTTGATAATTAGAAATAATCAGAAATAAATATTTCATTAATTCCTCTTAAATCCTATTGACAATGAATTGATGGTATTATCTGTACTAATAAAGAAAAAAAGACAATTTAGAAGGAAAACATGGTTTTAACAGTTTTATTGCTGAGATGGATGTTTACTATGCTGCTGTTCAGTGTGTCAAACCTGAATATGAAATTCTGAACATGAGAAAATGTTCTATGGTGTATTCCCAAGTTTGAACAGTTCAAACACACATCCTTTGAAGTTGCCTTTCAGGCAGATCATCACATTTTTAACACCTCAGTCTGCCTTGGTTGACTCATTACTAATCCCGTTACTATTACCAATAAAATCTTTTTGCCAGTGCCTGGGAATGATGGATATTATCAGGCAAGCACTGAGGCATAGTGCAGTCCAAACTATGGGCTATCCAATGAAGTAAACACACAGCATATTGCACCGCCTGTTCTCTAATCTCTTGTATACAGACAGGAGTCTTCCCCACAGGCAAATTGTGAGTTGTGTGACTCCACTGCAGGAATGAGGGATGAATAAGACAAAGTGGAAACTAAATACAGCTTAAAACTGGCTGCAAGGTAAAACATATTCAGAACATAGATTTAACTGAGAATCCAGGCCGCGATAGGAAAATATATGTTCTTTCACTCTACAGCCATCCTGCCTTTGACATTTTTGTTGAATTAAAGAAACGTTTTCACCAGGATACTCAGGCAGCCTTCTCAGGCTCAAAATGTTTTTCTAGGAGCTTCCAGATCGTGAACACGTGGAGGTTCATGGCGGATGGTGCACCTAGGAAGGGCGTGGAAGCTCCACACCCCTTCCCTATATCTCACCCTATGCATCTCTTCATCTGTGTACTTCATAATCTCCTTTGTAATAAACTGGTAAACCTCCTTGCCTCCCATTTTCTTAGCTGCTTCTGGCTCCACTAGATTTGTAAGGAGAGAATGAAAGAGAAGGAATGGGTAGAGCAGGGCTTCCTGGACTGTCATGGGCTGACAGCAGCAAGTTTGATAAGACTTCGAAGTTCGTAGTCCTTCTCAGCTTTAACATTTCTCATAATGATATTAATAAGTAGGTGATCATGATGATTCAGCTGATTTATAAATTAGCTGGAAAGCAAGAGAAAGGGAATAGACTATGCCTTCATTTATTCAACACCCATTTTGGAGGTGCCTACTACGTTGATATGTATTGTGTTAGATACTGAGATGTAGCAGAGGACGACACAGACATGTACCCTACCGGTGACTGCCGGAAATATAGTCTTGACAACATTAAAAAGAAGAATGCAGAATAATTGACATAAAGAGAAAAAGACAGGAAACCAGAGGAAGACATCATTAGTTAGAAAACCAGGAAATGGATGCAAAGACTGCCCCACTGAGCGAAATGGATGTCTGGACAGGTAGATATTGGCTTTCTCTTCCCTCTACTGCTTTCTCTAGGAGATGCTGCACAGTGAGCGGTAGGTCTGTTTGTGTGGTTTCCCACCGCACTCACTTATCAAACCTCTGTCTTTGGCTATAGCCCCAAATGAGTCACAGAGCTTGTCTCCTACCTGCTCCAGGCCACCTCTACCATTAACTAGTTGACTCTGCTTTTTCTAGAGTGCTCTCCCTGAGAGCACCACCTCCTGCAGCCCGGGAATCAGACAGCTGCTCCATAACACTCATGCAATTCATTGTCCCTCAGTTTCCTCAACTCTCCTTATAGAAAGAAAATTTCTGTTACCTGAGGAAAAAAGTTTTTGTATTCTAATTTTTAATCATAAAAATTATGATAATTTTTATACTCTACCAAATTACCTATCAACATGCCTGGTGCACAGGAGGTGCATAAATAATGTATCTAGAATAAATGAGCAAATGTTCCATAATATAACTACCATTGTTCAATATAAACAATGTTTTACATCATTCAAACATAAAATAATTTGGTTTGGGGCCTCCAAATCACTTAGCAAGATTGAGACTCCAACAGCTGTGTCATATTTATTTGGTAATTTTGTACACATAGCACATGTGTACTAGAGGTGATTTTAGATTTACCAGCAGGACTGTGAGCACAACTACTCACAGTACAAAGAATTTAAGTGGGTGTGGTCACATAGGGGGAATTATAGAAGGTTAGAAACAATTCAGTCTAATTACTATAAAGCAAAAACTTGACAAAGTTAGCTGGTGACTCAAGTTAGCTGCAGATGAAGACATATAAACTTCCTTAACATGTGACAATCCCTTCAAATACCTTTAGAATTCTACTGAGTGTTTCAATGAGTTCTACTCTGGGAGAGTAGTAGTCTTCATGCTATCATGAAAATAAATAGTGCTAATACAATAAGGTTTAAAAAAAATAAGGAAGGTTTAATCTGCACATTGTGAAAGAAAATCAGAAAGAAGTAAATAAAATTTGCCTGAAATTTCTGGTCTTGCTTTTAAATATCCACATCTATTACTAGTTTTCTTTCTTTTTTTTCCCCCCTCCTGATAATAAGATCAATAAAAGAAGATAAGAGTTGATAAGTATGGGCTGATATGGTTCAGGGGAGCCTCATTCTTTTCTCTTGACTGTTGACTTTCCATTGTCTTCTTTGTCTTGCCCAAAAGATAAAGCTACACCAAAATGGACATTGTATATAAGAATAGTGTTAGAGCCTGCTTTACAATAGATGCTGCAGAAAATCTTTTGTTAAATTGTCTTACTGCTACTCCTGGAGTCTCTTTATTGTTAAGATGGGGGTAGCCTTTTAAGGGCAACAATTGTGCCTATTATGTTAAATCTTGTCTGTTTGTTAATGATCAGTGGGGACATCCACATAAGTCCCCTAATGGATGCTGCTTTTCCAATTTTTAGAACAAACTACTGACTCTCATGAATGATTATTATTAATATCATCTTTATTCTAATACTACATTTTAGAATGCTTGAGGGTCAGGGTCTTTCCCCAGTGAAAGACTTCAGCCTAAGCATATACATCTCTGTTAAATTGGAATTGGTGAGTGAGAGCAATGTCACTCATGCATAACTTCATAGGAACTCATGTGTTGAGTAAAAAAGGCAGGCAGGAGGGCAGGAAGGAAGGGAGGAAAGAAGGAAGAGGCAGGTCTGATTTTGTCAAATTTACCACCTTACAAAAGAGAGGCTGACTTACTTTCAGATTTAAGGAAATCTTTCCAAACCATCACAAGGGTATTCAGTAATGATGCTTGGATTTCTCTGATTGCTTAAAAATCGTGGGGTAGGTGGGTGGGTCATTGGAAGGAAAGGAAGGAAGACAGAATTCCACTGACAAAATTGGAGAAATGTGAATGGACAGATGAGAAGGTCCTGAAAGGTAGTATTTAGAGAAGGCAGAATGTGGTGGGGAGAGGGGCAAAGAGCTATATGGGAATTACTTTGTAAGAGGTATTTCACGTAATCTTCAAAAGAACCCTATGAAGTCAATATTATTTTTACTTAATAATTAAGAAAACTAAGTATAGAGATAATAGGTAATTTGTCTCAGACTATAGAACTGGCTAGAAAGAGCTGGAACTTGAACCCAGAGCTGTTTTGCTTCAAAGTCGGTATTCTTTCCACCATGTCGCCATGGTCAGGTTTGGAAGCTGGAGAAAAATTCATATATCATGCTTGAATTTTTATCCTCTAGGAGTAACATCATCCTCAGCAGATGCATGCAAGATTGGGTTCCTGACCGTGGATCATTTTAAGTGGATTTTCATTTCAGTTCCTTTCTCCTTCCTGGTATTCCAGACTCCAGAGACATTCCAAACAACATTTCCAGGCCATAAACACAGCTTTACAAAGTTGTCCCATTCCTTCCCCTATAATATGTATCCCCACACATCCCAGGTAACCTGAGGGAATATACTCCCTAGTGACTACTACTTTTAAAAGTTTTCTACTCCAGTAATATATGTTCTTTAGTTATGCAACAGCCACTTTATGATAAT
>NW_012148897.1:1328232-1336691 GCF_000956105.1 Propithecus coquereli | reverse complement strand
GTTTGGGTTTTTTTTAAAAAATCTTCCTTCTTTGTGGTTACATAATCTTCCTTAATGTCATTTGTGTCTTCTCCATTTCTTAATCTTTCTGTGATTAGTTTCTTGATCTTTCCAGAGAATATAATTTTTTTCTTTTATTGATCAAGCCTCCTGGTTTTGTTTTGTTTTACTGTTCTACTTCATTCATTTCTGCTGTTATCTTTATTAGTCAAAGTAATTCTTTTGCAATTTTTTCTAAGTCTCTTGGTTTGTTGTTTTACAATAAATACATTTAATGTATGCTGTTATGGATTGTTTGGCTTTTCTATACTCTCCTAATTTTGTTACATATGGCTTTTGATTTTCTTTGGTGACTAAAAAGTTTGTAGTTTTCTCATTTGTGCTTCTTTTTAATGTTGATTTAAAACATCTTTAAATTTCTAATTTATATCAGTCAGGGGAGATTTTTGTTGTTAATTTTATTCTTATTGTATTTTGATGGGTGATGTGGTCTGTATGATTTCTGCCTTTTCAACTGTGTTGACCTATATTTCATGACCCAGTTAAGTTTTGAGAATGTTCTGTGTTTGTATGGAAAACAGAACATTTAGTCCCTATTTGGGGGTTCAAAGATATACACGAAGTTGTGCCCATGCAGTTATATTACATATATGTCATTTAAGATCATTTTTAATGGTCTGAATGCTTCTGCCAGCTGTATCACTATCTCCCAACCTTCAGTTGAAAGAGTTGCAAGCTCTCATATCCATTCCACAAACCTTTGGGAGGAAGGACTGTTTCCATATTTCCACAAATGTGCAATCACAGTGTGTGTGTGGGTGTCATGATTTAGTAGGGAAACTGAATAATGGATAATAAAATCTAGAAACTAGTATAAATCGTATTGGCCTTTCCACAAATGGGTTGGTGATCTCGGCCAAGTCGTTTCTTAGGGTTTCTATTTCCTCATCTACATGCTCTGGGTGGTCATATCTGCCATGCCAACACGGCAAGGCGTGTCAGGAGAAGTCAAGAGATAAGGAATGTGACCAACATAAAGTGATAAATAAAAAATACTAGCAGTCGTTGCTAATGTTAGACACAAGAGTAGAAGGAAAAGATAACTATGTAAAATGGCTAACACAAGCAGGTACTCAGTTTCTATTGGTTTCCTTCCCTGCCTCCAACCACCTTCGGCTCCGTTTGGGGACAGCCACCCTCCTGCCCGGAGACACCACCGCCCAGTAACGTGAATCTCCCTCTGCGTAGCACTGGCAGCTTGGAACCTGCCGAAAGGGTGTTGTGAGAACAAGCAGAGACCTGCCAGCAGCTAAAATTCGCGCTTCAGCAGAATCGGCCCAGGCAGAGCATGTGCAGTGCCTCCTCCTTTGGCATTGGGGTCTGACTGGCAGATGCTGCCCAAATGCTCATTAATCAAGAGACTTTCGCCCCCGTGCTCCCCTGGGCCTCGGGCAGAAAGTCTTAGCCACGGAGATAGAAAGCGAAGAGCCTTCAAGGTCCTCTGCGCTCTCAGCAAGCAGCCGCGGCGTCAAAGCCAAGCACTGCCCTCGGTAGGGAAGAGATTGCTGGTGCTATGGATGCGGGTTTCCAGGCAAGACGCTCCCGGGTCCCGCGCCTCCTGGGGAAGATAATCGAGCGCGGAGCCTAAGCGCGGGGCACGCCTGCCCAGGAGCCGCGGGAACCGTCGCCGAGCGTCCCTGCACCACCTGGCCGCCTCCCAGTCGTCTTTCCCAATTCACCCTCCTGCCGCAGTCCCGGCCCATATTAATCCTCTGCACTTGTGAGTGAGCACCCATAAGTTCCCCAGGCACGGTCCTTTCGTCTGTTTCACCCGGGAGTCCAGCTTTTTAACGATTAACCTCCCAGCCACCGGGCGAGGTGGCAGGATGGAGGGAGTGGGGCGGGGAGAAGGATTTTGCCCGTTCAAAGGCACCAGAATCAGCTGCCAATGCTGAAAAGGGTTTGCTTTTCTCGGTTTTTGACGAACAAAGGCAGTGGGATGCCTGCTCGGCCAACCCCCGGCTGCCCCGGCCGCCGGAGCCCTGGGCTCCCTTCGCAGCCTGATGCAGAGTTTCAGACGCAGTCCTGCTCTGCTCACACCCGGCTCCCTCGCCCCCTCGCTGGAGTCTGCAGACGGAGGGATGCTGGGCGCAGGCTTTCCCTGGGCGGTTTAACAGCGTCTTAGGCTAAAGCTCCAGAGCTTCCTCCACCTTTACACCTCCTGTTTGTGGGGCCACCCCTCCACCACCACCAAAAGACGTGCCCCTTTGGTAGTGCCGGGGATCCCAGCAGGAGCGCAGGGGAGGGCGCCTCCCTGTCCCCTCCTCCCCATCCCCGCCTCGGCTCGGGGTTTTACTGCAGCAGCCGGAGGTGACAGCGACGCCTTAGCCGCCTCTGTTGCTCAGAGCCCAGGCTTCCCCTGCATCCCGAAAGCGCCCCCTCCTGAGAGGCAGGTCCCTGGAGAAGTGCGAACGAGCTGCAGGAAACCAAATTTTAAGATGTGGAAGTCCCTGAGCTGCGTTCCTCCGAGGACTAGCCTAATCGCCCAGCACTGAGAGTGGCAGCATAAGAGAAGTTGGGACCATAGAGCAAGGGGGGAGGGGAGTGGTGCAGCCGGCATTCTCTTCGGGAAGGAGTCGCTCGGAGCAGTGCGGTTGGACACAAGTTTGCGTAGGAGTGTTTTCCTTTTGTCAATAATTAATCACCGGAATCAGTCTGCCAGAACTGTAGTTTTAGCAATAGTCCAGAGGGCGGGGCCGAACACCCAACTCCGGGAGGCTCGGAGGTGCCCGGCGCAGTGGGAAGCTGGTGGCAGCCAGGGAGGAGCCAAAGCGCTGGTGCTCACCTAAGCCACAGGGAGAGATACCCAGCCAGGAGGTAAGCATCTTCCAAAACATCTACTTGAACGGTAAAGTAGCTTTGGTAGGATAGAATTCCTGTCTTTATAGGGGAAAAAATGAATATCGACCTTTAATGTAGTTTGTCATTTAACTGCATTACAATTTTAATTTGTAATTACCTTTACCTTTTACTATGTTGGAAAGTAAGATGTTTCACCCATCAGAAGCCAAACTTTAACATTGAAACTTTCCAAGCCAAAAGAAGAGAAAATTACTTTGCTAATTGTTTTCACTATTTATCTTTGTGTAGTTCATTAATGACTATTCAGGGAAATATCATTGGGAGGTGCTTGGTTTCCTTCTTAAATATTCATCTTTATCTGGTGTCATGGTCTTACACAATACTTTTTGCCCACAAGTTACTTTAGGCAAGCGTACACACACAAGTCAATTGCCAAAAAAGTGAAAAATTTCCAGCAATTAATAAATGTTAACATTTTCTCCTGATTATTAAGCATACACATTTTCTCAAAGATGCTTAGGTAATCATTTATAAGTAACCAACCTTCTACACTCAAAGAGAAATATATAGTTAACTTTGCCGTGAGTTTTAGATAGGAAGTGAAATTCTACATTCGTTTCAACTAAAGTGACATTCAACTGGTTGGCAATTCATGTATGAGCCCAGCTCATGATCAAATAAAGAATTTGAAGAATTGTTAAATCAAGTTGTCTTAGCCCCCAAAGTCCAAATAAATGCATTTAGGAAAGCTGGGAAAATTGTTTTTCTAAAAGACTTCGTGGTGTAGAAGTTATTTTGAATTAAACAAAAATTAAGAAAATACATGGTCATTTTGCTAGTGAACTTCTAAAATTTATGCATAAAACTGTTAAGATTTTAGTAACTTAATTTTCATATCTGAATTATTCCTATGCTTTTTAAAACATCATTTTAATGATTGTTTCAATGGCTATGATGGCTTTATAATTACTAGACCAACAACAAACTCCAGTATGAAATGTACCGTCACCCTCATTATTCAAATATTTCTGTACAACTATTTAATGAAAATAAATTAAGAATGGTTTGTCAAAACAAATGCATGGACATTCTAGAGAATTTGACTGAATATGAAGGTGAAAGTAAACGAGTCCTCAACCCCCATTGGTTTTCTTAATTCACTGTTTGTAAATTTGCAAAACCTTTTATAAAAATTGTCCTTCATAATTCTAAAGCCAATTTTTTTTATCTAGTATATCAGCAAAAGGTATTTTATCACCAAGTATGTAAGAAACAAAATATTCATTAAAAATTATCCAAATGGGACTCAACTTTCGGAATGGTGGTTTGAAGAGCTTTGTGATCCCACCCACTCCTTACAAAACAACAATAACTGATAAAAATTATAGGTAAACAATCATTTAAAGCCCCTGGAAATTGTCCTGAGGAAATACAGCAAATGAAGAAATATGTATTCAACACAATCTACTATATGTCAGTAAGAACTGCAAGAGTTTGTGGCATTTGAGCCACAACACATTTCCCTGCCCCCTCAACTGGTTGTGATGGTGCTTCACTCTGGCTGGACAGTGCTCTACTCTGGGTGGATGCAGCCAAGAACACAAAGATCTCTTTCAACCTAGATCCCAGTCTAGGGCAACAGTGCATCCTTGGGAGAAATAGGCCACCGGCATTTCTCATCTTCCCCATCTTTGTGTTGCAGAAGCTCTATTTCAGGCAAGAGCAACTGAGAGAGATGAGGCTCTCATCTTCTAACCATTCCCCTTACCCTTAAGGCAAAAGATAAAGAACTCAACAACAAAAATTCAAATAATTCATTTTAAAATGGGCAAAGATAGACATTTCTCCAAAGAGGGTGTACAAATGCCAATTCACACATGAAAAGGTGCTTAGTAGCATTAGGGAAATGAAAGTCAAAACTATACAATAAGATACCCACTTCACACCAACCAGAATGGCTATAACCATAAAAACAGATAATAGTAAGTATTGGAGAACACATAGAGAAATTGGAACCATCATATATTGCTAGTGAGAATGTAAAATGGTATAGTTGCTGTGGAAGAGAGTTTGGTAGTTCCTCAAAAGTTAACATAGAGTTGCCAAATAACTGAGCAATTTCACCCTTAGGCATATATATCCAAGAGAATTGGAAAGTTACGTTTATGCAAGAACTTGTACACAAATGTTTATAGCAGTATTACTCATAATAGCCAAAAAGTGGAAACAAGTGCCCATTGACTGATGAATGGATAAATCAAATGTGGTGGGGAATAGAACATGAAATATCCAGCAATAAAAAGGATGTAGCTGATGCATGCTACAACGTAGATGAACATCGAAAAGATTATGCTAAGTGAAAGAAGATCACATATTATATGATTCCACTTACGTAACATATCCACAATAGGCAAATATATATAGACAGAAAGCAGATTAGTTGTTGCCTAGAGCTTGAGTAAAAGGTGAGGTTGGAGAGAAACGGGGAGTGACTGCTAAAGGGTACACAGTATATTTTTGGGATGATGCAAATGGTCTAAAACTGACAATAATAATAGTTGCATAAGTATGACTGTACTAAAAACCATTGAATTGTTCACTTCAAGTAGATGAATTGTATGTGTGAATTATATCTCAATAAAGCTGGTTTTTAAAAATTATCCAAGGTACTAAAAGAACAAATAGGTTTAGAACGTGGAGTTCATGAATCCCTATGTACCATGTGACTAGACCAATAGTTTACATGAGGCTTTTTTCCCCAAGGGCCACATTGAAATATATGAAATAATTAAGAGTGACACAAGTATCACACAGCTATGTGATTCACATGTTTACACACCTGCCCAAGTTTTTTCCATTTGGAAATAAGCCAGATGTCATTAGTGTAGTCCTATAGAGAATTTTCTTGCAATACCATATCCTTTTGGCTCCATCCACTCAGTATATTAATCCTAGGACCTACGAGGCCAGTTGTCCTTTCTTCTTCTATATAAGCCTAGTCCTTCATCAGTTCTTCAGGCCAGTCATTATGGCCCACATTGGGCGAGAGAGGGAGGTACCTGAATCTCAGCCAAAAGCATCTTTGTCATCTGCTCAGATTAGCCCAATTTAGCTAACACTAGATTGGCCAGAGTCTTGGCTTTTAGGGAAAGGATGAGCCAGAGCAGCCACTGAGGTCCTCACCACACACTGATGTGTCCTTGTTGGAATGCATCTGTTGTGATTATGACAACCTCAAATGCAGGAGACACTCCCAAATAATTAATACAGTCCTCTATTCATCTTTTATGTTTTGAGTTCCCATGAGCCTCCTGATCCTGTGCTAAGAACCATGGAATTGGATAATAGTGCTTTGTCCAGACATGGGAACATAAAATTAGTGAGTCTCAGAGTTTCACAGGTATGGTTAGCAGCATTTGACCTTGTTGCCAGATGGTTCTGAGTACAATGAACCAAACCATACCCTTAGCTCAAGGAGTTCAAGGCTATCTGCATCAGGAAACCTCAAGGATTTTCCATGCTCACCAGCACAGGCTTATCCTTTATCCTCCCATAGATACGTTTTTGAAGAGCACACCATGCTGACTGAAGTGGGTTCCACGTGGGTTTCGACCATCGAAGCTTTTGTAAAGTTCCTGCTGTCATATTTTGTCCAATTAGAAGATTTCTATAAAATAATTTTTAATGTCCAACCATTTATCTATATATTCAATACATGTAGGAAAAACTTAATCATAGTTACTTTTTTTTAATATTGCTTTTGTCAGGATTAATAACTCATTTATTCAACAGATATTTATTGCACATCTACTCTGTACCAGGATACCTCTGACACTTCTAGGCCCTGGATGAATAATAAACAAAACAGACAAAAATTCCAGGTATATCAGGCATTAATAATAATAATAATAAGTGAATTATATAGTGTATGAGAACAAGGTAAGGGTGCTGAAGAAAAATAAAACAGAGAAAAGGAAGAGGTACAATTTTAAATTGTGAGGTGACACTTCTAGGCCCTGGATGAATAATAAACAAAACAGACAAAAATTCCAGGTATATCAGACATTAATAATAATAATAAGTGAATTATATAGTGTATGAGAACAAGGTCAGGGTGCTGAAGAAAAATAAAACAGAGAAAAGGAAGAGGTACAATTTTAAATTGTGAGGTGAGGGTAGGAAGTAAGATCATGCAATTAGATGATGTAAATGTCATACAAACCTGGCCACTGTGACTCTGCGACAGGCCATGAGGATTAGTTCAAGCTCCAAGTTAACTTCTCTCTTCCCCTTGGGAGCTGTGGTTTCCTCTTCCCATTAGCTTCCCACCAGTATTACTGTGCTGCCTAGATTTGCTGTTGTTTCATTAGGAAAAATATTATATTAGTCCCGACACATTCCAAGCAGGGATGAGGAAGACGTAACCCAACACCCACTCTAGAGAATAACAACCTAAATAAAACACTGCTTTATAATAACAAAAATTATCACTCAGGGAAGTCATAAGCCTAGGCTTTCAGTTTACTTTTGGCATTTTTCTCT
Organism: Propithecus coquereli; assembly: GCF_000956105.1. Classification (NCBI taxonomy): domain Eukaryota; kingdom Metazoa; phylum Chordata; class Mammalia; order Primates; family Indriidae; genus Propithecus; species Propithecus coquereli. The sequence goes on along the minus strand of NW_012148897.1, from coordinate 1,329,287 downwards.
AGCGTTGCCCTGGATTCTTGTAGTCTTCCAGGGGATTGTGTGGTAAATAATTAAGAACTGGTTCCCCAAAGTTAACACGTTTTGAAGAGTGAAAAGGTGGGGGAGAAGTCGAGGGAAGGAAATTTCTAAGCCATCTCAGACAGTTGAAAGAAGAGCAAATCTTTCACAGCTACAGAGAGTGAGCAGAGCATCAAATCCCACTGGAAAAAAGAGGGAAAAAGCAACCAAAGAGTCTCCGCCACTTTATCAGATTGTCCCAGAATCTCTACTCAGGGCACCTGGTTTAAAAGAGACCTGGGGAGGCCTTTTTCTAGTAAAATATAATGAATGTGGCAGCTTTCTTGGACTAGAGCTTTTAGATTATAACTTAAAAGGGAGCAGGGACTTGATTTTGTAAGTCGAAAGGGAACGTTTATTTCAGGCTTAAAGGAGAAGTGTTAAAGAATATTCAGAGTAAAGATAGAAATACTCAAAAGACCTCCCTGTTATAATGGAGTTACTATGGAGCATTAGGATTCTCATTCATTTATTCAACACATTTTAATGGAGCAGCCACTATGTGCCAGGCACTGAGGGAACAAGACAAAGGAGGACCTTACTTCAAAGACCTTTCTTTCTAGAGGTTACATTCTATACCTCTGGCTACAAAGTAGCTGAAGAACACAGGAATGAGGCCAACAACTTTCTGACCTGCCATTCTGACACCACCTCTAGACGGGGTTAGAGCCTCCTTCTCTGTCCCTGAGTACTCTGCATTCCCTGTCACAGCACTGACCACAGTGTGTGTGGATGCTTGCTTCATGATCCCTCCTCCTCTCCAGAAAGTGGCCTGAGAACAGTGACCATGTCTATCTTACTGACAGTTTATATCCCTCCTACATGCTTGCTAAATACTTGATTGAGTGGCTGGCTGGCTGGAAGGATGGATAAATGGGATGATTTGAGTTATGATCAGAACTCTTTGCATAGAGAGGCAGCCTGGGAGAGTGATTAGGAGTGTGTGCTCTGCATTCGCTATGTGATGTTAGACCAGTTTTTAAATTTCCCAATGTCCC
>NW_012148897.1:1316562-1326507 GCF_000956105.1 Propithecus coquereli | reverse complement strand
ATCCTTTACCAACGCTATGTTTTTTAATCTCCATGACAATGCAGAAATAATTAATAATCTCCATGTTACTGATGACATAGTGATGTTCAGAGAGGTTAAACAACATTCTGTATATCACACAATTGCAAACTCCAGTTTGCCAATTTCAAAGTCCACACTTTTTCACTGTGGCAAGAAAAGTTTTTGACAAAGCAAATCATTCTCCAATGAGATATTTAGTTCTGCTGTAGAAATATTATTTTAGAATTGGTGAAATTTTAATAATCTCTTCTTAAAACCTGCTTCCTCATTCATAGCAACCCTCAGAAGGGGTTATATAGTCTCTGCTTGAATAATTTTCCTAATGGAGCTTTCACTGCCTCACTAGGCAACCCATTCCTCTTAAGACACCTTTTATGGTTTAAAGTTTTTCCTAAGATCCACCTCTGAAAGCAATAAAACAGTTCCAAACCTTTTCCTCCATGACAGTCTATAACACCGTTTAAGACCTTTTAGATCTTTTAAGACCTCCATGACACGTTCTTCTCCCAAAATCTTCTCTCAGTGTTTCCCATAGGAAGTCTTATAAACTTTCCCCATCTAGCTTTCTATGGACGTGCTCAGCTGGCTGGAGAAACCGTTATTAACAGCTAGAAGGATACTAATCCAATGCTAATCCAAAGCCAAGAGCCACAGCCCCGTTAGCTCATCTGTGGTACAATACTTCCATAAATATAAAAGAATATTGGATCATTTATTTATTTGTCAACCATAACACAACTCTGTTGGTGCATAATGAACTTGAATTCAGGAAAAATTCCTTAAGTTTTTGTTGTTGTTGTTGTTGTTGTTGTTGAGACAGGGTCTTGCTCTGTCTCCTGGGCTAGAGCACAGTGGCATCATCATAGCTCACTGCAACCCCAAACTCCTGGGCTCAAGCAATCCTCCTGCCTCAGCCTCCCAAGTAGCTGGGACAACAGGCAGGCACACACCACCACGCCGGGCTAATTTTTCTAATTTTGTAGAGAGTCTCACTCTTGCTCAGGCCTGTCTCAAACTCCTAGCCTCAAACGATCCTCCTGCTTCGGTTTCCCAAAGTGCTGAAATTACAGGCATGAGCCACCACATCCAGCCACCTTAGTCTTTTTTACTTGAACTGCTCATAAACCAAATTTCACCCACCTTACCCTTGAGCAATTGATTTTTTTAATGGAAGAACATGAACTTTGTATTTCCCCCTAAGTTTTACCCTCAGATATTCTTAAGCTCTGCAATCTGCTAAGTCCCTTATACCTCCGCCCCATAACTTGGGGTCATCTGCCAATTTGACCATCCATATTTTCCATAATTTAATTCATATGGACAAACATGCTCCAATGGTCAGGGCAAAATGCAAAGCCCTGGGGCTCATTACTGAAGACCCACTAGCCGTCTTTATGATGATTTATTAATTATAATACAAAACACTTCCACAGACATAATTGTATTTAATTCCTACAGCTACCCTATGCATAAGACATTGCCATTGTTCTATACGTGAGGAAAAAGACTGGAAAAGAACACAGGACTTGCCTGACTTGACAGAATCATAAACAACAAAATAGGAACAAGCCTTGGGGCTTCTGACTGCATTCGATGTGCTTTTAAAGACAGATTTTTAAACATAGTGACCAACCTAATCTCCTCCCCGCCTCCCCCATGGATATTAACAGAGACTAATTAAAGTCGAGAAACATTTTCTACAAGCAAAATCTCACCCAGAAACCCAGTGTGGAAAGCAGAGCCAAAGCAAGCTGCCCCAAAAGAAGGGAAGTGGGGGTCCTCAGCCCCTGTCTTTGTCCCCCCTGGGCCTCCCTGCAACCTGACACCTGTGGCATCCAGCAGTCCTCAGAGTACAACTGGGAATCACCAGCAGAGAGGACAGTCATGTGTCCTCAAACCATGACCTTTCCTAAAAATAATTTTTAAAATAAGGCTACCTTGTCGTGCCTTATTTTGATAATACGTTCTAGACTTTAGTGGGAGATAATCAGTCTAAGTGGTTTAGTGACCTTTTTACATGGGACAGACTTGTTTTAAAGCTTGAAGATATCTTTGGGTTTATTGAATTCAAATCTTTATTTCATAGATGAAGAAACAGCAACTGAGAGAGGAGAAATAACGTACACAGGATCATTTTGTGAAGGAGCAAGGCCTAGGACCCAGACCTGGACCCTCCAGGGCAGGTAAATTCTTCTCACAATATCCTGGAGCCTTGCGTTTAGAAATCTGACCCCTTTGATTGCAAGATGACATCTTTAATAAGCTGTCTAGTTCTCTTTTAAGCCAATGCCAAACATTGATTATATACTGGGTATTATGTTGACTACTTAAGATACTAAGAGGTAAAATGTGGCAATTAGCTTTAGTAATTAGGCCTTTTAAAAAGTGGTCTTAGCTTACAGCATTACAGCCTCCTTTGAAATGTATGCAGAAAAATGTTTATGCAAAATTTGCCTACATTGCAAGGGCTTTGTAGCCACTACCCTGCCCCCAAGTCCTCGACCTCCAGGTTAAGAACCACTGGCCTGGAAGAAGCCAATCCCAGTACAGGTGCCAGTGCTGGGCTTGCATCGCACCAGCTACTATCTTATTTATGGGTCTGCTGGTTAAAGGCTGCTTCTGTTTCGACATCCTTCATCTTTTATTTAAATGGAGCAGCATCTTATCTGGGAAGACCTTTGGGACAAGAGAAGAATATATGTTTTAATAAGCATTTCATTAACTAGGTTGGACAAATTAAAAGAAAATATGGTAAAGTGAAAACATTGTTTTCTAAAAATGTTAACAATGAAAATGAGGATGATCAGTATTCAAAACAGGACATTCAAGACTGTACTTTCAGGGGGCATTTCTATAGTTCATTAAAACAGGATAATTATTTTCTTTCTGGTTCCTTTATTTTTAAGAAAGAAAGAAAAGGAAATACAATGAAAAAAAAAAAGCCCTGGATGCCACTAGCTGCCTGCTCCCTTTTGTTCAACCTACAGTTAGCGTGACTTATCAGCCAATGGAAAAAAGGAGAGGGAGTGTGGACAAAAAGAAGTGGATTTACCTTATGAATGGTTGTTTCCTAATCCTTTCCTTTTTTGCCACAATGTTTTAGGAGATTTATGGCTTCGAAATGGTTGGTAACAGTTTCTTCATTTCAAAATATTTTGGGAAGCTCAATATTTCCTTAGAATTATTGATAACGAGGCTTGATTTCACTAATTCAAAAAATACTTGTTGGATGCCTAGCATTTGTAAAACACTGTTTAGGGAGCAAGCAGTATGGTGTGATGGGAAGAACAGATTGGAATGATAGGATCCCAGGATTGAATCCAAGTGTTGATTCCTCCTGGGCTTCTGAAAATATGCAAGGTATAAAACTTAGCCTCAGTTTCCTCATCTTTGAAATGAAGTGATTTATTTAAGGGGTTTAGTATAGTAATTTTTTTTCTTTTTATGTTTTTTTTTTTTTTTTTTGAGACAGGGTCTCACTCTGTTGCTCAGGCTGGAGTGCAGTGGCATCATCATACCTCACTGCAGCCTCAAACACCTGGGCTCAAATCATCCTCCCACCTTGGCCTCCTAGAGTGCTGGGATTATAGGCGTGAGCCGGCACGCCCCGCCGTACAGTTCTTAACATGTGTAAGGTACTCAGCAAAGAGCGTTACTGTCAAGATCGCTGAGGTCTTTTTGTCTCCTTTTGACAGCCACATCAAAATTGAATAACCATTCCAAGGAATAATCTCTCTAAAACTGGTTTCTAAGTTAGTAATTGATAAAGGTCACATGCTCTACCTTAAAAATGATCCCATTCTCTTTGATTCTTTGTCAAGTATTCATAATCTATCAATAGTATATTAGTATAGTGTGGTAGTAATTATAATAGCTAACGTTCATTTAGCCCTTCCTACATATTATTCTAAATATTTTATAGTTTTTAAACTTCCCAATTGTATGAATGAAGTTCTGTTATCATTCCTATTTTCTACTTTGGGAAATTGAGGGTCAGAATGGTTAAGTAACTTAGCCAGGGTCACAAAATGAGCAAGGACAGACCCAGACAGGACTTGGAGCCCAAGCCTGGAACTGCTGCACCACACTGCCCCTCAGCAGGATTCCCGCCCAGCTCCTCACACCGTCATCATGTGACCGTGGGCCTCAGTTTCTTCATCTTTAAAATAGGGATAATTTAAGTTAAGCATCTAGCTATTGCCAGCCACACTGATGCTCAAAAATGCTATTTCTATTCCTTGAAGAGAGTTCCACATTATAAAATTCTAGTGTCTTCATGGAAGATATCTGTATTTGCTTCCTAGGGCTGCTGCAACAAATTACCTGGATTTGGTGGCTTAAAACAACAGAAATTTATTCTCGAATAGTTCTGGAGGCTAGAAATCTGAAATTGAGATGCTGGCAGGGCTGTGCTGCCTCCAAAGGCTCTAGGAAGATTCTTCCTCACTTCTTCCAGCTTCTGGTGGCTATGGGCATTTCTAGGCTTGTGGCTACATAACTCCAATCTCTGCCTCTGACTTCACATGCCTTTCTCTTCTGTGTGTCTCTTCTAAGGACAATTGTCATTGGATTTAAGGCTGCCCTGGATAATCTAGAATGCTGTCTTGTCAAGATCCTTAACTTAATTTCATCTACAAAGAACTGTATTCCAAATAAGGTCACATTCACTAGTTCCAGGAAACGGACTTATCTTTTGGAAGGCTACCATCCAGCCTACTACAACATCTTAATCCACATATTTTTATGTCTTGGGAGATTCCCTCTGGCAGTCTTCCTGACAACAAGCCTACATTTATTCAAAAGAGGGAGTAGAACATTTCATTTCACCCTGTTTAGGCCTATAGTTAAAGTGATCACAAAATCTGTTGGTTGAAAATATTGTTTTAAATATGCTCAGTTGCCATTAACCTTTTCCACATTCACCTTAGAATCAACAAAGTTCTTAGGAAATGAACAATTGTTACCTATTTAAAAGAAGAACAAGCTTGTAGCTGAGCACTCCTCCACTCTGCACTAGAAGCATGTGGGTAGCCATGCATCTGGGAGCAGGTGAAGGAGAATGCAACCAGCAGTAATATGTCCACATTGTTCTCCCCAGGAGAATCAGAAACCCATTTGGCTAAACTGTCAGTGAGACTTATTTTTCTTTTAGTATATTATTTCGGTAACTCACTTCTAAGTGCAAAATTATAAAATCTAATTAGAGTAATTTAGTTGCCTAAAAGCAACATGCTTTGACTGAATTCTATAAACTCCTGCTTTCCCTTTTGATGTGCCCTTAACCCCATTCCATCCCTGAAACCACCTGACCTAGAACAGCAGTGTGACCAATGGAGCAGGGAAATGTCCCTTGATCTGGGGACTGGCAGAGAGAGCACCTTAGTACTGATGTGTTTGTCTCCAAAATCCTTAGAGTCAGCCTAGCTCTCCACTCATATTTTTCAAAGCAGTAATAACTGGAATGCAGAAACAGGTCAGCTAAGGGCAGTGAAAGGGCAGGAGGCTAGATTACTATTGTCACAAAATCACATCTATGAAAGTTCAATGTTGTTGGTCAGCAAAATAAGAAAAACACTGAACTCACCATCAGAAGCTTTCCAGACAGTGTAATAATAAATAAAGAATAAGCAGAAGAAGGAGGGGAGGGGCAAATAAATAAGTAAAAACAAAAAAGTTTTATAAGCACATCTGTTCAATGTTCCCCAAAAAAGTGCAAAGAAAACAGACAATTAGAATTAGAAAATGCTATCAGAAAGGTCTTGGTTGACCAGCTGCCTGTACAACCAGATTTCCTGTGGAGAATTCTGGGAATAAGTGTTCAGCAGATGTGTTTCCAACAAATCAATATTGCAGTAACTCACCCTCTTTACCCTCAAATTGTTCCTTGAATAAAAGTCTTTAGTTTCTGAAGACTCATCAAATATAATGATAGGTAGGGACAAGATAAAGGCTTAATTTTTCACATCAGACTTCTAGCTCTTAAGTAAAACAGAGTCCTTAGAAACAAACAGCCAGCAAGTAATTTTGGGGGTTTTTTGTTTGTTTGTTTGTTTTTACCAAACTGTGGGTTTGATGGCTGGGGAAGATCTGAGGAAAAGACGAAAAAGACAGAACTGTCATGATGAGCAGAGAACACAGTCGCCAGAAAAGGGGTTTATAATGACTATAGAGAAGTAGTTTTAGTCAAATGACTAGCTGCTTTTCCACTCTTAGTCCCTTTCAGGTACTCTTGTTATTGAGGTCTTATGAGCCCCTTATTTCACAGTTTTTCCAAAAGCAGGTAAGCATATTATAGAATTTACAATTCCCAAATTGCTAGAGGAGATTAAGCTACTAGAATCTCACCAATGCCAAGAATAAACCTATACATGTCAACTGTCCTCTCAGAGGTTCTTTGAAGTTTAACAGTTCCAAATTTTCCTCTTATATGCTGAAAGCCAAGAAGAAGGGAACTCCAACTAGGAAATCATAATTATTATTTAAAGATTTTTGGAGTTGTTTCCTCAGACTTGGATGGTATGTCCATGCAATTTTGCTGGATTAACAATGTCCCACTCCAACTTGAGACTCTCAATGACTTTTAATAAAATTGTTCAGTTTATTTTAAAGTTCATTTTTTAATTTCAGTCCTTAGTAATGTTTAGAGTTATTCATTGAGTTTTTTAAAAAGTTTTTAATCGTGGTAAAATATATATAACATAAAATTTAGCATCTTAATCATTTTTAAATGTACAGTTGAGTAGTGTTAAATATATTTACATTCTTGTGCAACCAATCTCTAGAACTGTCTCATCTTGCAAAGCTGAAACTCTATACCCATTAAACAACTCTGCATTCCCTCCCCAACTCTTAGCCCCTGATAACCACCATTCTACTTTCTATTTCTATGGGTTTAACTCATGTAAGTGAAATCATATAGTATTTATCTTTTTGTGACTGGCTTATTTCAGTTTAACAATAAGGTTCATCAATGTTGTAGCGTTCGCCAGAATCTCCTCCTTTTCAAAGGCTGACTAATATTCCACTAAATGTATATACCACATTTTCTTTATCCATTCATTTGTCAATAGACATTTGGATAGCTTCCACCTTTTGACTATTGCAAATAATGCTACTATAAATGTACAATGAGTATATATTTTATGACTTTTAAAAATAACTTTTAATGACTTTAAGGCCATTGTTAAATTTTTAGTTGTGTTCACTATTTGTTTCTAAAAACAATTTGGCAGCCCTTGGCAACAATATCTTTAGTGAGAAATAACCACCCAGAAGCTATACTTTCCTCTTTCCTTTTTTATAGGATAATAAGATTTCTTTCTTTTCTTTTCTTTTTTAATAAAATAGTAGTAAAGAAGCTCATCCAAAGAAATTACATTGTAGCTAAACCTTGGCCCAGAACCCCTACTCTCCCTTCCAGTATTGCCAGGAATAAACAGGGATACTTGGCCTGTTTCTATATTAGTTAATGAAAGGCTATCGGGAACGAGACAAGATATGTTTTCCCCCTATTACAAATCTCTCTTCCTATTAAAAACATCTGCTCAGCATTAATGTACTTGACATTGTTTTTAGTTTCAAAATTTATATCTTCTTTTTGATAGCCACACAATATTAAGATTGATTTAATCTGAATTTAGTATTCCCTCTATCATGAAATTTTTTATTAAAGTCAAATTCCAAGTTTTCTTTTCCAGCCAGAAGTTCTTCATTCATAAATTCCTCTGTAGTCTGTCAGATTGTGCCAAAAACGAGGACTGCTTTGAAATTGTAGTTACTCAACACATGCCATGTTGCACAATGTCATCAGTTAGTAGTTGGACTGGAAATACATATTTCCTATTATTCTGCTTTTGTTAATGTTAATAAAAATTGAAGCAATAAGATTGGTTCAGATAGCCACAAAACATTTTGCTCTTGTATGTAACATAAAACAGCACTGTACTAACAAGAACTTAGGTAAGTTGTTGGCAAGACTCTTCCCTTTAGTATATTATTTTAGTAACTCACTCCTAAGTACAATATTATAAGATTTAATTAGAGTAATTTAGTTGCCTAAAAGCAATAGCTGCTTTGATTTACAATTGCTTGTTTCTTACTATCTAGGGAGTCTGTAGAATTATCCAACTAATTCATGGATGTGTAGAGAAAGTTCCTTAATTGTTTAATTTTTTTCTTCCCTGGCTTTGATTCATCACAAACTTTTAAGTTGGTTTTTTAACTCCCACTAAAAACTTGGACTCCAAATCTTCACTTCTAGTCTGATATCTAGTATTTACTTTGCTGTCAACAATAGGAACTGGTTGCCAAAGGAAGGCTGAGGAGTGTTCTAAGATAGAAAGGAAATTGCAAAAAAGGTGTTAAGCAAGGATGGAGTTTTCTGTGGGGTGCAGAAAACATTGGGGTCACCCACAGAAAACCTAGAACAAAATATACTGGAAGTGGGAAGCCAATAAATTCTTCTGCCTAATTTCGTACATAGACACAATATGATGTTCTGTCATTAACCCTACCAACATAAACCACATTCGTGTCTCTGATGCAATAAGAAATCATGTGTCTTTGTATCTCTGTGAATCAAATTGTGCTCACATGAATAAGAACTTGTGATTAGGCCTCCAAGACAAGAACCATCACGTAAGATTGTGCAGTGCACAGCCCACACAATGGTATGTGGTGGCCCTGCTCAAGACACATTTGAAAATTTGTTTAGAGATTGCAATTCCTTTCAAGTAGTGGTTTGCAGTAATGACTACATACATGCATTGACTTATTTATTTATTTATTTATTTTTATGCACTAGGCACTTCAGTTAGCAAACATAAATAAGGACTGGGCTTTTTTCCTATTAAATATACAAACCACTCTATTGTTGATATTCTACAAAGACTCTTTGAGTCTATAATTTAATAAAATCTTGCACATGGCTTAAAGTTGTACCAATCCACAAGTAAAACAACAGATACTATAATTACTATGACTATTACTTAAGAGCCAAAACCCAACCGCCCATTTCTTATTATATCACTGAGACTGTCTTAGAGACAATTATCAATTATCTTCATTTTACACATGAAGAAACTGTGACAGAAAGATTTTGGAACTTGCCCAAGGACACAAAGTAAAATAAACAAATAAAAGAAAGAGAGGAGCCGGGCGCGGTGGCTCACACCTGTAACCCTGCCACTCTGGGAGTCTGAGGCAGGAGGATCACTTGAGATCAGGAGTTTGAGACCAGCCTTAGCAACAGCAAGACCCCATTTCTACTAAAAATAGAAAAATTAGCCAGGTGTGGTGGTGTGTGCTTGTAGTCCCAGCTACTTGGGAAGCTGAGGCGGGAGAATTGCTTGAGCCGGGACTTTGAGGTTGCTCTGAGCTAGGCTGACACCGGGGCACTGTAGTCCAGGAGACAGAGCGAGACTCCATCTCAAACAAAAAAAAAAAAAGAAAAGAAAGAAAGAAAGGAAAGGAGCTCCAACAGAATTCAAGTCTTCAAGTGTCTAGATGTTGCCAGCCTTGGATTTTTTCTATTAGAACCACTTTCTTACTTACCAATCTTAAATTATTACTCTCACCTAGTGTAAGCACTTGTAAAAGCCATTTTAATGGGATTTAAAATCACTTCACAAGTGTTTCTTATTCCCCACAGAGTCCATGAACTTTTAACATTATGAGAAAGTAAAAAAGCATTTGTTTTTTTTTTTTAAATTTAACACCAGCTCCCTTCCGTCCTTCAAAAAGACAGATTGTACTGAATTTGCAGAAAACAGTCTGTCTAAAACTCAGTGCCTGAAAGCAGACAATAAGAATTCATAAGCACCTTTTATGGGCCCCACATTGTGCTGTGGAAATATTAAATAAATCCAAGTGTGGTTCCTGCCCTCAACAACCTTCCAATTCAGTCAGTCAGTCAGTCAGCCAACT
>NW_012148897.1:1309230-1316512 GCF_000956105.1 Propithecus coquereli | reverse complement strand
TGTTAGGGGACATCCAAGTCCCTAACGTATTCCACTGTCTCAGTGTCCCTATTCATTCAGTGACACATTGTGCTGTGGAAATATTAAATAAATCCAAGTGTGGTTCCTGCCCTCAACAACCTTCCAATTCAGTCAGTCAGTCAGTCAGCCAACTGACCAGATCATCAGCCAGGTCCTGGTGATAAAAAGATGGATGCCATACATTCCCAGTATTCAAATACCTTGTAGTTTTGTCAGGAAACAGATTGTGCATGGCTAAAAATGTTGTTACAATGATCAAACATAAAAGAAAGCAATATATTTTCCTTTACAGGGGTAGGAAGGAATCTTCTGAGAATGTTTCATAGAAGGGAGGATGTAGGAGCTGGGTCTTAAAGGTAAACAGGATTTTGCCTGACAGAGAAGGGGCATAAGAAAAGTTCTAGAAAAGAAAAGAGCATGAACTAAAACATGGAAGCTTTAGAATTAATGGCATTTAGTGGGAGAGTTGAAAGATGAATCTACAGAGGTGGAGAAATCAAACCTTGCAGGTCCTTAAATGAAAGGTATCATTTCACAGGGAATGGAGAGCCTTCGAAGGTTTTCAAGCAGAGAAATGAATCTGTAAGTTTAGACAATTAATTCTAGAAGCAGCATGGAAGATTGTAAGGTAAAGTTGGTCTGTTATTTCATTAGTTCAAGCAAGAAATGGAGAGAGTCCACAGTACTGTCCAATAAAATTTTCTGTAACGATGAAAACATTCTGTATCTATGCTGTCCAATATGGTAGCCACTAGCCACATGTGGCTATTGAACGTTAGATGTTCGAATGGCAATATGTGACAGTTGGCTGCCATAGTGACAATGCAGAGACATCTTGGAGAAGCTAGCACTTGAGTTAAACTTTAAAGTAGTGTTTTTCCAACTGCAGTTTGCAATGATGGATTAAGAAATCAATGTAGCATTAATGATTCACAATTGCAATGTTTTTTAATGAAAGAAGAGAATAACATAGAATAGGGTAGAAATTACTAGAATAGCCTAGAATAAATGTAATGAAACTGAATAAAATAGAAAATATCTGCCTGCACTGCAAAGTATTATTTTGAAAGATGGTTGTTTCAGTTATATGACTACATGTATGTGTAGGTACACTGGACCACAATGTAAAATATATCTTTTCCTCTCTATTGTGTTTAGAAATGTTTAAAATCCATTCTCTTACACAAGGGTATTATTTATCTGTGTATAGAGTTATTGAGAAAAGTTTTCCAGATAGAAAGAATAGCATAAGCAAATTCACTAGAGTTTAGAATAAGGATAACTTTGCACCTTTCAAGAGCTTCCTAATTATTCTTTCTTTTTGTTTTGAAATTTTTAAACAGACGTTATTGTTTAGAACAGCTTTAGATTTACAGAAAAATCAAGAAGATAGTACAGAGAGTTCCCATATGCCCGGTACCATTTCCCCTTTTAAAAGTTTACATTAATATAACATACTTCTTACTATTAATGAGCCTATATGGATATACTACCGTTAACTAAAGTCCTTACTTTACTCAGATTTCCTTAGTTTCTACCTAATGTCCTCTTTCTGTTCCAGGATTCCATCTGGGATACCACATTACAGTTAGTCATCATGCCACCTTAGACTACTCCTGGCTGTGACCATTTTTTTCACACTTTGTTTGTTTTTGATGACCTTGAGAGTTTTGGGGGAGTACTACCCAGGTACCTTGTAGGAAGTCCCACTATTGGAATTTGTCTGATGTTTTTCTAATGATTACACTGAGGCTACTAGTTATTGAGAGAAAAACCACAGAAGTAAAGTGCCATTTTCATGACATCATATCATGGCTACATACTATCAACAAGATTAGTCACCATCGACATTGACCTTGATCGACTGGCCGAGGTAGTGCCAATCAGTCTTCTTCACTGTAAAGTTAGTCCTTTTCAACCCCCCCATACTGTATTCCATACTCTATCACTATGTTATTAATTTTTTTAATAAATGAATTACTTCATTAAAGAAAGGCCTGTATTTGAGTAAGTCATATTGAGCTCCTTCCAAAGAAAGCCACTCTGAGTACAGAAACAGGCTCTTTTTAGGTACAGCATCTCTTTCTGCACATGCAGGGCATTTTTATCACTCCTCAGATTTTCAGGTTCCAAATAGGAAGCACACACACACAAAAAAGCTGAGCGATTGATGTAGAATTCTAAAATGAGTTGAGAAGGAGTTAATGCAAAATCAATCGCAGGTCCTTCTGACTTTTCAGCCCCTGATTCTGATGTTCTGGAAGTAAATTTAAACAAAAATTTGTTAATTTTTTTTTCCCCAGGAGGATAGCTACCTTTCAGAAAGGGAAACTCCTTACTGAGAAAATCCAATAATTTGGAGTACCATTATTTCAGGCAGGGGAGAACTGCAGAATCACATCTACCATATTCCCAAGGTAAATGCCACTGTACCAAATCGCCTGCTTGTCATCTTTCACTGCAATTGCCTAACTTCCTACCACTCCTGTTCCCAAGGACGAAAAACAACAGAAAGCTTCCCAAGCAGGCCCAGTCACTATTTTCCTGCAAGCTCCCCTCAACAGTGTTCTCATTTTGTGATTCATACACATGAGTTCATGTTAACACGTGTGTTTTTTTAATTGCTACATTTATTCACTTTCTTTTCTATACAGGCCAGAACAAAGTCCTGTCCCCACATCACATGAGTCATAAATCCCAGCTCTTCTGCCTCTCAGTCTGGGAGAGCAGATGAGACTTCATCTCCTTCCCCACTGCTCACAAACCTAGTGAGACAAAAATCAACACCCATTGATAAAGGGCCGTAACATTCATTCAGAAATAAGAAATAATCACTTTCCATTCAGTTATGAAACAACCTGTTAGGGGACATCCAAGTCCCTAACGTATTCCACTGTCTCAGTGTCCCTATTCATTCAGTGAATTCCCTTTAGGATTCAGTCTCTCCCTTTGGTTCCCAAGACTCTAATAATCCTCCTCCCTCTTCTTCCTCACAACTTGGCAAAGCTCTGCTTTGGGTCTTTCATCCATGCTGGGATGTACATCCCTAAAAAGGACTTTAGGTTTTGCCAGTTCCTAGTAATATTTGTAATAAATAAGCATTCAAAACTTCCATTGCTGGATGAGAATCTGAACTACAGAATTATAGGAAAAAGTCTTAAATAAGGAAGTAATAGGGCCTGGGGAAACTAAGCAAGGGTAGGGCTAAGACCTCCCACTAGCCTTCACACCCAACCCGCTGTCCTCACTCGGCTTTGAGGCGATCACTACCACTACCTTAGTCTTCAAAGACCACAGAAAACCTCCACTGAAATTTCCACTTCTTCATCCAATGTCAATTTACAGGATATTCCTCACCTGGACCAGTGACTTCAACTTAGCTTGACAAACCAATTTAATAACAATTCAATGTTACCCCTTAAAGAAAAGGTTTAAGATAACTGATTTGATTTAGGAAATCTCTATGGTCCATCCAGCCACTAGTATTCTAAGATTCCACTTTAGCTACTTAATACAGGTGGTACATATTTCTTAAAATATATAGTGGTGGAATGTACTTAGCTAAATTATAATCCTCGAGGGCAATGGTGATGATTGTCATGGCCACCATGGAATATCCAATTTCGAGTGCAATTTCCAGCATGTTAATAATTATTTTTAATAAATAAATGGAAGCAAGGGACACAGAGGAAAGGCTTTCTCCAGTTAGATTCTATCTTCTTGTCTAAGCACTTCCTCCACATGCAAGTCTCTGGAATTTGTGCTTTACTTGCATTACTGCTATTTCTCAGAGCAACCCAAAGCAGTAGGGATTCTTATCTCCATTTTACGGGTGAGGAGACTGAGGCCAAGGGTAATTCAGTAACTGTCCCAAGGTTACACAGCCAGTAAGTGGAGGAGTCAGGGTTTGAACCAAGGTCTTATTCCAAAATCCATACTCCGCAATATGTAAGTGCAATAAAAGCACTTTCTAAACTACAAATAATCCTATGAAACTATAAATTGTTTAATTGCTAGAGAAACTCTGAGAAACCAAATACATTAGACATGTTTGAAGATGCTACTATACTGGTGCTTCCTGAAGGAGACTTTAACATGTTTTTAAAACAATAGCAGACATCTACCCAAAAGAGCAAAAGACATTCTATAATAAAGACATCTGTACCCGAATGTTTATAGCAGCACAATTCACTATTGCAAGGATGTGGAAACAACCCAAGTGCCTGTCAATTCATGAGTGGATTATTAAAATTTGGTATATGTATACGATGGAATATTACACAATTATAAGAAATGACAGTGATCTAGCACCTCTTATATTTTCCTTAATAAAGCTCGAGCCCATTATCCGAAGTGAGGTATCACAAGATCAGAAGAATGGGCTCCACATGTAGTCGCCATCAAATTGGCACTGACTGATTGGCACTATGGTGCTCACGTGGTAGTAATATTCTCCAGGGATTAGGGATTTGAGGGAGTGAACTCACAACTAATGGATGCGGTGAGCATTGTAGAGGGGAAGGGCATGCCTCTAATCCTCGCTTGGGTGAGGCAAAGACATAAAATGTAACCAAAATGTTTGTACCCTCATAATATCCTGAAATTTAAAAAAAATTAAAAATTAAAAAAAAAAAACACACAATAGCTCAGAGATTATCAAGCCTTTCCTCAGGCTTGATAATCCATTTCTGAAGGTAACAATGCTGACCTTTGCCCCACCCCCCACTTCTTACAAGGAATTTCTACTGCTTTGTCTTCTACCGGGGCTTCCTGAAAAGCACAATCACCAGGCTGATGGACTCCTTTAAAAGTTCCTAGTTTTCCACCCATGCATCCAAAGGTATTGTCTTAGTTCAGGCTGCTATAACAGGACAGGGTGACTTATAAACAATAGAAATTTGATTCTTACATATCTGGAGGCTGACAAGTCCAAGATCAAGGCACTAGCAGGTTCAGTGTCTGATCAGGGCCCACTTCCTGGTTCACAGACAGCCGTCTTCTTACTGTAACCTCACATGGCAGAAGGGGTAAGGGAGCTCTTGAGGGTCTTTTATAACGGTGCTGATCCCAAATCGCTGGACACCTCCCAGAGGCCCGACCTCCTAATACCATCACCTTAAGGGTTAGGATTTCAAGATGTGAACTGAAGGGGGGCATAAGCATTCAGCCTATAGCAAGTGGCATCACACAGTTTCAACGTGTTAAAGTCAAACTGCGCCCAGGCCACTGTACCCCTGAAGACACACCACAATCTGCTTAGGCAGTGCTGCCTTTGAATACACAACCTCATTAAAGATCTAAGAGGGTTTTTAAAGTCATCAGGTTGAAAGGAAAAAAATTAAAAATTAAAAAAAAACTACTCTCCTTTTTCATATATGGGAAATCATCTTTTAAAAAGTACATAGCTGAAAACAGGAGATTCATGTTGTGCTTGAGTAAAGTAAACATTTGAAGTTCTTTGTTTAGCTTTGCTGAGACATAATTAGATCTTTTTAAGGTAGTGGGTAAATTAATTTCACCTTTCATTGTGAAAATTTAAGACTTTAAGATGTTTGCTGTCATCTAGTTCTAGGATACTGGGGATAATTAATTTTATGGTATTTCTGCCACCTTATTTCGCCAAATTCAACCTCTTTTTCTAACTTCCTTCTTAGCACTTTTCCATGTTTTTTCCCCCCATTTAGTGCTCATTCTTGGCCCCTCAATCACTGCATGTTTGTTTTGTGCTCCAGTTTGCTGTTGCCTAGAAGAGCATGCGATGCCTGCATTGCTTTGGGGGGATAGAGTCCTTCCCAAGCCACTGCTATTCAGAAGGAGCCACATAGCAGGGCTCAAAATGTATTTGTTCAGTGAATGAATGAATTCTCCTACCCACATTTCTCACCAAATTGCCTAAAGTGTTCTTTTAAAATCTTGCATGTAGTCTCATAGAAGATAAGAAAATGGACTCATAAGGAAAATATTACCTAACCAAATCTCGAGCCTAAAAATAGTACATATTCTAAAAATAGATTGTAGCAGATGGTTTACCAACTCTCTCTCTTTCTCACCTTTTCATAATAAGAAATGACAAATAAACTGTCTTTAAAATTGCTTCTCGTCAATAAGGGAAAAATGCATCAAAGTGGGCCAACCACTACTTTTTCTGAACTGACTCAGACTTCATGAGACTGAAATGAGATATGACAATAAAAGCACTTTTTACATGTCAGAGCTGGCTATTTAGAGGGCTGGGATTATAGAAACTGGCAAGAAACATTTTTTTTAGAAACCTCAACTGCCTATGTTGTTAGTTAGCAGTGTGAAAGTATATTTAAAATGGCCAGCTTTAAGTCGTTGCAGATTTGGAGTATTTGTGACCAAGGCCTTACCGTGTATCCACCTTTGGTGTAATGTACGTTTGTATGCTTGTTATCTGTTATTTCCTTGACTGAATGGTTGATGGATTGCTTGACTTTTAGCAGTTTAAAACAATGAACGCTGATTGTCTTGAAGTTTCTCTGTCTCAGGAATCTGGACATAGCTTAACTAGTTGCCTTTGGATCAGGATCTCTCACAATGCTGTAATCAAGGTGTCGGGCTAGGGCTGCACAAGCAAGAAATTTAATTTTAAAAGAAAAAGCAGCGGCCAGGAGATTAAGTAGTGCATTTTTTTTTTAGAGATGGGGGTCTCACTATGTTGCCTAGGCTGGACTTGAAATCCAGGGCTCGAGGGATCTGTCCACTTCAGCTTCCCAAATAGCTGAGTGTTTGCCTTTCTCTGTCAGCAGAAAGTGCAGTACTGTATGTGCAATGTTTCTGCCCAGGGAGACCCACTGGAGACTCAGCACCCAACATTTGTATTGGAGCTAGTCATGTGGGCAGCCTTTGACTGGTAATTACCAAAGTTCCAGACTACCAGAATACAGTAGGTGTTCACTATAAATTACATTGCTTGTACAGTCTAGGCACAGTCAGTCATCCTTATCTGCTAGAGAATGGAGAGAACATTCCAAAAGCCAAGTCTCAGATGCCAGCCAAGGGCCAAACTTGCAAGTAGGTCCTTCTGAAAAGGGCTTGCTAGATTATCTTTTTTCTGCAACTACTTCTTAAATCTTCTGTGAGATTATGTGCTGTAGGAAATAGAAAAATTCACATTTATCTCTCTTTGTATGCATGGCTAAGGAAAATGTTAGCTAGCCTCAATTTCTAGGTACTGTTATCACTGGAGTTATTTCTACCAATTACCATTTTTAAATAGATATTATCATCACTGATAATA
>NW_012148897.1:1304845-1307535 GCF_000956105.1 Propithecus coquereli | reverse complement strand
GTTTTGAAGAGAAACCAGATCTGAACATGTATTTGTTGATTTTTGCAAAATAAAATTAAGTTTAATTTTATAAGTAAAATATCCACTTTCAGATTTACTTTTGACTCATATTGCATGAAATATCTAGGTGGTATGTCATATTTCTTCCCAAATATATCATTTTTGCCAATCCAATGTGGCAACTGATCTAAAAATGGTACGGTAAAATTAACGTTTATCAAGGGACTTCTCCATGCTGGACACATTTTACATGTTGAAGTAGGTATTAAAGTCTCCCACTTACAGGTAAGGAGCCTGGAACTTAGAAAAGTCACATTTCTTGTTCAAGGTCAGTTAGCTACTAGCAGCATAGCAAGGATGGAAATTCAGGTCAGCACAACACTGGGCCTTGCAAATATTTGGCACATGAAAGCCCAAGGGTGGGCAACAAGAGCACAAGAAAGTTGATGGAATGGCGGTCATCAACATGCTAGAAAGCAGAACCCCATCAAACAAAGGAGGTAAAGGCATAAGGAGTCAATCAAAGTTGAAGGAACAATAAGCCCAGGTCCCAGCTGCTACCTTTGCTGTGGGACCTGAAATGTAGTCACTCATTTCTATGCTTCCCTGGCCCACATGCCTATTTTGAAAGATTGCTTTCACTTTTAAACATTTAACAGAGGATTCTCAGTTAAGCATGAACTTGGATGCATTCCCAGTTCACAATGATTCAACACCCTTATACACATGGACCCCTGCTAAGTACTCTTGGAATTCAGTCACAAAGACCCTGCATCGACATTCTCAAAAATCCTCCTTCTAAAAATAAGAGAGTTAAAATAAAAATGAACAGACACAGCAAGCTTAATAAAGGATTATTGCACAGCACTGCCCCAGGATGTCATTTTGATGGTGTTTCCTCTGAGCAATCATAGAGTAAATACAGGGTCCAAAATCATAATCAAATACAGTTTTTTGGGGGAAACCCTATCAGCATGCAATAGGGAAGAAGAGTAAGCTCTGTCTGCCCTGCCTGCTCTGTTGTTTTTCTAGACTTGACAGAGTCGTTTTTATCTTGACCACAGTTAACCTAGGTTAGAAACACTTTTTGTGCATTTTTCTTTTGCTTCTATTGCTTGGATACTTCGATGGTGTATATCTGTGGTCCCCCCACCCCCCAGGCCATGGACCGCTACCAGTCCGTGGCCTGTTAAGGACTAGGCTGCAGAACTCTGCTGCCTGCCCCTTCCCCCTCCTGTCCATGAAGAAATTGTTTTCCATGAAACTTAGGAACCAGGGCCCCATGGTAGGAGGAGTGAGCAAAGCTTCATCTACATTTACAGCTGCTCCCCATAGCCTGAGCTCCGCCTCCCCTCATCCCCTTAGTCTGTGGAAAAACTGTCTTCCATGAAACCAGTCCCTGGTGCCAAAAAGCTTGGGGACCACTAGTGTATACAGGACTTTAAAAACAAGGAAAGCCTAAGGTTCCATGGTTCCAGTGAGCTTGTATCTGTCACTTGATGAACTAGGAATCATAGATGTTCTTTCCTTGGTGTTGGCCAAGTCAACAACTGCATTTATCTACTTGTACAACAAAAACAGAAAATGCCAAGAAATCAGTCAGTTTTAACATCAAGATAACACTAACCAATATTTATTAGAGATAAAGAAGATTTGTCTTTATTTCTGAATCCCCAATATCTAGTCCAGTGCCTGGTACAGGACTTAGCAGATAGACACCTTGGAGAATATTACACAGTTCCCCAGACCCTGTGCCCACACAAAAACAAGGAAGGTCAGTGTCTGTGTTGGGCCAACCTCAGGACAGACTGCTTCTGGCTATGGAATAAAAGAGTAGGACCCTTTCATTCATTCAACAAATTTAATAAAAGTTATCCATGTATTGATGGACAGATAGAAGAATGGAGTGATGATTAAATATGGGATGAAGAAAATATAATAGAAACTAGGGTGGCAGGTATTCAGGTGTTCATCATAAAATTCTTTTTACTATATATTTGAAAATTTTATTTAAAAAGTGGTAAGGGAAAAAATCTACCATGTACTAGTCATTGGGCTTGATACTAGAAAATGAAGACAAATGAGACAGAAACAGAAACATCCCTGAATTTATTAACCATATGATCTGCTGGCAAGATGAGAAAAAAAACCCAAGCAAAATATTTAAAATATATATGAATTGTGATAAGGTATTTTTTTTAAAAAACAGCAGAGTACTGGAGAGACAGTGACAGGTGGTTAAGGACAGTGGAGTACTTGGGGTGAAGGGAACAATTTCTTCTAGCTGCAGCAGAGTAGGATCAAAACTTCTCTCACTGCAGGACTCTCAGTGGGGAGTGATATGGGAGGGATGTGATGTCATTTACGCTGTAAGAAAATGGCACTGCTGTGGTTTGAGAGCATATGGGACAGGGGCCTGAGTCAGGGCAGGGAGACCCAACACAGCTTTTGCAGAGGAGAGCTGGACTAAGGTGGTAGTCTCAGAGTCAGAGAGAGGTGGGTGGTCTTATTTGGCGTAGATTTTGGAGCTAGAAAGTCTTGCTGATGGCTTGGCTCAAGGGGATAATTCCATTCACTACACAATTTTTTTTTTAAACATCTAACCCAGTCAAAGGAAATTTCCTCTTTATTCTGGAAAAGTTATTTCCAGAGCTGATTCGGCTGTCTTTAAGAGAAAATAAAACCTTTTT
>NW_012148897.1:1303791-1304795 GCF_000956105.1 Propithecus coquereli | reverse complement strand
TGTATATCATTTCTGTATAATATTCATATTAATAATCCATTCAATGATCTTTAACATTCTTTGAAAGATTTTTAACATGCTGAGATCATGAAACTTTAAAGAGATTCTGTGTTTGGTTCCTTATTTTATTTTTCCTCTAATCTGTTACATTCTTTAACAGGATAAACTTTCTGCAGCTTAAAGGAGCCAACCATGGATTTCAGACGTGTGAAGGAATATTTCTCCTGGCTCTACTATCAATACCAAATCATTAGCTGCTGTGCTGTCTTGGAGCCCTGGGAGCGATCTATGTTCAACACCATCTTACTAACCATTTTTGCTATGGTTGTATACACTGCCTATGTCTTTATCCCAATCCACATTCGTCTGGCTTGGGAATTTTTCTCAAAAATATGTGGATATCACAGTACAATTTCTAATTGATCTTGTTTGCATTTTGTGAAATGGCATTGTGTATTTATATGTTGCTTACAAACTTACTGATTTAGGTGACTACTATTTCTTCTTTCACTATCTGACCTGAAAAGCCCTCTCTTCTCTATGCACTCTTATAACCTACCTGGAGTTTAAAATAGAAGCCTCTTTAGTTTCTTTTATACATGCTTTATTGTGCATCGGACCATAGAAAATACCATGACTTTACCTCACATACCATATTCTTTCAACACAAATCTATCACTTTAGATTTTTTTTTTAATCAGGACAATTTCATGTAAATTTTTTTTGGAAAATAGGCTCTTAAGAGACCTACCAGGATCATATTTAAAGTGTTCCCTTGATACCTATTCTATACTGAAGAATATATTTAAAAAAAATGCTTCAAAGGCTACTGTCAGAAGTATCCTATCCTTGTTTACGATGCATACAATATGTGAATATATGGACCCCCTAAAGTCTTATTTTCTAGTAAACTGCAAATAACTAAAATTCTTTTACTTCAAATGCAAAAGAATAGGCTGGAGGCAATTATTTCCTTTCATACATGGTTCATGAATTATTTTAAA
>NW_012148897.1:1247952-1300246 GCF_000956105.1 Propithecus coquereli | reverse complement strand
TATCTCATCAAGAGTCCTTATACATCTGATCAGAAGAAAGTACTTCGATTTTCCACCGTGAAACAGAATATAATTCTCTAGGTACTTTGCATCATCAAAACTGACTCACCAAAATATCAGTAGCATGGTTGTTCCAAGGGATTAAATTATTCTAGCATTCATTCTAGAGCTTGAAAAGGCTGAGAGCAAACATAAGAGTTTAGATTCTCTTTGATTCATCCCTAAATTATTATGATGACAATAACAAAAGTAATAACATTGGGAAGACAGTAATGGTGGGGCTGGGAGGGCAAAGCTAACCAATTCTTAATTTTAGTTATTTGCTTGGAAATTATAAGGAAATGAGAGGCAGAGGGAGTTCCAAAATAAAATTACAGTTGCCTTTACTATAATGACAAAGCTTATTTCTGTAGCTTTTTTTTTTTGAGCTTTTGTAAGCAATTACTATGTGTTCCATTGACACTATTCACACTTCCCTGTGAAATTTAAAATTTGAATTGCTCATTTTTATTATTGTATTTTTGTTCCTCTCTGATGGAGAGGAAGTGCTGACTGGGGTAGCACTTTACCTGGGTGTGTGACTGGGGGGAAGGAAGGAATAACCATAGATTGCAAAACAGAGGGGAGAGTGCCACTGTCTGTCCCATCCACCCAGCCTCTGCCTGGAACAACCACACCCACAATATGGCAGAGAAATTTCCTGGATGTCATTCATGGTCCTGATGATTAGGTACTATAGTCTGGATATTTAACCCTCCAGACCTTGTGCTGAAATTTGATACCCAATGTTGGAGGTGGGGCCTAATGGGAGGTGTTTGGGTCATGGGGGTAGATCCCTCATGAACAGCTTGGTGTCATCCTTCCCATAATAAAGATAGCATCAAGCTGTTCCCATGAGATATGGCTGTTAAAAAGAGCCCAGAATCTCCACCCCATGCCCCCAGCTCAGCTTCCTTTCCTGCTGTCTGATCCCTTTGCCTTCCACCAGGAGTGGAGGCAGCCTGAAGCCCTCACCAGAAGCGGATGCTGACACCACGCTTCTTGTACAGCCTGCAGAATCGTGAGCCAAATAAACCTCTTTTACTTATAAGTTACCCAGCCTCAGGTATTCCTTTATAACAACAAAAAACAGACTTGAGACATTAGGGATGCAACAGTTGAGAAGAGCCTCAAGTCACTGAGCTCCAATGACGTTTCAGTGCTTGAATTTTCAAGAGACCCAGAGAAAGGGACAAAGAGGGGTGGGGAGGGAAGAGAGAGACAAAGGAAGGGAGGCAGGGAGACTGGAGGAGGGGAGGGAAGAGGGAAAAGGAAAGGACAGTGAAGGAAAAAGAAAGAAACGGTTTTCTTTTGTCTTCTAAGTTTAAACCAGAAAGGTCTCATTTACAAGTGTCAAAAAACAAAATTACAACAAATTTAGTTTAAAGATCGAATTGACTTTTATTAGCAATTCTAGAATCAGGCAGCATCTCATTTTATAAAATAAAATTGTTCTGATGAGCTGAGCAGAGGAGGTGGGCTTTATGGGCTGAGAAGGCCTGAAGAAAGCAGAAATAAGGACAAAAAGTGAACTGATCATTTCAAAGTTACTTTCCTTTAGAGTTAAGACAGAGAGGATATCTTATCATTCCAGCTCAGGTAAAGCAGGTCCCTTCTGATAGGTTGTTGTGAATCTCCTTTTTGGGGGAAAACTGGCCCATTTCAAGCTCACTTTGATTACATGGCACCAAGCACCATAACTCCATTCCGATGTGGTCTGGTCTGTTGAAGTCTAGTGCAGGAGCTCAGTCCAAAACAGTGGCCTCCCATGAGTTTTAACACAAGTAAATTGCAATTCTTCTCTGTACTCATTCTAAGGACTTCTTTGATGGCACACATTTTTCACAATGTGAGCCATATCTAAATGTTTTACACCCTTATTCATATTAATATTTCAGTTTCTTTTGTTAAAATAATTCACTTTTGCCCAAGGTTAAAACAAATCTTCCGACTGACCAGGCAGCTGATTTCTCCATCCTCCAATGGGTCTTATGTCTCCCTTCCTTTTGTGGCCTGGCTTTTAGGTTTCCCTCTGCCTCAGCCTACCCCAAACCCCACTCCCTCACTACTTTTGGAGACTCAATACCTCATCTAGAAAAATCTGGGGTGAAGTTAAGTCTCTCCAGAGGTTCTTCCAATTTAAAAAAAAAAAAATCTGTAAAATCTATGAAATTCTAGTGACTTCCAGCACTTTAGCTTCCGGCAGCTTTTCCTGGTTATTGATAGGAACCTGACCCTTCTCTGAAATTCTATGGAATTTGTAACTATAGCATTATCATCATTGGGGGAAAAAGGTAAAATACTTGTAAATAAAACAAACAGATAAATACACAAAATCCCAAAGAGTAATCATCAGTCCTTAATTTGAGGTTCAGGTAAGAAAATCTAGTAAATTCAAAGGCGGGTGGATTTACGGGAGAGACCTCCCAGAGGGATTCAGCTTGCGCTTCAGCAGCCACCCCACCCTGCACCCCCTCCTCCCATTCCTCATAGTCCCTTCGTCCTTTTACCCTCTTCATGGCTCTCGTCCTGCCTACTCCTACATGCATCCCCAAGGGGGGTTTACTATCTTTCTCTGTGAAGGAAACCAGAACATTTTGCCCCAAAATACTTCTTCGGCATATTTTGAGACAGCTGTTCAGACACCTGCAAACAGAAGTGGACCTGCCAAGCTGTCTCTTGTGGGGAGATTTGTGTCTTCAGGGAATCTGCATTGGTGCGATCGGACTTTCTCTGAGGCCCTGTCTTGTCTAGATCTAGGAAAATTAACTGAGAGTCTGACACCATCAAAGGTCTGAAACAAACTTTTACCATCTATTCTCTCTGAGGGCTGCTACCTGTGAGGTTTCATTGACATAAGAAGACCATATTTGCTAGCCAGGCCTCCTCTTCTCCACCTCCCTAAACCTGTCTTGCCACTATATCCTGATTTACCACCATAACCTGTTTTTGGCCATGTTCCCAGCCCGCGTTCTTTCTGTAACCTCAAGATGGTTCTGTATCTCTTTGGGGCGGGGTGTTGGGGGTAATCACTCTGTAGTTCCTCTCTATGCGCATGTTAATAAATTGGTACGCCATTTCTCCTATTAACCTCCCTTTTGTCAGTCGGTTTTTCAGAGAACTTTCAGAGGACAAAGGGGAAGTTTTCCCTTGATCCCTACATGGTCAAAATATAACCATCTGGTAGCTTATCTTTCATACCTTATTATGCAAAAGCAATACCTTCCTTCCAGTCCAGAGTTACATTTACCTGAGCCACAGCAAGTACCTGGCTCCAAAGAGGGAGAGGGAAAAAGAGAAGTCCATCGCCCACACATGCATATTCTGTACCTCTCATATGTTGCTCACAACAGAGTTATGCAGGTGTTGCTTCCGAAGAGCCCAGAGAGCACAGACCATGTCTTATTGCACCATGTATTTTGTAAAAGCTCATTAAATGGATGGATTGATGAATTAAGTAAGTCCTTTCACAATTCCAGATTAGAGGCAACATTACAGTCATATTCCAGGCATGATTTGTCACTAGAAATTATATTGAGCAACTCATCTATAAGGTGAGTTTTTAAACATCTGGTGAAGGTTCTGAGAGACTGCTGTCCTACCTTGCATTCTACTGTTTGCTCCATCTCTCCTGTTCCTACGTTTAGTCTCACAGCAATCCCCACAGAAGCATTTTTAAAAAGGAGGGGAATCAAAAAAAGGGCTAACCGATGCATTTGTGAAGATCTGCAACTGTTTTCCTCCTCAAGTACTGGACCACTGGTTCTCAGCTCTGGCTGTACATTAAAATCATCCAGGAGCTTTAAAAACTACCAATGCCTGACCCTGCCCCGAAAAAATTACATTGAAACCCCTGGAAGTGGGTGTCCAACATGGCATCTCAAAAAGCTCCCCAGGAGAGTCTAATACGTGGCCAAGACTAAGAACCACTTTACCAGGCTTTCAGTGAATGCTGATGAAGTCACTAAAATCCAGTGTCAAGCCGGATACTCCACTTCCTCTCTCCCACCTGCCAGGTTTGCTGAACATGTCTTGGTATGGTCAAAGCATCACTGTTTCTCTAGACACAGTCTTAATCATAGCAAACACCGCTTCTCTACTGTTCTTCAGTAAAACTACTTAACACTCCCATAAGAGCTTGAAATGTTAAATAGTTAGCATCACGCTCCTCAATGGATTTTGTTCCACATAATGATGTCCTCAATCATTTCATCATGTATCATTTAAGAGCAGTAAAATATCACAATTTGTGCTTATGGGCATGAAGCTCTAAAGTACACTCAGTCTGCTGCTGATGAGCTTAGTGGAGTGTTTTCATTTGCAAACTAAGAACAAGACCGTGCCACAATAATTTGGTTAAGCCAGATACATAGTGCCATCAGCAAGACTGCAGAACATGCAAAGCTTGATGCATTTCACAATAATGTCATAGGCACCTTGAGGACGAATGATTGTACCTTGCTTCATTCTGTTTTTAATTACTTATAGCTAAATGTACTTAATGTAATATATACACACACATATATAAAGTAATATATATACAAATTTTTTAATCATTTAAAGCTACACTAATGTGATTGGTGGCATAAACATGCTAATTAGAAACTAAGGTAACAAAGTGATATGGCTGATAGAAAGATAATCACCCACCAGAGAGTGGAGGGACCCAAGTTCTTCTTGCTCTAACTAACTGTGTGGCCTTAGACAAGTCGCTTTGCTTCCCTGGGCTCCAGCTTCCCTCCTGTGAAATGAAGGACTCACCTGTGAATGACATATGTGTTTTTCTCTTATTAGTTCTTCCAATCACTGGCAGAGCCTTCCTAGAAGGTCGTGTTGTGAAGAATTCTCAGGCTGCATCTGCTCACTGGAAAGAAAATCATTCTCAACATATGGATGCCTATTGTGAGGTCAGGAGAAAGGAAGTGGAATTTAAGTTCCACTGGACCAAAGACCATAGAATTACTTTCTCAAACCAGTGCAATGGCTGAAGATCAGTAGATATAAAATGAAAACACCTTTTTACAACACCTTCACTACTGATCTTTATAGCCATAAAATAAAGGCATAAATAAAAATAAAGATGTGTACACAGTACAGATATTACTCAAGGAAATAAATGTAGACCTACCATTCAATCCAGCAATCCCACTACTTGGTATCTAACCAAAGTCATTTTGTCAAAAAGACATTTGCACTCAAATGTTTATCACAGCATAATTCACAATTGCAATTATGTGAAATCAACCTAAGTGCCTATCAATTAAGAAAATGTGGTATATATATCATGGAATACTACTCAGCCATAAAAGGAATGAAATAATGTTGTTTGCAGCAACTTGGATGGAACTGGAGAGCATTATCCTAAGTGAAGTATCTCAGGAATGGAAAAACAAACACCACATGTACTTTCTAATAATTGGGAGCTAAACGATGGGCACAGACAGACACAAAGAGATATAAAGGTCATTGGAAACCAAGAAGGGAGGAGGGTGGGAGGGAGTGAGGGATACCTACTGGGTACAATGAACACTATTCTGGTGATGGATACATTAAAAGCCCCAACTTAAGCATTATGCAAGGTACTCATGCAACAAAAACATTTGTACCTGCTTAATATTTTGAAATAAATAATAAGGATGTGTACACAATTACTAGCAGCCTGTCTCTTTATACCCAGTCACAATTACCCTTCAACTCTAGCTTAAATTCTACCTCTTCTACTAAGCCAACCACATGCCATAACAATAAATAGCTAATATTTATATGCCATATCCTATGTGTCAGGCACTCTTTTAAGCATTTTTCATACGTAATTTATTTAACTCTCACAACCATCCTGTCAGATGCTATTATTATCCCCATTCTACAGATAGGGAAAGCTGAGGCACAGATTAAGTGACTTGCTTAAGGTTACACAGCCAGTGAGAGAGCTGAGATTTGAACTGAGGCAGTCTGCTGCAGAAGCAATTTGTTTAACCATTGGACAAAATGACACCCTCTTTTAAACATCCATATCAACCATCCCTATACACTTTTTTTTTTTTGCATTCTATCATTCAGTGAGTCTGTGTGATTCTAGGAGATCAATCAATGTACTTTGAGATTTAGACAGAATATTATGTACAGTGACCATTCATCCTGGTTTGCTCACCCAGTGCCTTTGGGTGGGGGTGGGGAAATTCAGAGAAGCCTTCCTACATGAAGTGATGCCTGAGTCATATCACAAAGGATTAACAGCAGTTAGCCACATTAAAATCAGCAATTAGAATCATTTTGTTCTCTAATGTAAACATTCCCCTTTGCCAGTTGGTTATATTATATACTTGGACATCCCTTTATAAATGGGGTTGACCATCTCTCCTTCCAAAACTCAAAGAAAACCTTAAATTACCTGCAAGAATAAAGTTCAGTCCTATTGCAATTGGGACAACTTACTTTATATACGAAAGTCTTAAAATGTCATTTCCAGGTAATGTTCTTGGATTGTGAGAAAAGGAGAGAAAGATTTAATGAAATTCTTGATTAGGAAAGGAGAAAACATTTCAGGATAAAAAGAGAGTGAGAGAAATCACTCCCCCTCACAGTCAAGAGCTTTAGACTCTCCAATAAATCAGAGGTAATGAGCCGGTAACTTCATGAGGATGTGAGGGAAAAGATGCTACATCTTGGTGAGTTCCAGACAAATAAAAACCGGTTCCACTTACACACTCTGTGACCTACTTTGGGGATGGTTAGGCCGACCAGAAAGCATAGTGTTTAGAGATAGAATGAAAAGGAACCATACTGGAATACTATTTTTATTTGTTTTTGTTTTATTAATAGTAATCTTGCCTTTTATTTAATAGTCACATTTTTCAAGTTTATTATAATAATGAACAATTTTTTAACCAGACCATGATGGCAACTTTATTCCACAGACATGCAAAAATACAAGCCTTGTAAGACACATCTATGTTTGAGACCTGAAAACACTGGGAGGCTCAGAGAAGAAATGTTAGGGAGGATATGACCGCGTCCCATTTCTTCCAAGGTGCACGAGGATGACTGAGTTAATTACCATAACAGGACACTCAAACCAAGGGCAAAATTCAATCTGCTCTAAAGACAATCATATATCCTGGAAATTTGAAGTCACCTGCTTCCCAGATGAGGGGCAGGAAAAAAGGTGATGAAAATTATCAGGATGATGAAAGCTTTGCCTTTCCAAAAAACAAATTTAGAAATCAGTCAGAGGTGATTTCAATTTATCAGGCCAAGTTAAAAGCAGAGGTTAGGGTCTGGGCAAAAAGGAAAATAATCAGGGGCTCCAGAGAACAGAAACAGGATGTCAAGATCAAGTGAGAAAACTCAGGGGCTGGAGGGGGAATGTTGCCTGGAAACTCTGTGGTTTCCACCCCTGATAAGGAATGCCTGCAAATTCCAAATTCTCGGCTGCCTCAGGAAGTTACAGTGGAGAGGACTTTTGGGCAACGCAGCCCAGTTTCCCAGGTTCAATGCCAGACACCAGCTCCACCTCTTTCAGAACATACTCCTGGAATCATTATGGACTTTGAAAAGGTACCTTTTGTGAGTTAAAGACTGAAGAGAGCAGCAGAACAAGTTTCCATCTGAAATCAACTAAAGTCAGTGCCCACAATCAGAATGGCCCCAAAAGTTATAGCAAACCCAGTGTGCCCATTTCCACATTTCTCTGCAAATGGGAATATTTGCATAAAGATGTCATGACCTTTCCTCTATTAATTTGTTTAGCAAACCCTTTTTTTAAAGGACAAAGGTGAACTTGAGCACACCGCTATTTGAATGATCAAAAATCCCGTAACAGTACACTTTTTATCTTTTGCAATTTTTCATGATGTGTGACATAATTTGCTTAAAGTTAATAAGCACCAAGAGGACAGGGACTATTTTTGTCCACTATTGTATCCTCATCACCTGAAACATTATCTGGTACAAAGTAAGCTCCCCAAAAATGTTTGCTGAAGAGATAATACCCACTCAAAAAGTTGTGAGAGGTGGGATAACCTTACCTGTTCTTCCTTTTGGAGGGCAGATTAGAACATGATGATTGCAGTTCACAGGATACATGATTAAAGTCTCTGCACAATCAGTATTTGCAATATCCTGATTGTTCCTATCTGGTTCTTCCTGAAAAAAAAAGTGTTGTGAGGACTGAGAAAATGTATCTGAAGTACCCACCACAGTGCTTACTAACCGAACCAATATTTGCTGAATTCAGTGAATGAGTGGAGAAGACTCTGCTTCACTCACTGTTGGTGCCCCTTCCAGTTACCTCCCTACTTTTTGGCTTTCTTTCATTGCTGTGCTTTTCAAGTGAGTATTCAATGCTTTTTGTTTCCTCTCTAGTTATTTCCAATCCAGTTGTCTCCATAATATAGTCTCCTCTCTTCCCCCACTATGGATACAGTCTCAGGTTGACATCCACTGCCCACTGTTCCTGTCATTGACCACTCAGTTGGTGGCTTGTTCTCTCCCTCTCTGGAAGCCTTTCCTTCCCCACCATTTGTAAGATTGTACCCACAATTTCAGGATGAGATCAAATAATTCCTTACACAGGAAATGTATTGTGACCATTCCAGTCCTGAGTGTTTCTTTTGCTTTTGTTTCTACATTTTTATTTTGAAATAATTTTAAACATTGCAAAAACAGTACAGAGAGTTTCTTTATGCCCTTCACTCATATTCTTCTAATGTTAGCATGTTATCAAACCATAATACAATTATCAAAACTAGGAAATTAACATTGGTGCAACACAATTGAATGCACTACAGCTCTTATTTTAATTTCTCCAGTTTTTCCCTGAATGTCCTTTTTCTGTTCCAAAATCAATTCCGGATCTCACATTGCATTTGATTGTCTCCTTGGCCACCTCCAATATGTGACAGTTCTCAGTCTTTCTTTGTCTTTCATAACCTTGACACTGTTAATGAGTGTGAGGTATTTTGTAGAATGTCCCTCAATTTGGGTTTATCTGATGTTTTCTCACGATTAAAGAGAGGCTTTATGCTTTTTTGGCAAGATTACTGCAGAAGTGATGCTGTGTCCTTCCCAGTGCATGTTATCAGGAGGTACATGATGTTGATATGTCCCAACACCCTGTCCCATGACAGTAACCTTGACCACTTGGTTACTCTGATGTTTGTTGGGTTTCTCCATTGCAAAGTTACTAATACTCCCTTTATCATTGATAAGTACCTTGGGGGAGCTATTTTGAGACTATGCTCATATCCTACTTCTCAAATTTTCAACCACTGATTTTATCCATCAGGGGACCTTGCCTGCAACAGTTATTACTGTGTTATTTGCCTAATGATGGTTTTATATTCCCCTCATTTCTTCTACATTTACTAATTGGAATTAGTATGCAAGGCTGTTTCTTAATGTATTGTTCATTCATGTTCCTCAGCAGGTGTCTAATGTAGGGAGCACAGTCCTGAGGTCTTTGGGATCCCTGTATAGTCACAGCTCTGCCCCTAACTGGCTTTCATCAACTCAGGAATGTGTCTGTTTTATACTTCCAAGTCAAAGGAAGTAACTTAAAGGATACCTGACAGAAAAAAAGAAGGAGGATGAGGAAGAGGAAGAACTTAAGAAGGAAAGGAAGGAGGGAGGGAGACAGGAAAAAGAAGAAAAACCCTTTTGTGTCTTTTTATTAGCCATCCGTTACTTTGAAAACAAATAGTATTTTGAGAGGACACTTTCAATAGGATATACTTATATTGAATCCCAAGGAAAGATCTAGAAACAAATACATGTCTGGCACTTATGCCACCTAGGTGAGTTACACTGCAGGGTAATGCATTTACAAGGCATCACATGCCATACAACCACTCTTATGGCTTTCTCTTATCTTTTATAGTGAGAGAATGTATCTTAGAATAGGAACAAAACACTTCAAGCCATAGTACAAACTTAAAGGGGTAACCTGGAAAGCTAACATCAATCTGGCCTGGCCTGGACATCCACAGAAAGAATTTAATATAAGCCTGTCTGCAAAACAGAGAAATAACCTCCCTGGCCTAGGTATTGGGAAGGCATAAAACTTCAGAGACCACAGTATCCCATTCTCAACACCAATTTCCTTGCCAGCAGCAGACAGAAGCGCTGTAAGAGTTGGTGATGAGTCTGTTTGCTCTCTCTCCAGCAGCTCTCTCCTCCTGCCCCAGTCCTGATTGTCTTTGTGCTCTACACAGGGAAGGAGAACATAGAACACAGCACACCATGATTCTCAAACTGGGAACTTCTCACTTATCCAGAGCTCTGTGTGAGGTGGGGGTGGGGAACGGTAATATCACAAATACTGTGAGATTATTTTAAATTTTATTCTGATATGATTGATACTCTTAAAAAAATAACAGGGATATTCTGGGTCAATCTGGATGACCACCTGATACCCACAAATAGCCACTAATCCCAGTGCCTGCATTTTGTGCGGCTGCTTGTAACCAGGTTATAACTGGTGGATCACATGACGGGGCAGCGGTTCACTCCTATGGGCTGATAGGCATAGCCGAGTGCACGTGCCCTGGTGTGTCCTCATGTCTAAATGACAACATTCTGTGTGTGCTATTGTACTTAGGATTTAGTTTAACCAATTATAATGACAAATTTTGAGATTTGCAGTGATAAAATTCAAAGACATTTTCATGGACTGAAACTTCAGTTTTTTAAAATTTTTATTTCAGAATATAATGGGGATACAAACGTTTTGGTTTCGTGAATTGCTAAACTTTAGTTTTTTAAGTTACTGAATAAACAGAGGTATAGATACGGCTTCATGAGAAGGACGGTGGGCAGTAATATATTCTAACTGGAGCAGGCTAATGAGGAAACAATTGAGGAGGACGTAGAAGGGAAACAAGGCCCCAAGGTCAACCAAGATAACCAGACTACCTCCAAGGTAACCAGATTACCTCATCTTGTGCTATATAAACAAAAGCTTAACAATAGTTCAAAAAGGGAAAAGTTTGTGAGAGAACTGAGTCATTGTATTATACATGGTAATTCAGATACAGTGGAGTGGTAGTACCATTGAGGACACGTGGATTTTCGGGTGTATCCACCTATGTACTAATCAGCTTGCAGAAGTTCATCACCAGAACATACAGTTGTAGAGACACATGGAAAACATATTTGTTAAATAATCCTTTTAAAATGTTTCAGTATTGTTTGGACATGCACTATTTCATTGATTGGTCATAGGGTCAAAAGAGAGTATATTGTTTACTGTTTAAAAGGAAAAAAAGTAATGATGTTAATGATGATGACTTAAAGATGGACCATCATGCTCGCATCAAAAGGACCAAGTCAACAAGTAAGAAATGAAATGCCTCCCTATTGTTAAACCCAACCATTGACAATTTTATTTCAATTGCATTAAACTGCATTTCATTAACATTGACAATTTAGATTTTCATTTTGAAATTGTGTTGGTCTTTAATTTATTTGGCTTTTATAGTTGTGTATTGCCTAAAGGCACTAGAAAGTTTTATACCTAATTATATATATGTCTGTATGTATTTAAGCCACAGTATAATAAAATAATTAAAGTCACTATGGGAGAGAGGAATCCAAAGTGAAAGAAAAAAAAATCCAAAGTAATAACAAGTTAAAGAAAATTATAAACAAAATGACCCTATTCATAGTGGATGTCCAGCAGAAACAGACCTTGGGCAAGTCATTTAACTTCTCTAAGCTTCAGTTTTCCTTTTCTGCAAAAATAGCTATACATGTGCTTATATATGTGTACGTTTGTAAAGGTGCAGGGAAAAAGGGTCTAGAAGGAGATAGATTCCACTGATAATAGTAATAACTTCTGAGGAAGGAAGTGGTTTGAGGGACAGAGGTGGGAAGAAATGAATTGATCTTTTTACTCGATAATTTCTGTAATGTTTAAGTTTTATGCAAATATATTCATCTAACTGAGTAAAAAATAAAGTGACTGCATAAATAAAGGGATCAGTAGATTTCTCAAGTGGTGAAAGGGCATGGACTTTGGCTTCAGAAGACCTGAGACTAAACTTGATTCTGGTGTTTCTTGTGAGCTATGAGACTTTGGGCAACTCATTTAACTTCTCTAGGCCTTGTTTTTCCTCATCTGAAATATAGGCATGATATTAGCTATAGGAATACTGGGAAGATTAAATAAAATAAAGTATGCAATGGGGTGAGCAAAATGCCTGGCCCACAAGGAATGCCCAATACATAAAAACCACTGTTTTTATCATGCTAGTTATTACTTTTAATATTAATTACAGTTGTTTTATGAAATTAGCTTTCCTCAAAATAACCAAGTGGGCTGTCTGGTTTTTGCTATAGTTCTGTTTCTGCTGGACATTGCCATTTGCCCCTCAGGTTCATGCGTCCTCCTTCTCCACCTGTGCCTTGGGAAAGCTGATCTTTGTGAACTGCATCAATGGACTCCCATGCCTTCTGCCTTCCAGACAGGTTTTGACAATGGGTGCACTGACAGGAGAGTGGAGGGTGGGATCAGAGAAAAGTCAGGTATTCATTCTCACGGCTCATTCCCTACTAGGGAGCCACTGGCTGAATACACCCTCTTCCAAACCCACACCTCCGGTCCTCAGGTCCCTCTGGTTCTGGAAATCCCTTCCTCCCATTGTCCCAACCCTCGGGTGATCCAGCCTCCCCAGGGTTGCCAGCCTCAGGGTTCTACACTATCTCTGTTGTTTTTCCTAACTCAGTAAATGGTCCCTTTCTTGAACTCTTCAAATTATCCATTTGGAGTATAGCATTGCTTCTTCCCAGACTCCCATGTATTCCTTGTTCCATAGTGTGACTTCAGTGAGGTGGCCCAGCTCTACAGAGACAACTTCACTGCAGGAAACTTCCAGTGGAAATCCCTGCAAACCTCAACAGATCATGCCTCATGCTTAAGCTACACAGGGAGAATCTTACCGTGTGCCATTTCAGTAAAAATCCCTCTCCTGCTGGTCTGAAATTCCACCACTGTGATAACTATAGTTCATTCACTGATGGTTACGAAAGATGAAAATTTTCTAATTACAGGTTATAATTCCAAATTGCCCCATTCAGAATTTGTCTGCAAAGGCAAAGGATGGAATCTTTAAAAATGTAATTTTCGCCACTGTTAAGTTTTTTTCTCTGCCTGCAAGTTGCTCACCCGCATTTCTTGTTCAGGCAACGTGCCTTGGGACAGTAAAGAATCTGTGTCCTGACAAGAGAAGGGGCTGTAGCTGAACCACCAGTCCTACCTTTATGACAGCCTCTCATCCTGCTCCAAAAATGCCATTTCACTGTTCAAAAAGTGATGGTGGACTCCCATTTTATTTGACAATCACTGGTGTAGAACTCACTCAGTACTAGCCTAAGCAATTTATAAATGTTAACTAATTTAATTTTCACAATCACCCTACGATATTTTTAGATAAGAAAACTGAGGTAAAGAGATATTAGGTGAATTGCCCCAAGGTTACATAGCTAGTTAAGTGGTAGGACTGTCAGTGAAACCCAGACAGATATTCCGGCTCCTAGTCTGTGCCTTCCACCACACCACTCTGAAGATTCATTGCCTAACAAATTAATGCAAACTTCTTACTAGACTTTTACATTTCTCCACAATATGACCCCAACTAATTTTTAGCACTGTCTCACATCACCAAGCCTTTACACCACCTGCTCAGTGTCCATGCAGCCAACAAAAATCTGTCAAACACCTTGTGGAGCCACAGCCTAGTAAAAAGACAGACATTAAAATAGAATCCATCAACAGTAAAATGGATAAATAAATTATGACAGGTTCACACAATGGAATAATATACAGCAATGAAAATGAACAACCTACAACCACAGGCAAGAGCATGGCCCAGCCAGCTAAGACTGAGGCTGCAAATGCTGGGGCAGGAGTGCAGTGTCAGAGAAGGGTGAGGGCACCGCAGCAAGGTGCTAGAGCATGGGGACTGACAGGGAAGGTGCCACCCTGGCAGATCCTGGGCTCTCCCAGCCCCTGGGACCTCAGTGTCAGAATGGCTTTCCTTGTCACCTTTCCATAGTATTCCCTTTACAAGTAGCCAAGTGCACTACTTTCTACCTTTGCAGGCTCATCCATTCCTCTTTAAGAAAAAAACAACAGGAGAGCTCAGTCCATCTCAGAATTTTAAAAAAGCCTAGAGTCATGAATGAAATAAACATTGAAGTCCTGTGTCTTATTAAAGCAACATATGACAGATGTTAGTATTCCGAGACCTGTCTATAGGACACATGGTCCTGCATATGGTTCGCATAATAAATCTAGGGAATCAATGGGAAATAACAAGGGTCCACCTCTATCGAAAAAAGTAGTAGTAATAGTGATTAGTTAGGATCAAATGCCTTTGTACTCTGCAAAATATTACTTCAATATTTTCCCATTTTTTATGTATCCAAAAATCCTTTGAAAAGTGATCCAGATAATTGCTCCTGGTTAAATAATTATTTACACTCATTTATTTTCTTGCTACGCCACTATTTATATTTGATATATTGTCTAGTTAATCATTTGCATAGAAATTAAGTCTGTTAAGACTTAAAAGAAAGCTTCTTCTAACAATAAAATTAACACTTCTGATTTTAATTAGATAAAATCTAACTGTTTTAATAGATCCAAAACTATTTTTTGAAGATCAATATTTTCAACAAAATCTACACATTAAAAAAAATTTCCCTGCTGCCCAAAGCAATCTACAGATTCAATGCAATTTCTATCAAAATACCAAATGATGTGCTTTACAGAAACAGGAAAAAAAAAATCCTAAAACTCATATGGAATCAAAAAAGAACCAGAATAGATCTTGCCTGCATTCACGTGGAGCCAATGGTTCTCCCAGCATCCTGCAAGACACACCAAGCACCAATGGAGAGGCCATGGACATAGGGACAGTGGCCAGGCTCTGGCTGGGGCTGCTGCTTCTGGCATTGGTCCTACCCATGCAGATTTATTCAAATCAAACAACTGTTGTAACACTTTCAAGTAACTCCTCCCAGAGTCCTTCGGCTGCCCCAAATCCAGCTAAAGCCACCATCAAGGTCATTGGCAGTGCCCTGCTGTCAACAGCCAGTCTCCTCGCGGTCTTGCTCTCTCTTCTACTTCTCTACTGTTAAGAGACTCAGGCCAAAAAACATCTATACTTCTCCATCTTCTAAATCCAATCCAAATCGTGTCCAGGAGCCCAATGTGGCAAGGAAAAAAACAGGTCTCCATTGAATCTACTAATTCTTCTTTCATTGACACAGAAAATGTTGAGAAGCCCAAATTTGATTGGTTTGAAGATCCTGTGAAGGGTGTGACTGGATGATGGATGCCAA
Organism: Propithecus coquereli; assembly: GCF_000956105.1. Classification (NCBI taxonomy): domain Eukaryota; kingdom Metazoa; phylum Chordata; class Mammalia; order Primates; family Indriidae; genus Propithecus; species Propithecus coquereli. The sequence continues at coordinate 1,284,865 of NW_012148897.1, read as the reverse complement.
TATTAAATCTGGAGTTTCATGTACAAAATGAAGAGAAGCAACATCCAAAATTAGTTAAGACGTGATTTCCTTGAATTTGACACTTAAGATCCGGACACTTAAAACTACCTTGAAAATGATAGATTTTATTTTGTCTAGAAATAAAGGATGATGTACAGTGTGTGTGTGTGGGGGGGGGAGGTGGTAAGAACCCAAATAGCCAAAGCATTCCCGAGAAAAAAGAACAAAGCTGGAAACATCACACTACCTGACTTCGAAATATATTACAAGGCTATAGTAACAAAAACAGCATGGTACTGGTATAAAAATGAGCACATAGACCAACAGAAGACAAGAGAGAACCCAGACATAAATCCACATATTTACAGCCAACTGATCTTTGACAAATCCATCAAGTTATCCCCAGTACTTTATTGAAGAAGGTGTCCTTTTCCCAATGTATATTCTATAAAAGTTGATGGTGTGGAGGTAGAAAGTAGAATGATAGATACCAGAGGCTGGGAATGGTGTGTGGGTGGGAGGAGAGATTAAGAAAGGTTGGTTAATGGGTGCAAATATACAGTTAGATAGAAGGAATAAGTTCTGTTTTATAGCAGAGTAGGGTAACTACAATTAACAATAATGCAGCATATATTTCAGAATAGCTAGGAGAGAGAACTTGAAATGTTCCCAGCATATGGAAATGATAAATACTCAGGTGATGGACACTTTAAATATCCCGACTTGATCATTACACATTCTATGCATGTAATAAAATTTCACATGTACCACATAAATATGAACAAATATAATGTGTCCAAAAAATTTCCCACAGTGTTAAATACATTGTTTTTCAGGAATAAAAAAAAAAAGGCACAAAAGGATAAATGCTTTAATGATTTCATTTATATAATATTCAACAAAACAGGCAAAATTTTTCTATGCAGTTAAAGGTCAAAATAATAGTTACCCTTGAGGTTGGGAGGGGACTAGATGGAGCTCTGGGCATGATGGAGCTTTGAGGATCCTGGTAATATTTTGTTCTTGATCTGGGTACTTGTTACACTTCATGGGTTTCATTTGTACAATTTATCAAGCTGTACATTTGATTCATGCCCTTTTCTGTATATGTATTTCAATAAAATATTTACTTAAAAACACATACAAATTTATAATTACTAATTTTGAGAGCTAAACATACGCCATTCACTTTATTTAGCTCTTTATATATACTGTCTTTATTATCTTTACAAAGCCCTCTGAAGTGTGTGCTATTATAAACAGAGCCTATCCCCTCCTGCCCACTCTCATGTTTTTCTGTGGTTAAATACCCTTCTTTCCTTTCACGTATTTAACACAGTAGGTAACAATTGTACTTGTTTTGTTTATTTATTTTTTGTCCCCCATCCAAATATATGGGCAAAGGACTTGACTTTTTTATTCACCACTATTCACCTGTGCTAGCCCAGTGCCTGGAATACAATAGGTCTTCAGTAAATGTTAACAGTTGCTGAGCAAGCAGGCATCAACATTTTGTAAAGGCAGAAAATCCAGTGCAAGCGAGACAATCACAGGCAGAACCTACTTGAGTTTGGCTACTCAAAGACATCCTCTCTAAGGGAACAATATTCCCAGTATGGCCAGCCAACTGTAGATGCAAGGGAAACCCATGCGGCTGGAGGCTGAGATGGGCTTGGCTCGCCTGAGAAATGAGAGAGGCCAGTAGGCCTGGAACATGGGAGCAGGGAGCTGAAGAACCCATGCTCCCCAAGATGTTCTGCATGTTTTTGCCTTTCCTCCTGCCAGGCCCTCTTCCTGGAAGACAATCCTCTAAAAATCTATCCAGCATTCAAGACTCATCTGAAATGGCAACTTCTCTAAGAAATCTCTCCTGCAGACTCCAACCAGGAAGTGGGTGTGATAGAATTTATATCACCTCCCCCTATTTGAAGGCCCTGTTACAACCTGTGCTCCCTCCATGACATTGTCCTTATTCTATTTTGTGTTGTAATTATATATGCATGTAGCTAATTCTCCCTTCTAGACAACAAGCAACTTAAAGACAATCTGTCTTATTCATTTTGTAGGCCCTCTATTCCAAGTGTAAGCATACGCTTTGCAAGTATTGTCCAATATGAACTGAACTGGGGTGTTGGCATAATTTGGCAGATGTGAGGAATACAGAAATAGAGGGAAGCATTGTGTGTATGTGAGTGGAGGGAAGGGAAGAGGAACATATTGAGAATGTTTTTGGCTGAAATAACAGAAAAGCTGACCGACCATGACTTAAACAATAAAGAGTTTATTTTTCTCATATGACAAAATCTAGGTGGTTTGTTTAGCTACACAACTGCAGCCAAGGGTCCAGACTCTTGCTGTAGTTCTGGTCGGCATCCTTCACAAGTCGACTTTTGTCCTCGTGCCTGTCTCCTCAGAGGTACAAGATGGTTTTTGCATCTCCAGATAACTTGTCCACTTCAAAGCAGAAAGAAAGGGGAATGACCAAGGGCCAAACCAAATGTATATTCCCTTCCTCGGGGAAATTTTTTAATTCCTCAAGTCATCAGCATGTTCTGCCTCCATCTCATTGGTCAGAACTGAGTCGCATGGCTAGAAACAAGGGAAGCTGAGAAATAAGAAAACATGATTAAACATGTTAGCAGCTGGCTCTGGGCACATTGCCACCATAAAAATCTCAGAGTTTCACTGAAAAGAGAGAAAAGAGGACTATCTCTTGGGGTAGGAAACATATTATTTCAGCCTCAGGAGTGATCTGTGCGCAAAGCTAAGATCACAGCTGCAAAACTGCAACCAGAGATCTGAAACCCAAAGTCTACAAGGGGGGAAATGAGCAAAACAGGCAGGGGATTTCTGTACAGCTATGTCTTACATGCATATTAATCTTTGGGATACTCTCCATTTCCACAAGAAACACGTCTTCTCCCATTGTTCCAGAATCATGTGGTATCTTGATCTATCTTATCACACTTTTGATAGAGACAAAAGGGCATAAGAAATATTACAATATCTTACTAATTCTACCATAAGACAAACAGCTGTGCAATCATACCAATGGATGGCAACTGATACTCAGTCTCCATGTCTGAGGAAAAAAGCGGGGTCGGGGCAGGGACAGTGGTGAATCGGCTCTGTCCCACATGAGCAGCTTCTATTCCATTCCTACTGACAGTTGCTATGCTGAAATGTTATCAGATTTTTCAAGAGAAATCAGAAATGTGGATTTTTATATGAAACCTCCTGATCCAGTGCTAATATTGAATTTGGGAAGTTTCAAACATTAGAAAGGCTAAATGTTTTGTGACCTCTGAGAACAGCTGTCAAGGATAAGAGCTCTCACCACAGGGCAAGCCCAACCAACTGCCTCCAAGGTTCCTTTCCCACGGCAGATCCCAGCACTTTCCGCAGGCATGTTCCTTCCCTACTTCCCGGTGTCTAGATATCCTCTTCAACTTCAACAAATGAAAAAAAGGTTAAATGAGGACATGTCATTCTAAAACCGAAGTTCATTTCTAAGAGCAAACCTCACTGTAGAAAGTTCTTTCCAATTTTTTACTAAAGACTAAATAATCTTCGTCACTAAAATTGGTACCTTTAAGGTGAAAAAACAAACCCAGATATTTCTGGTTACTATAAAGAGTAGATATTGACTCACCTGGGGGTAAAATGACTGCTTCTTTGTTCATTCTTGTTTGTTTTCACCTAGAAAGTGCTGTTTGCCTTATAAGTAAGACCAATGCTCTGTTTTCAGCTCAACAAAATGCCGAACTTCTTTACTTTCTCAAATTTTCCAAAACAAAACTTTAATAAATAAAGCTCTGCTCTGTCATCAAGCATTTTGATTTTTCTTTTCTCTCCTGTTGTTTCCTATTTTCCCATTTCACTCTAGCCTTCAGCCTTTTGGTAAACCTATAGCGAAACCAAGAGTAATTTGAGAGAATACCCTTCCCACTTCAAGAAATAATATTCCTATTGATTTATGTCTCTGTAACTCTCCAAGGCAACCATTCTCCAATCTCAAATCTAATACTGCCTTTCTCTCACAGTGACAGAGTGCACCTTTTGGACTCTGCTGTCTGACCTTGGTGCCTGTATCTTACATCTGCCTTTCTCATAACTGGACCACTATGCAGCTTTCTCACCAGGGTTATGATATTCCTTCTCCTCTGAGAGATCCTTTGGATATTTTGTGTCCTTTTCTCTTTCTTTAGGTATCAAAAAAACTAATAAATAACTAAAAGTAAAATGAATTTTCAACACATGGTTCTTCCCACTACATACAGAATACCCATCATTGCCAAGTCATCCTCAGCAACTCTCCCCCTATAAATGTATCTGTTTGTAGTTTGTAACTCTAAAGTCAACTCTTCGAATTATCCCCGTTTGCCTTTTCTAGTCATAAGCCTAATACCTACCACCTCCCCATGTTTATCTAATAGCTATTATTCCTTGATTTTTCTTAATGTTTCACTATGGTGAAAGGCATTGATCGGCTCTTTCTTCAACATAAATCAGAGATGAGCCAAAATTTGTCAAGTGTATTTGTTTATCATTTATATTCTTTGTAGCTCCAAAAAGCATTTGAGATCATTTGCAATGAAAATATAGTTTAGGTTAATTAAAAGAAAAATAAAAATAGAAGTAAAAAATCTTTGAGAATTGTGACAAAACAGTTATTATCACAGAGCATAAAATTTGACTTGAAGTTTCCTGACAAGCCTGGGGAGGCGGGACAGCAAATGACACAAAGCTCTCATGGTGTGATCAAATACACCACATGAGTTCTTTCTTCAATAAATGAATCTATTTAACAAATATTTGTGAAGGACTCACAATGCCTCAGAAATTACACTTGCTGTGTAGATACAAAGACAGTAGATATGAAAGTGATCTGAAAAGTCCAACATCCAGTAGGGTAGCAGACATGTAAATGATTACCAAGCCATGAATTAAATTTAGCAATTGAAATATGTACAGGATATTATGGGAACACTTACTGGAATTAGGCACAGTTACCTCTCCGGAAAGAGAAGCAGGTGACTGCCTAGGACTGAATCACAGACAGGGACCTCCATGTACTAGACACTCTAGCTAAAGCACATCACATGCACAGAATCTTGTAGTTTCAGGTAAGAAAACCAGAGTAATTTGCATTAAACAAGCATCATCGATTTGTGTAAAGTTTTAATTGTTTTCTCTAGGGAATGGCATTATATTTGGAGTACTTAAAGTGCAAAAATTCATTAAATTAAAAATGTTTAGAATAACATTTACTGGATGTCGGGCAGTGGGGAGGGGAGACAGGGGGAGGAGGGGATGGGTATATGCATACACAAAGAGTGCCATGCGCACCATCCAGGGGAAGGACACGCATGATGCTCGGACTTGGAGTAGGGGGCAGGGGCAACATAAGTAACCTAAACATCTGTACCCCCATAATATGCCGAAATAAAAAAAAAGGGCAGAAAGATAATGTTAACAAATGGAATATGAAGCATGTTATATGTCTTGCCTCCACATGTAATTAAGAATATTAGCAAAATTTATCTCTAAGAATATAAGTAAAAAAAAAGTCTCTGTATGTATCTAGAAAAATAAAAACATTCTAAGCTATATAAAATATTAAGCATGGCCCATGCTGCTTTATTCAAGAGCAGTTCACACAACCTGCAGTTTTAGGACTGTGCATCACTAAGTGGCATTTGCATCATTCTGACCCAGGAGGGACTTTGATCAATAAGAACTCAGCAATGCCCAGTGGGGTTCTTCATGATGGATAGTGGCAAACCTGACCAGTTACAGCCTCTCCTTTGGGCAGTGTGAATGTGAACACACACAGAGGAAGCAGCTGGCCACAGCATTGCCTGATTCCAAAGGGCAGACAAATGACCAGGTACATGGAGCTGTTGTTGCTTCACAGTAGACACGAGAGCTGCTGGGGGTTCCTCAACAGCACTGAGCAGTGTTCTCATTGAGGGAGGCCTGCTGAACTTCCCCAGCTGCTATGGTCTGAGGGTTTGCATCTCTCCAAAATTTATGTGTTGAAATCTAATCCCAGTGTGTTGATATTAAGATGTTGGGTCCTGGGGAGGTGATTAGGACATGAGGGCTTCACCTTCACAAATGAGATTAGTGCCATTATAGAAGAGGCTTGAAGGAACCTGTCGGCCCCTTCAGCCATGCGAGGATTCAATAAGAAGGCGCCATCTTTGAAGAACAGGCCTTAACCAGATGCCAATCTGCTGGCCCCTTGATCTTGTATTATATTTTCCAGCCTCCCTAAGTGACCAAAAGTGATTCAATGGAAATGGCCTCACACCTTAAGAAAAATTGGCTGTAAAAATGAATGCATTAGCAGTGACTTCTATTTTTTTTTTAACATAAGGAAATTGAACAGACTTTCATCTGTGTGGACAGGACCTGTTTACACAACTATTAAGTCTCTCCATTGTAACAAGTAGGGCAGAGAAAATCTTCTCCCAGTGTGTGTAGATGAGGGCACTGACTCCGGGCAGTTCAGTTCTAATCCACATATTGCAGAATTTACACTCAACTGTAGATCCTGTTTTGTGTTTAGTGAAGGAACCAAATAATCTGATATATTTATACTGAATAGGGAGTAATTACACTGCATAGTGTGCATTTATTTTTGAATAGAATGTTGATAGACTCCTCCATGCCCATGTAAATTCTATCAACTCATTTCTCTGAGAAAATGAGTGAATATTCTGACTTGATTAGGCTTTCATCTTTAGCAACTTTGAAATCCTAGGTCCTCCTTTGACAAAGCCCTAATACTAGGGGAAGAAATGTGAGGTTGAGATTAGGACCTTACATTTTCCACACATAGCTTTCTAGATCCATGCTTCCCAGAGACTTCTCCTCAATCTTAGTCCACAAACTCAGAGTTTCAAAAAATATTTATTCTTTTTATCTTGTATTCTTTGTTTTGATACTGGGGTCTCACTATGTTGCCCCGGCTGGACTCAAACTCCTAGGCTCAAGCAATCCTCCCACCTCAGCCTCCCAAGGAGGTGGGATTACAGGCACATGCCACTGCACCTGGCCATTTTATCTTATTTTTTAAATTCTTTTTATTTTATTGTCTCTGTTCTTTTACTCAGCTCGATTTCTATTTTGAGTATCCATCCAGCTAGGCCTGAAGAGAAAGGAGGAAACAAAAGAGCCTCAGGCTTCAGGGCTCTTTCCCCCTGGTCGAGCTGCCATCCCAGAATCTTGGCAGCGGAAGGTGAGGGGCTAGACCACCTCTGACACATTCAGCATCCCAGGTGGAGGCCCCTAGAATCTCAGGATCTTCCCACTTCTGCCCAAATCTATGTGGGGCATGGGAGTCTCTGTCAAACTGTCCCAACTAGCCTTTGTAACTTCGGTGTCTTGTCACCCTGTCAAAGCCCTGCCTAGGAATTAAGCAACAATGTACCACAGCTGTTAAGAGAAATGAAGCCTGTTAATCTGGGTTCAAATTCCAGTGCTGCTACTTACTAGCTGTGAGATCAGCAAATTATGTGTCTTCTCGATGTCTCCCTTTCCTCATTTGTAAGCTGGGAATATATTATCTAACTCAAGGGATTATTGTGAGAAGAAAATATATGGCAAGCATTTAGAACAGTTTCTGGCATATAAGAATCTCTTATGTTTTGATGTTCATTAAAATGTAAGCTCTGTGAGGGTATCTGTCCTATTTTTACCCTATTTGTTCACTTCTCTTAGAACAGTGCCTGGTGTAAAAGGAGTTGAATGAACGAATGAATAAATGATGAAAGACTCAGAGTGTCAGCCTAAATAACAGAGAAGTTCTCTAACAATTGGTTTTTATTTAGGAATAGACCATTGTGTGTGCCATAGAGAACTATGTGTATATTCGGGGAGGTAAAGGAAGACAAAAGGTTGTTAAGAAAAAATGAAGAGAATTATACAATTGTTTTAAAAAACTACTCTTAGCTACAAAGATCAATAACAAGGGTGACACCAGTCCAGGAGTGGACAGGTAGTTGCCAAGCGAATATCTTTGCAGATGTATTTTTTTGTGCAAGATTGTGATGGCCTTTGTGCAAAATTGTGGGTTTTTCAGAGTTTTGGGTGATAGTTTTGTTATTAGGCATACAAACACAAGAACCTTCTCTTCACAGTATTCCCTGGCTCTCTTCGTCAGGTTTTTTTTGTTTTGTTTTGTTTTAAAAAACATCAGTGACTCCATTTCCCAAACTTTCACAAGGGCACGTTTCTTTCGTCCCAGGGCTTCGGAGCTCTCTGTTCTTGTCATGTTCCCTCCTTCCAGCCCTGGGAATTCTCTCTCTGGTCTCAGAGAAATCTTTTTTCTGTTGGGTTTCCGGCCAATATGTTGTTTCTATGCTTTCTTGCCCACACCTTCCTCGCCTATGCTCCCAAAGCCAAGAAGACATGCAGACTGTTTTTTCTTTTCTCCCAACCATAACCTCCCCACCATATCCCTCCATGGAAGCAAAGAACAGACTTAACTCCCTGCTTGAATGGAAGGAAGAAAAAGGAGGAGATACAGCAGAAAAGCAAAGGCTTAAAATTTCAAAATATCATCCCACTCTAAGAATTTTAACTGTGGGGTTTTTTTTTAACTTTCAGTTTTGCATGCATGGGTCCTAGGGTTGTGCAAAATTATAGGAATTTTTCTTGTAGTCATAATATGAAACAACTCACAGCTGTTCACATGTCAGCTGACTCTAATCAGTGTTTGACTCATGGCCTCGACACCACATTAGCCATGCTACCCAGAGTTTCCTCCTGGCCTTCTTCGAAAGGATGGGCTTGGCTCTTGGGTAGTCGTGTCATTGGAGTCATATCAATGAGCTATTTGCCTTCTATGATAAAATCTCTACTCTAGTCGTAAGGTACACACAGAGCCCACACCCACACATACCACATACATTTTCTGAACTGAGGTGGGGCAAGCAGGTAATAGAAGAATTTCCTGCCAAATCAGACCTCACAGTAATGTTCTCCTTCTCCACCCTCCCTCCCACCTGTCCCCTCCCATTCCCCCCTGGCTAGTTACCAGCCTCCTATTCATTAGCCAAAGCAGTCTGGGTTTCTTTGCCAAAAGACACACCAGGAAGGCACCTTTTCCCCATATCCAATTATGCCGGCTCTGCTGCTGGCTGGAAACTTCCTTACCCTTCACATCCATGAAGAGTCCTAAAATCTGGACCCAAAATTAACTTGGCTTTTTTGGGACAGCAACATCAGAGTCTACAATTTTGCCCTAACATTTATGATGAAATTGTTAAATGTTCCATTTCCAAATAGACCTGAAATTGGTTTGGGGTTTTGTTTTAAGCAGATGTATTTTCTTGTTTTTAGTTTGTTCAGTGTTGGTAGAGATTAGATTTTAGTCTATCCTGTGTTGCCTAAAGGGGAAGACGGTGGACTATGTTACTAGCAAAGATACCTCTCCCTCAGTCTAAAGATTCTCCAGCGTTAAATAATATAACATACTCATATGGTAAATACTGGTAAATACTGGAAATGACATAATATGGAGGTAGGAGCCCTGGACTGAAGTCCGAATATCTGTATCCCAAATCATGGCTTTGTCACTGTTTGCTCTTGGGCAAGTCAGTGATCCTGTCTGGATCCAGTTTCTCTATCTGGAGAATATTATCTAGAGAATATTATCTCTAGGAGGAGTGGGTGCCCCAGTCATCTATTAGGAAACCATCCCAAAAGAGTGACTAAAAACAAGGGCAAGCATTTGTCTTGTTCATGAATCTGGGCATTGAATGTCTTAGCTGGTCAGTTCTTGCTCAGGATATCTATTGTTGTTGTCGTCAGACAGTGGCTAAAGCTGGCATCATCTTGAAGGCTTCTTAGCTCATGTCAGCACCTGAGCAGGGCACACTTGAACAGCTAATAGTTCACGCTCCTCAGGTCTCTCTCTTTCTCCACATGGTCTCCCCAAATGGAGGCTTCAGAGTAGCTGGACTCCTCACATGGAGGCCAAAGGCTCCCAAAGCAATTCCTAAGAGAAACCAGTGGAACCAACAAGGCCATTCGTAGTCTAGCCTCACATTACGTGGTATCATAGTTCATTTTGCGTTGCTATAACAGAATACCTGAGACTGGATAATTTAAAAAGAAAGGAGGTTTATTTAGCTTATGGTTCCGCAGGCTGTGAAATTCAAGAAGCATGGTGCCAGCATTTGTCGGTTTCTGGTGAGGGCTTTTGTGCTGGGTCAGAACATGGTGGAAGGTAAAGGGGAAGGGGTCATGTGCAAAGAGGGAAACTCAAGGAGTGTCCTGGATGTATAACAACCCACTCTCATAGGAACTAATCCAGTCTTGCCAGAGTCAGAACTTACTCACTACTATGAGAACAGCACCAAGCCATTCATAAGGGACCTACCCCATGACCCAAATACCTCCCACTAGGCCCCACCTCCCAACACCGCCACACTGAGGCCCAAATTACAACATGAGTTTTGGTTGGGATAAATTCAAATCATAGCACGCAGAATCACTTCTGCCATACTCTTCATCAAGGAAGTCACAAAGACCCACCCAGTATTAAGGAAAGTGACATAGACTACCCATCTTGATGGTAAGAATATCCAAACATTTGTAGACTTGTTTTAAAACCACCATAAAAGGGAAGAGGGGCACCTACCCCTTCCAGCTCAAGGAATTTGGTAGAAAGAGACGAGAGGTAGGGAAAACAAGTGTCAGATGCGTATGGGCTATGGATCGCCACCACACGTCTCCAGCCCGTAACATCAGAGAGGCTGGTATCAGACAGAACAAGGGTTAAGAGGAAAGCTCAGAGTAGAGGACCCATTGCCACTTCCGGTTTTACTCTGAGAAGATGTCATCTCTTAGGCCGGAAAAAATGAATGGACAGAGCGAAGTAAAAATAGGCAACACAGTACAGGTAGTGATAGGGCCTGATTCCCCAGAGCCCTCCTTGGCTCTCGGGCATCATGGAAGAGACCTAGAGGTTCCTGCCTGCCTCATGAAGGAGGTGAAAAGAAGATGATGTTTCTGCTGGCAAAGAGGCCACACAGCATTGGTGAGGTGACCCTGAAGAATCTTAACCTGGGAGTTCCAGGAGCTCAGGGAGAAGGAACAGTGGCACCAGAGAAAACTGAGAATGGGGTGAGTTTCCAGATAGGAGCTCCAGGCCAACTGAGCCCAGAGAATGGACCAAGAGTGCTCCAGGGGCAGGGCAGCAAAGCACTCCCTGGTTAGACTGACAAGGAGCATCGCCATGGAGACAGGAGGGGCCGAGAGCAGCACAACTGGGCCTTTCTCTTCTCTGCCACCTAGAGGTCACTTGAACCTCCCGATACAATCTTGGAGAGGAACAGGTGAAGAAAAGTAAAATCTGAAAGTGCTCTAAGGAAAAGAAGACCAAGAAGGGAAACTAACTTGACCATGTCTGAGATGGGGACGTCTAAAGAACAAGAAGTTGGAGAGAGTATGGGTGGGGTGAGGAATCATTTATTTAAAAAAAAAATAGGTTTTGAGACCAGGAAAAATAGGAGTAGACCCATTCTGATAGAACATCAAATGAAGGCCTCACTTGGGAATTGACATTTAAGATGAGATCTGAAAAGTATGAAGAGACAGTGGAGAACATTCAGGTCAATTGACCAATTTTTCCCTGTGAGTCACATTCTTCAATTGATTCTTCAATTGAACAGTTTATCCCTATGGGTCAAATTCCTCAATTGTGATCAACCCCTGTGGGTCAAATTCAAGTTTAGTCTTTTAGTAGTTTTATTTTTGTGAAATTTTTCATTTCATTTCACCTCTCCAAACATATGGATATTTATTTCAATATACACTGCCTTCTATCACTATTAACACTTCTAACCTATTCCAATTTATGGGTCTGTGTATAATAACATTCAATTTCTCCTTGGTTTCCAACATGCTTAGCTTAACTACAATAATTTCAACTTCTGTTTTCTGTCACCTCTTGGAGTTTGTACCTGAAACATCAAATCCTATTAGAAAAAAATATAAAGCAAAGTGCAAGACCATGAGAGGAGTTCATCTTGATATGCTGGACTCATATGTGGCTGCATTTATGTGATGCAACCAATTTGTAAATAATACTTTCAATTCCCTTTTACTACATACATCAGAACAATTTCCTCTTAACGAATATCATGTTTTGACTTTGGTTTTAGTACAAATATCCAAGGACAAATTCTTCAATTGAATACATCAGAGAGACAAATCATTTCTTTGATCTAAACATTCCAGACAGAGGAAGCCATGGGTGCAAAAACAGTGGAGTCACCTGGCAGAGATAATTAATTCGCAGGTTTACAGTCCTGGGTTCCTTCTTTTAGTCTCAACTCTTATGAGAAAAATCAGATCAGTTATAAAGAGAAAAAAGGAAAATTTCTTTATGCACATCTATGTTATAGTATGAAAATAGAAACCACTCCTTCGACGGCCTCCCTCCCCAGCCCCCAGTCATGAGGGCTCCCTTTGGTCCCTCGGACTTGCCACGCCATTTCCTCCCCTAACCCTTTCCACTACAGTTCCCTCCATCTGGAATGTTCTCCCCTGGTTCTTCACACCTTTTAGATCTCACCTTAAATGTCAACTCCTAAGCGAAGCTTTCATGTACTGCCCATCAAAACGAGTTACTCTTCTTTTTTTCTGATTTCTATTCAGCATCTATTTTTTTCTTCATGACCTCCAATTCCTCACCCTACATGTGCTCTCTCTAACCTGCGCCTCTCAGGACTTTCTCGTCTCAGGAAATGGTCCTACATGTTTACTCAAACCAAAAGCCTCAGCCTTCCAATCACTCTCTCATTTGCCCTCACCTCCACAGCCAATCCACCCAGTCTGTCTCCAAAGAGTTCTGTCTCCAAAATGTGTTCTAAATCCATTCGCTTCTCTCATTCAGCCCTGCCACCACCCTACTCTAGGCCATATCCTTCCTGCCTGGACTGGCTCTGGGGGCCCCATAACTAGCCTCCCTCTTTACACACCATTCCATATCACATTCAACAAAACATTTAAAAAATATAAATCAGATCCCTCAACTCCTCTTTTTAAACCTGCAACGGCCTCAGAAGTCTTCACCTGTGCCCCCAAGGCCTGCCAACCCCACGCCTGTCCTTCCTCCCTACACATTGGGCTGTGTTCTACTCTGAACCCACCAGTCACCTTCTAGCCTCAGAGCTCAGCTCTTCTCCTACCTGTGACAATCTTCCCCAATATCTTAACATTCTTTTCATTATTCAGGCCTGAGCCTATATGTCATCTCCTTGAAAAAGTCCTCCCTGAATCACCCTCCCTCCCAACCAGAGAGTTCCTCTCACCGGTCTTTTCTTTAGAGCACTTACCACTGTGATGAAATTGCCAATTAATCTAAATTGCCAGTTAATCTAAAAGTTTACTCTGTATTCTCTAGTCCCTCCTCCGTATACACACACTATGTAAGCCCCTGGGAACAGGTCCCGATGTCCCCAGCACTCGGAGCAATATCTGGCTCATAGGCGCTCAGAAAGTATAGGACAAACAAATAAGTGAATAAATGAATGAACGACTTGGAAACCACTTATTCTCTGAAGAAGGTGAATTTTCTTCTGGTCTCTATTTCCTCACCTGTGAAATGAGGCTGCTGAATAAGTTAATCTCCAGAGCTCCTTTTAGCCTAAATGTCTGGGATTCTTTCTGTAATTGAATGTGCACTCTATAGTTGGCTCAGTAAGGGCATCTTTTCTTCACAGATTGTCTAAAGGGCTATTTCAATCTTCTCCTAGAATATGAATTAGTGTCTTCAAAGATAGAGTCAAACTTCATTAATTAATAATACAGTTAATACTTGCCAATTAAGCAAGGCAGACCGAAGTAAAATGTAAGTCCCTCATTATAACAAATGTTGGAATAAATTGCCTGTGGTCAGGATTTATTTATATCTGGCACTTAGCTTTCTTTGGATTTGGCTCCTCTGGGCTAGAGCCCAATAAGTAAATGCAAGAAAATACAGAATTAAGACTCTATTAACCGCAAATAGTTTGTTGCATTCTTACCTGGGGCAATATTCTTTATTGTCAGCAGTACTTGGTTTTCAATTTCAACTTATTTTTCAAGTTCTTCCTGGCAAAAAACGAAAAGGGTGGAAGAAATACCCTTATTTCGGAAGGGTTTCCAGCTATAGGACTTTAGTTTACTACCTCCCAGCAAATGGCAGTAGGACCCAGGACTTAAAGTAAAACTCTCCCATTACAAAGATATTTGCCTTTGAAGAACTATGAAGTGACTCTAAAATCTCTTTGATCTTCAAAACAAGCACATTGCAAGCCAGTCTCCATGGGCCATTTTTAGCCATACAGGCATTCCTCAGAGATACTGGGGTTTTGGTTCCATGCAACTGCAATAATGTGAATATCACAATAAAACAAGTCATGCGAATTTTTGGTTTCCAAATGCATATAAAAGTTATGTTTACACTGTATGGTAGTCTATTAAGTGTACAATAGCACTATGTCTAAAAAAAAAAAAAAAACCTCAAAGTATATACCTTAATTATAAGATACTTTATTGCTAAAAAATGCTAACAATTATCTGAGCCTTCAGCCAGCCAGCAGTTGTTTTTTTGCTGGTGAAGATCTTGTCTCCATGTTGATGGCTGATTGCTGGTCAGGGTGGTAGTTGCTGAAAGTTGAGGTGTCTGTGGAAATTTCTTAAAATAAGACAACAGTGGAATTTGTCACATCAATTGATGCTTTCTTTCATGGAAGATTAGCTTGTGATGCTGTAGCATGTAATGCTGTTTGATAGCATTTTACCCACGGGACAGCCTCTTTCAAAATTGGAGTCAATTCTCTTCAACCCTGCTGCAGCTCTATCAACTAAGTTCATGCACTATTCTAAATTCTTTTTGTCATTTCAACAATGTTCACAGCATCTTTGTGAAGAGTAGATTCCATCTCAAGAAACCACTTTCTTTGCTCACCCATAAGAAGCAACTCCTCATCTGCTAAAGTTTGATCATGAGATGCAGCCATTCAGTCTCCACTTCTAATTCTAGTTCTCTTGCTATTTCCACCACATCTACAGTTGCTTCGTTCACTGAAGCTTTGAACCCCTTGAAGTCATTCATTAGAGTTGGAATCAACTTCTTCCAAACTCCTGTTAATGTTGATGTTTTGACCTCCTTCCACGGGTCACAAATATTCTCAATGGCATCTAGAATGGTGAATCCTTTCTAGAAGGTTTTCAATTGATTTTACCCAGATCCATCAGGAGGAATCACTATATTGTGGCAGCTATAGCCTTTTCTAATTCTCAACATTCAAAATATAGGCATACCTCATTTTATTGTGGTTCTTTTTTTTACAAATTTATTAAATAACAAAACTTAAAAGTCCAAATTACTCCTTAAAGCATGGGCTGCAGAATGGATGTTGTGGTAGCAGACAGGAAAACAACATTCATCACCTCATACATCTCCATCAGAGCTCTTAGGTGTCTAGGTGCATTGTAAAATGAGCAGTAATCTTTTGAAAGGAATCTCTTTATTTTTTTTTTTTTGAGCAGACCTAAAAATTCAGTAAACCATGTTATATACAGAGTAGACTTAGCATAATTCTTAAGGACCCTTGGATTTTCAGAATGGTCAATGAGCATCGGCTTTAACTTAAGGACATCGGCTGCATTAGCTCCTAACAAGGGAGTCAGCCTGGCCTTTGCAGCTTTGAAGCCAGCCATTGACTTCTCCTCTTTAGCAATCAAAGTCATAGATGGCATCTTCTTTCAGTATAAGGCTGTTTTATCCACATTGGAAATCTGCTGTTTAGTGTAACCAATTATCTTAGATAAATCATCTGAATAACTTGCTGCAGCTTCTATGTCAGCACTAGCTGCCTCACCTTGCACTTTTATGTTATGGAGATGGTTTCTTTCTTTAAACCTCACGAACCTATCCCTACTAGCTTCCAACTTTTCTTACAACTTTTCTTCTGGACATTCCTCCCCTCTCTCAGGAAAGAGAGTTAGAACCTTGCTTTGGATTAGCTTTGGCTTAACGGAAGGCTGTGGCTGGTTTGATCTTCTATCCAGACCACTAAAACTTTCTCCATATCAACAAAAAACTCTTTCACTTTCTTATCATGCATATGCTCCCTGGAGTAGCTCTTTTAATTGTGTTCAAGAGCTTTTTGTGCATTTACAACTTGGCTAAATGACTGGCGCAAGAGGTCTAACTTTTGGCTTATCTCAGCTTTCAACATGCTTCCTCACTAAGCTTCACCATTTGTAGCTTTTGATTTAAAGTGAGAGACATGTGACTCTTTCCCTCACGTGAACACTTAGAGCCATTGTAGGGTTATTAATTGGCCCATTTTCAATATTGTTTTGTCTCAGGGAATAGGGAGATCTGAAGTGAGAGAGAAAGATGAGAGAACAGCAGGTCAGTGGAACAGTCAGAACACACAAACATATTATTTAAGTTCGCCTTCTTATATTGGCACTGATTATGGCATTCCAAAAGAATTACAATAGTAATATCAAAGATCACTGATCACACATCACCACAGTAGATATCATAATAATGAAAAAGTTTGAAATATCACAAGAATTAACAAAATGTAACATAGAAACATGAAGTGAGCACATACTGTTAGTAAAATTGTGCCAATAGACTTGCTTGATTCAGGATTGCCACAAACCTTCAACTACTAAAAAAAATATCTGCAAAGGACAATAAAGTGAAGAACAATAAAAGAAGGTATCCCTGTACCTACCTCTGTATAATTTTCTATGCATCAAACAATTTATTTAATTGCTTCAGGCAATTGTTGTTCAACTGCAGTTAATGATTCTAATTGTCCCGCTGAAGACAATCCCATGACCTCCACCCAGGACTTCCCTCTGCCAGGTCTGTGTTGAGCCATCTCCCATAGCACCAAGAACAAAATGTATTACCCTGCTCCTCCCAACTACTGGCCTGAGGCAGTAGTGCACGTTTTAGTTCTCAAAAAGGAGTAGAGGATGTTTTAAAGAAACAGAAAGTATTTTTGCCATTTTTTTCAGGCCATTCCCTCTGTTACGTATTTCCCACTCTCAATTTTATGCTTCCATATCTGTGGGAGGAGGGCTACTACTCTGTTACACTGGACACATGCCACCAGGAACATACCACCACGCCCAGATATTTTTTATTTTTCATAGAGACAGGGTCTCTCTCTGTTGCCCAGGCTGGTCTCAAACTCCTGGCCTCTAGCAAACCTCCCAGCTTGGCCTCCCAAAATGCTAGGATTAGAGGCATAAGCCACCATGCCCAGCCCCATGTGTATTCTAGATAAGAAACTTTTGTCAAATATGTGGTTTGCAAATGTTTTCTCTGTGTCTTGTCTTTTCATACTCTTAACAGGTTCTTTTTCAGCACAGAAGTTTTAAATTTTGATACAGATCCCTTTATCCACTCTTCCTTTTATGGATACTACTTTTGGCATCATGTCTAAGAACTGTTCACCTAGCCCTATGGCTAGAAGATTTTCTCCTACGTTTTCTTTTAGGAGTTTTTGTAGTTTTACATTTCATGTTTAAATCCATGATCCATTTTGGATTAATTTTTATATGAGGTATTAGGGTTAGGTCATGGTTTATTTTCTTGCCTATGGATGCCCAGTTATTCCAGTATCCTTTGTTAAAAAAAAACTATCTTTTCTCCATTGAATTGCTTTGCTTCTTTGTCAAAAATCAGTTGGGCAGTATATACTGACAAGAAGTGAAAACAGGTACCTAAACAAGTACATGTACACATATATCCAGAACAGCACTATTCACAATAGACAAAAACGTAGAAACAGTCCAACTGTCCATCAGTTGAATACATAAACAAACTGTGGTATATACATATAATGCAATATTATTCAGCCATAAAAAGGAATGAAGTACTACTATGTGCTACAGGGTAGACAAACCTCAAAATCATATTCTAAGAAGCCAGACACAAAAGGTGGCATATTATATAATTCCATTTATATGAAATATCTAGAATAGGTAAATCCATAGAGATGAAATGAAGATTGATGGTTACCAGAAGCAGGAGAGAGGGGGGAATGGGAGCAACTACTTAGCAGGTAAAGAATTTTCTTTGGGGCAATGAAAGTGTTTGGAACTAGATAGACATGGCAGTTCACAACATTGTGAATGCACTAAATGCCACTGAACTTTTCACTTTAAGAAGGTTAATTTTACCTTATGTGAGTTTCACTCAATAAAAAAATTAGTTGGATGTATTTGTGTGGGTCTAAATGTACTACACAGCCTTGATTATGGCAGGTATATAATTAACACCATGCTGTTCACAGGTAGGGCCAACCAAAGGTAAACTAAATGAATGTACACTTACTCCTCACCAGGCCTTTTCTCTACTGTGTTGGGAGTTTTTCCCCATAGCACAGATCTTCCTGCCCTAACATACATTCACAGGCCCCCTATTATTTCTCTCTATTCCACTCAGGGGGAGATTGGCTTTGCTGACACAAATTGGCCTAAGGTCTCAAAAACTTGGAGATTTTAGTCAAAGTCAATTCATATTATCATTTTTATTTTCTGCTTAGCCACCTTGTTTAAAAAATCTCTTCCAAGTATTAAATGTAATACTTGTATGCATTATTTAAAATGTTATGCATAATTTAAGTGGAGAAAGGAGGACTTTTATCTTCCTATTACTCTCTAGAATTATTTAGAGGGTGAATTACTAGCTTATCAAGATATTTAGATTTTCACAGCTTCACTTAATTTTAGTTTTTACACTATAGAGAAAAATCTCTGGCAAGCATTCCAAGGACACCCATAAATTGTCACCAAGAGCTGTATAGGGGTTAGATAGTCTCCATGAAGCTATGAGACATTCCAGGCTTCCACTCACAGAAGGATGGGATCACAATCGGGTTTCCTTACCAGCCAGGCTGGAGGTTAATTGGAGGGTACAATTCTGTCTCAGGCCTGTGCTTAATCACCTGAAGAGTTCAGCTATTGTGTCAAACCTACAATTTGCTGACTTTGTGGATCTGATATGAGGATTGATTTTTGCCGCCTTGTTTTTCCTTTCAAATGCTGAGAGTGGGATGATAAAGAAAATCTACTCATGTCAAATCCCTACTTAGAATCCTACTTGACCTCAGAATAAAGCCCAGCAGCCCAACATGTCTTATAAGCAACGTGGCTTTCCAGCTTCCTCTGTCCCCTTCCCCTCCAAACCTGAGTCCCAGTCTCCCATCATATCAAAATTTTTGTATGTCCAATACTTTGCCATGTTCTTGCTGTCACTCTTCAAGGTTGGCTCAGGATAATCCCACCTGCAAAGTTCTCCTGACCCTTCAAAGCTAGGTTAGGAGTTCCTCTGGAGGTATTCCCCCTTCCGTGGCAAATCTTACTGTGCTGCAATTTCCTGTTGGCTTATTCCTCTCTCATGAGACTAAAGACAAAAGATCATGCCAGGAGTACAGCAGGTGCTATACTTATTAATGTTTTTAATGTTTTCAAAATTAATGTACTTTATGATTTTATAAGAGATATTTCTTGAATTATTATTTTATGCCAACGCTGTTCTCAGTATGGGAATATAGCATTTTACAAGGCCAAGTCCCTGCCCTCTTAGAGCTTATATTAAAATAAGGGAAGGAGACAGACAATAAACAAGTAAGTAAATACATAAAATAAAGTTTCAGGTGGTGATAAGGGACATAAATAAAAGAAAAGCAGTGTGAATGAATGCAGGAATGAATGAAGAATATGGAGCTTGAAATCAGGTAGTTCAGACTGTGCTGCCAGAGAAGGCTCAGCCTCCTCAGCACCTTTACAGGTGCGGTTCTCTCTGCCTGGACTGCTCACCACACAGACAGGTAAGCACTTGTTTCACTCCCTCACCTGCTTAGTTCTCTGCTCAGATGCTGCTTTATTCACCAGTTCTTCCCTGACTAGTTATAATACTCATACCAGTTGTGTTACTACAGATTCCAACTGGAAAGTACATGGATTTATTTTTTTAACTTGTTTACATCCTACAAATATTTACTGACTGCTTTCTAGGTGCCAGCCACCACTCTACATCTGGGACACAATAGGGCACAGAATAAAAATTCCTCTCCTTGTGGACCTTGCATGCTAGTGTTAGCAAGTAAACATATAATATGTCAGACAATGACAAGTGCTTTGAGGGAAAATTAAGTAAGGAAAAAGGCGAGGAAAGTCTTGGGTGTGTGTGGAGCGGTGGGGGATATTAATATTTTAACTAGTCAGAACTCACAAACAAAGCAACATTTGAGCACAAAACCCAAGGAGGTGAAGGAGTGAGACAAGTACTTATCTGTGTGATGAACAGTTCAGGCAGAGAGAACCACAAGTGGAAAACCCTGAGGCGGGGCAGGCTTCTGAACCTGAAACCTGCTCTTAACATGCAGTGCAAGCACAGGTTACAGCCGACAGCACACTAGCCAACAGCCCAACAGACCCGGGACCTCACTTGCTGGTTGTGTGGCTTTAACCAAATTTTTAATCTCCCTGAGTTTCTAATTCTCTGTTTGTATAATTAATGCCTACCTGAAAATGTGGTCGTTATACTCCAATGGGACGATGGACTCTGTAAACTGTAAAGTATTATAAATGTCACTTAAAACTATCTTTTCATATAACTTATCTTCTACAATTGCCAGGAATGTTAACTAGATCATTTAAAATAATGAAGAAGAGCACTTGTTTTATCTAAGTGCAACATGAAATTACAGAATTTTTAGCTTCCTGTGGTATATTTGCATTATGTAGCTATGGCTTACTGAACGTTGTTCGATGTCAGCATTTCTTGAAATCACTAACAGTATTAGGATATCCCACATCATTCAGGTTCCATTTTTTTAAGATTGTTATTTAGTTTTGTTGTTTCAGTGTACATACACCCTTTATCGAATTGACTTAGATTTGATTCTAGGCATTGATCATTCTTACTACAACTTTATGATTTAAAATTGAATCCAGCTATTCCCCAAGTGCTGTGTGAAAAAGAGTCCCCACCATTTTTTATTTAGATAAGCACAATACATGGGAGGTTTAAGTTCAAGGAGGCTGGGGTCTAAGCCTCCTGGATGTCTGGGACAGGTCTGACAGGGATACCTGTTTTTTTTTGGTACTGGAACAGTGGAGAGGGTTTGACCCAGTGGGGCAGTTACCCAACAGGCAATTTCAGTTTTCATTATGACCCCTCAATGGAGTTTTATTACACATATTACACATGCATATGTGAAAGCAAGTTTTTTAGGATTTCTAAGGAGATGCCAGGATAATATAAACACGAATTGAAGAAAGCAAATTACAAAAAGTCTTTATACAATATGATTCCAATTTTTAAAGGTTATATAAGAAGGGCAGGGAATACACCAAAATGTTAAGAGTGGTTAATAGTTGATTACAATATAGTTACAAAAGCAAAGCCACATTTATGTATGTTATGAATAATATAAGGAAATTTTAGGTGTAATTCTGTACCAGACAAGTCCTTCAGGAACCAACATAGTAATACATATAAAGATAATTCACAGATAAGGCA
Source organism: Propithecus coquereli (assembly GCF_000956105.1). Taxonomy (NCBI): domain Eukaryota; kingdom Metazoa; phylum Chordata; class Mammalia; order Primates; family Indriidae; genus Propithecus; species Propithecus coquereli. Next base: position 1,263,297 of record NW_012148897.1, on the reverse strand, counting down.
GCACGTGAGGAGTGTCAAATGAGTGACATGGACAATGCAGGGTTGAGGAGATTTGGGGGCGGGGTAGTTTACTAAACTGGACAATCAGGAAAGATTTGCATATGAGTGGGGACTTGAATTAAGAAGATATAATGCAGAGATCAAAAAACAAAAAAGAGGAAGAAAACGTTTCCAGAAAGATACAGCAAAGGCCTAGAGATGGTACCCATGAAGGATGTTTAGGAGTCACTAAATGTAGCAATGTGGCCGGAACCAAAGGCAGATCTAAAGTAGAGACTTTTATAGGAATATATTTAGAATGAAGGGTGGGAAGAATGGTTGGTGAGGAGAAAATGTGGAAAGGCTTGAATGATTTGATCCCTGATATTCACATACACTGTTGGTGGGAGTTGATAAAACTTTCTAGGAAGCAGTTCAATATTTTCCAAACTACATATACCCTTTTACTTAGTAATTCCACTTCTAGGAACTTATTTCTTAGGATATAATCAGAGAAGATCTCAAAGATTTGTGTAAAAGGATGTTTACTGTAGCGTTATTTATAATAGGAAAATAAAACTAACTGTCCCACATACCAAATTGATAATAAATAATAAAATCTCCACGTATGGAATCCAATGCAACCATGAAAGCAAGTTTTTTAGGCTTTCTAAGGAGATGCCAGGATAATATAAACACAATATGATTCCAATTTTTAAAGGTTATATAAGATGGGCAGGGAATACACCAAAATGTTAAGAGTGCTTAATAGTTGATTTAAAAAAAAAAAAATCTCAAAGCAATCAATACTTACCTGTCTTGTGCTCTGCTCTGTTCCCTCAGGGCCAATCTGACAAATTGGGATAATGTTTTGAAGGACACTCCCAGTGAATGACTGCCTCTCCCAAGGAAGATGATTCTCTCACAACAGAGCCTTCCTGAAACCACTGTCCAACGTCCAAGGCACAGGGAAAGGCCAGGAGCACAGACATTTTGAAGGTAGGCAGACAGGTAAGCTTTTCAGTTTCTCAGAGCACACCAAGAACAGGAACTTTAGTTAGTGTTCACTTTGGTGCAAGGTCTTGGCTAGTGATTTACATAGATGATCTCACTTAATCCCCTAACAGGCCTATGAGCTAGCCATCATTATTATTCTCATTTTATAGATGGAGAAACTGAGACATAGAGAGGTTAAGTAATTTGCCCATTTTAATGCAAGACAGAAAAAATAAATAAATCCATCCTGTATGGCTCCCCATTTTAGAGACATCTGTTGCAATGTCCTTGGTGCAGAGTTAGGCAACATACAATCAAATAGGAAAATTCTGGATGGGACCTGTAGAAGCCATCTGGTGCTGGGTGTGGCATTTAGTAGTTTTGCAACTTTGAGTAAGTCATAATCCATTCGAGCCTTCACATTCTCAGGGTAAAAGGGAAATAATATCTGAGCTGCTGGCTTCCCAGGGTGGCTGTAAGATCAAAGACAAAACACATCAAAGTCGTATGAAAACTGCCAAGTGGTAAAAGGTATTATTAGTCATAATATTGGCATGGAACCCTCAGATTGGACACCAAATTGCCAAGAAGCTCTCCAAGAGCCATTCAGTGTGCTTCTACAGACATTTGTTCCAGCTGTGGCCTGACACCAGTGATGTGCCACTGGGACAAGGTATCCAGTTTGTGCCACTGTGCAACACACCATGTGGAAACTGCCCATAATAATGGGCACTAACTGAGGTGAGCTGAATAACAGCACTTACACAACTCAAATCCGTGCCTGGAAATCCATCCATAGAACTTAAGTCTGATATTCTGAAAATAAGGGCTTTCTAGATTCACGAGAGCAAACTTAGGTGAGTAATGATGGTATCCACTACATACACATGCTAGGCCCCTCATAAACATCTCTAAGCCTCACACTGTCCCTGCTATTGCCCCATTTTACAGTTGAGAAAAGTGAGGCTCAAGGAGGGTAAGAGGCTTTCCCACCAGATAGCTAAGGTACAAGGCCAAATTAAGAGATGATAACACAATTTTGTTCCTCCATTTTTGTTCTGATAAAGTCATCCAATCCAAACTCTTTTGGGTTCAGTTCCCTCAGAATGAAGATAATTAATAAATCATACTATTTTCTGGGTTTCTGTTGACATGTTAAACAAGTAAAAACTGAAATTGACTAAAAATATTTTATTAAAAAGTAAAATATATCATTGTTTTGAGACCAATGTATGGCAGCCAAACTTTATGAAAATCATATGAATTTAATAGGAAATAATCTTGTCCAATTTTTTTCTCAATTAAGAGAAAAAAGTTTTTGATTTCTAATTAAGAAAAATGAAAGGAATGTTTACAACAAATATGATACTTTCTTAATGTCAATAATACATAAACAACTCAAGTAATTTTATATAATTGTTTAACACTTAGACAAATGAGCCCCCCAAATGAGCAGATAATTCACAAAGGAAGAAATATAAATTTTTATCAAGAAGCTCGCTAATAACCAAGTAAATTCAAATAAAAAATGAGATCTTATATTTTACCTATTGAATAAGTAGAGGTTTTTAGAAATTTTAATATTTAAAGTGGGTGAATGTGATGATGAGCATTCTCAGCACAACCTTCCTGGAAAGGGATTTGGTGATGTGTATAAACACCCTCCAACAATCTGCTTTTTTTTTTTTTGAGATAGAGTCTTGCTCTGTTGTCCCAGTTAGAGGGCAGTGGTGTCATCATAGTTCACCGCAATCTCAAACTCCTGGGCTCAGGAGATCCTCCTGCCTCAGCCTCCCTAGTAGCTGGGACTATAGGCATGCACCATCAAGCCTGGCTAATTTTTTCTATTTCTAGTAGAGATGGGGGTCTCACTCTTGCTCAGGTTGGTCTCAAACTCCTGACCTCAAGGGATCCTCCAGCCTCGGCCTCCCAGAGTGTTAGGATTACAGGCATGAACCAGTGCTCCTGGCCCAACAATCTGCTCTTTAAGTGTGGTAAATTCACTATGACCACAAATTCTTTGTCACTTCTCCCAGAAAGAGGTGTAGCCTGTTTTCACCACCCTCTGGAATTTGGCCTGTGACTGCTTTGACCAGTAGAGCACGGTGGAAGAGACTGTGCGCCAGTTCTGCGCCTGGCCTTTAACAGGACTGGCAGTTTCCACTTCCTCCCTTCTGAAACCCAGGAGAGAAGCCCATCTGGCGGATACAGCTGTTCATACAGCTGGGAGTCGGGCCCGCACATTCTACCACACCACGTCTCGCTACAAAGACCAGTGGTTCAACATGTTTATAGAGTGAAAAAAGGATTACCAAGTGTGTGGGCTATTTGAAAAATCCTTCCTTTTATTCTAACACAATTAATTAAAATATACTTAATTGGACTTTTGAAGCCTCTTTAGCTAGATCGTTTTCTTCTTGCAGAACTTGAAACAACCCTTAAAAAGTAAATGGCAATTTTCTGAGATGCCTAGACTATTCTTGAGCGAAATTGAAAGGCATTAGGAAGAAGGGGACCAGCTTATAACATAGAGACGGTTCCCGACACAGCGCCCTCTTCACCGTCCTCTCTTCCCTGCATCTCTGTGCAGCCCCGTCCTCAGCATTACTGAGGCTTTTGGGAATTTGAAACCTGGCTGTGGTTGTTGGTTCTATTCACTATTCATATTGGTTTTGTTTTATCTGCATAGGCCATTTCACTTGGGGAGCCAAAGCATCAGAGGTCAGTACCACAGAGAGGTGCCACAGGGCATTTGACTGGAGATGATGACAAGACAGATCTCAACCAAGCCCAGTGGTGTCTTTTTTTTTTTAATTAAAGAGTTAAATAATAACAACAGCAGCTACAATTTCCAGTGTTTATATGCATCAGCTCTATGCTATACATTTTACATGTGAACATTATCCTACTTACTCCTTGTGACTCTAAGAGGTAGGCACTACTTTTTAATCTTCATTTTACAGATAAAGAAGCTGAGCACTCACACCCCAGACAGGTGATGGTCAGGGTATGAACTGTGTGAGTCTGATCTCAGTCCATGCTGCTAACTGCCATGCTGCATGGCCACAAGCATTGCTGCAGTCAGTGCAGTCAGTGGTTTCAGGGAGAAGCCTGCTTCTCTCTTTTCCCAGCTCGAGAGGAAACCCTGAATATGAGCAAGGGGAGAAGGGCCATGGCTGGGAGAGTGGAGAAGTGGGAGTCCTCGTCCTGCCAGGCCAAGCTGGAGGATGGCTTTTCCCAGAGCCAGGCTGCTTGTTTCCCAGTTCCCTACTGCGAACTATGCTGCACTCTTTTTCAAACTGTATTTTTATTTATTTATCACTCCTTATTTCTAATAGGATGAGGTAGTTAAAATGATATACAAAATACAACAACATGAAGTAAGAAAGAAAAAGAAATGAGTGGGCCTTTAAGTATCCAGTGGCCAACATAAAATCATGAGCAGCAACCATTGCCACACATCACAGTGTTCATTAGATTGAAATAAACCAGCAGCTCAAGACGAGCACAACAAATGCCAATGTTAAGATCAGAAAAATATTTTCTCCTGAAAGTGAAGCGGCACAGTACAATGTGGTGAGCAATGCCTTCCACATTGCCAAAAGAACAGACGTAGCAGCAGGGCAGAGGGGGCTAAACCCACAGGCTCTGCAGCCAGACTGACTGGGTTCCACCACTTCAGCCAAGTAGCCTCGGGCAAGTTGTGAACCTGTCTGTGCCTCAGTTTCTTCATCTGTAAATGGGAAATGGGTATTAATTGAGATAATAGATGTAAAGCCCTTAAAACAGTGTCTGGCACATAGGAAGTGCTGTGCATGTGTGTGCTAACATTATCATCAGCCTGGTTTGCCACACACCAGGGCCTCCTGCCTCAGGGCCTCGGTGTCTACTGCTCCTTCTGCCTGGCACACTCTCCTCCGTGACACACATTGCTCACTCTTTCCCCTCCTTCAAGCCTTCGCTCTGTGAAAGTTGTCAGAATCAAAATGGAGTCACTCGTGTTAAACAAACAAACAAAAAATAGAGTCCGGGAAGGCCATGAAGAGAGGGTTCTCATGCTTGTATGCCTGATGACAAGAAACGACATGAAAGACTGAAAAACTGAAACCTTGCACAAAGACCATCACAACCTTGCACAAAAAAATACTTCTGCAAGGAAGTATCTGCTTAGCAACTGCCTGTCCAACCTCAGACTAGTGTCACTCTTGTTATTGACCTTTGTACCCAAGGATAATTTATCTCAAAACAATTATGTAATCCTCCTCATTTTTCCTTTGGAAACTTTTGTCTTCCTTTACCTCCCTGAATGTGCACACAGTTTACTATGGTAGGCAAATTCACATTGCAATGCCCCATTCCTGAATAAATATCATCTTCTTTTAGAGAGCCTCTCTCTGTTTGTTATTTAGGTTGACAGCTCTAATGTCACTTTCTCAGTAAGGCCTTCCCAGATGACAATATTTAAAACTGAAATGTTTTCCCTACTTTCTTGCCCAAACTAGCAGCCTACACCCCCTTCCCTGATTTATTTTTGTCCACAGCACTTCTCATGCTCAAATAACCAATTACTCTATATCCTTTGATTTTTATCTTGTTCCACTAAATGAGAGCAGGTTTCTGTTTTATTCACTGCTCTATCCCAATAGTTAGAACAGAGCATGATAGAGTAGACACGAAATTAACATGCTGAATGAATGAATGAATCAATAGACAAACTCATCACTTTACAGACAATTGCAGGGTCTCCTCAAAACACCTGTTTAAGGGTAAGTCAGTCAATCAGTTAAAAGGTGAACCAGTAAGTTGTCTGGACTTTTTGACCTTCTGGTAAAAATTCAGAAAACGCTTTGAAAGTCTTACAAAATTTTGTGGTGATAAAGGTAATTCCACTGAGATTTTAGCTGATGTATACTGTTTTATACTCTTCAAGGGATTAGTGATTAACAGTCACTTATGGCAGAGGCACAGCTAGAAGGAATAGTCAAAATGCAGAGGAAGAGGTAAAGCATTGCTGTAATCAAATCATCACTGTCAATTCTTAATGCAGCTGGTCCAAATAAATCACAAGTTTTATTATCCAGCTCTCTCCTATGGCAAAACAAAAACAGGAAGAGTCAGTTACTGATGAGAACATTTTACTTCATGCCTTGGAGAAACTCAAAATTCCATGCTTCCTAACACAAACGCAAGTGTGAAATGTGCAGAACCTGGGGAGGTATTTGCTCTGGGGAGAGACACCAGGAGACATGGGGCTCCCATTGAGTGCCAAGAGATGCATGCCTGCACAGGTCTCAGTGGTGACAGGTCACCTGTTCAACCAGTGCAAGGTAGTCTAGCAGAACAGAAAACATGCCACAGAAAGAGCACTGGAGTCAGGCCCGCTGAGTCAGTCCCCAGGTGGAGCCGGGAAACTTGCCCAGTCCCAAAGGCCAATCCACTTGTGCCATCCAAATGTAGCGAAATGCCAGCCTTGCATCTGCAGCGACCATTTTTGTCCACCACTGCTTTACCAAACAATAGGGTTTGGGGAGCTCTTGGCTTTCCCATGTTCAAGTATGAGAGCTGGGAATATTTCCATGATAAATGAGATTTCTTCCCAAGGTATTCTGAGGGAGAAAGTTGAACTGACTAAGGCTAAGGCTACATTCTACTGAGCATTCTATTGTTGTCCTTAACCTTTGTTCATGTTAATTGTGGCCTGAGCACAGACTTCACTGTGGTTTCTGGAGTGGGAGGGGACAGACTTCACTGTGGTTTCTGGCATGGAAGGGGACTGTGTGACAGGGAATACTGGTTGTGAATGAGCCAGGATCTCTGAATCTTGCCTGTGCCCTGAGGCCCAAAAAGCCTTCCAAGCCTTTGTCTCACACTGACCCAACCTTTTCCACCTGTGCCTTTATCTAGTCCTCTAGTTCTTGATTAAATTCAATCTCATCTTAATCCATTCTTTTTTTTAAACATGATTGTTGTCTCACAGCTAGGCTATAGTTTCCTTAAAGGGCAGGGACTACATTTTATGATTCTTTTTTTGAATCCTCAAGAACTAGGAACCAGTGTCTGGGCCCAGCCCTGTATCTTTAAGTAAGCCAAGCAATTCAAGAACAGAGAGCTCTGGACATCCCAGACCTTTCCACTACAAAATTCTTGAAGCCAATAACTACCTAATTCTTAAACTCCAACTTCATTCCTACAACTCCAAGCTTTATCCCTGTCCAATATTGCCTCTAAACTTGGAAGTTCATCCCTCATTGTCCATCCCATTGGATCTCAAATGGACTTGGCTTCTGTGATTTGAGCTCCCGTTACCCCTTGATTCTAACCATCCTGGGTACCTACCCTAGGATATCAAGCCTAGGTTCTCAGGACCCAACCTGTCATTGGCCGGATGCACAAGGCCACCATCTAGGAGCTCATCTAGGGTTTCCCTTTAGGAGAATTGAGGAAATTGGATATGCTACAATCATCTTGAGTATGGCAGAAGCAGAGCACAGTTCTGCCATTCTATCTGCTGCTTCTACCATCACCACCAGCCACACCTTTCCATGGGTGTTCGTTCACCTCTTGGGTAAGCGAGGAAGAAGGGTCTGGCTCAGCTCAACATCTCCTGAGGCAACACTGGATTTGTCAGGGACAGCATAAATGAATTGAAGAACCAAGGCATGAAAGTGGAAAATACTATAAGCACCTCGAAGATAAGAACTATGTGTGTCTTATTCATAATTGCATTTTTGGGGCATGCCAGTGTCTAACATGTTGGTAGGTTCTCAATAAATTTGTTGAAATAATTAACTAGGAATACAGTAGTTCTGTCCTGGATCTCCATCTTACTGTCCTTTGAGGGAATTAAGTCAAAAAACACGTATTATTCACATAGGCAGACACATTTTAGATTCCTGTGTGTTAAGTTTCACTAGAGCTATGGATAAAAATGCTATGGCACACAGATAGCACTTACGGAGTAATTTATTCTGTTCAAGTTGGGAACCTAAAGGAAAAACATAGTGACATTTGCACTGGGCCTTAAAATAGGAAGTAGTATTTCAAGGGAACTTACAGTGATGAGAATGAAATTGACTTCACAAGTAGAACTCTATGACGGACAGCCTCAGCCTCAGAAAAAGAGCTGCTAGTGGCCCTCTGGCAGGTAGAGCTAATTGCTGACAACAGTCCTCTATCACAGAAGCTCCCCCATACACCAGAGATGCCCCAGAAGAACCCCAGGGACACAGATGAGGAGCAGATGGCTTATGATAATTGCAGCTTTTCCCCAGGGCCTGCTAAAGGCTTAGGCAGCTCAGCCTGGAAGATGCCTCTGGGCACTCACTGCTCAGTTCTAGGGCTCCCTCAAGGAGTTCTGGGCTGTCCTGGGTAGGCCCTGGGGATCTAAGACTGACTATGTGAGTCAGAACCCAGAATGGAGAGGTCTGGTGCCTCAGAGAGGGCCTGGAACCACTTGAGCCTCTAGAGTGTAGCTGGCTTTCTGTGGTCACTCCAGGCAGGGATCTCCTGTGGCAACTTCCCCAGCTCCTGAGGCCACCAGGGTACAGAGCTTCCCTGGAAATTCAGGCTGGTCTGCACACGTGAGTGTTGACATAAACTAGGGGACATCCTCTTATCTGCAGCCGCCTGTACAATCTATAGGATATAGGCTGGGACCCAGATGCTGATGTCATATAGTAAGAAAAAATCCACGACTAATGAGGAAGCTATAGGAAGATACTAAAGTCAGGTCATCTCTTCTTGACTATTTTGAAGAGAAACTGAACAAGAGACCAGCTATGCAAAATTAAAGAGGAAGTGAAGCCCCAAGCAGCACTGAATTCAGGTGATCTGAAGACCCTGAGGAAGCACCCCAGGCCGTGAATCGGGTTGCCTGGCCTCCAGCAGCAGCAGTTACGTACCATTCATCTGTGGACAAATGATGATGTTTTGGTTAATTAAACAAATATTATTAATAGAATATTATCATAACAGAGGAAAGAATACATTTGCTAAGAAAAAATGAATCTCATTTAAACTCTTTGCATTATGAACCAGAATTAATTAGTAACTACAACAAAACCATACTGAAGTTTCCGTTTTCAATATATTTTACCATTCGTCGTTGTATATGATGTTCATAATCCCTGTTGAGACAGGTAAGCCAGGTAAGGCAGAGAGGTTAAGTGCATTCCCAGGTTTCACAGCAAAGCAGGAGGCAAGCCCAAGAAGGCTGAGTCCCAATCCTGTGGTTTTCTGATCCTGGTTGAGTATGGTCACTGGGGAAACCTCTGCAATTCACTAATTTTACTTAGCCATCTCCAGATTTCATCTGTCAGGTGCTTCCAACACAGTTTCTTTGGTAACCAACTCCTGTAACTGTTTGACATGAAAGCACCTAACTTCTTAATTGCTACTACATACTTCATGAAAATGTTTTATGGAAGTGTTTGCAACAAATCATCCTCATCTGTATTTCTTTTTTCTTTATAAGGTATGTTCCCTTTCGCATGTAGTAAGAAAAATGTAAAGCAAATTATCTTTATATCAAGCTTTTAAATGTCCAAAATCCCAATTTGGATAACTGTAGCAATAATTCATCACAGTTGAGACTTTTAAAAATTCCACATATTCCTTTATTTTAAAGAATCAAGAAGGATGCCATTGAAGTCCTTAACCTGTTCATGGTTGTACGGAGAGTGCCCAGTGCCCAACCCTGGGCAGCAGGCCCTCCACTGATGCACACCCACTGGTCCCAGTGTTTCCAGGCTGGTCTCACTATACCTCACTTCTGTTCACCCACATGCTCATCACTATAAGACGGGATATGTGCCACACTTCCTTACCCACTGTTCTACTTGTAGCTTTGCCTTGCCCCAGTTCCAGCTGTGGTATCTATTATTAATTAGCACAAGCTTGAAAAGAAGCATTGGCCCACATGTTGAATGGGTAATAAATTTATACTAAAATCGGAGGGACAAACGGAAAGCCCAGCAAATAACTTAATGAAACATGGCAGTAGGTATCAAATAAAAATGTTCTATTGTCAAATACATTTAGCTGGATTAAGAAAATTCTCCAGATTTCTTTACTTAGGATAATAGTTCCCAGCTCTAACAGACCCAAAGTACTCTTTGTAAACATGTATCTTTCTAATACCTCATTTACCAACCTGAAACAAAATTCACAGCTATGTCCTACATAAACAATTTCCAACAACATAATATGTAAATGCTTAGGCATGACAAAACTAAAAAACACAAGTAGTTAGATGTTTGCATCTATATGGAGAATCATCAGGAATGTGACAGCTTGTAACACAGGCTACACAGTGGTGCTGTATCAGGGACTCAAAGACAACCAGTGGTGTTTGTTCTTAATGTACCTTTCTAAAATAATGAACAACTTTTGGTAAAGCTCCAAACAAAACAAAATGCACCCAGCTACTCCGAAAGCTGAGGCAGGAGGATCACTTGAGGCCAGGAGTTCAAGACTACAGTGCTGGCCGGGCACGGTGGCTCATGCCTGTAATCCTGGCACTCTGGGAGGCCAAGGTGAGTGGATCATTTGAGCTCAGGAGTTTGAGACCAGCCTGAGCAAGAGCGAGACCCCGTCTCTACTAAAAAAATAGAAAGAAATTAGCCAGATGACTAAAAATATATATAGAAAAAATTAGCCGGGCATGGTGGTGCATGCCTGTAGTCCCAGCTACTCGGGAGGCTGAGGCAGGAGGATCCCTTGAGTCCAGGAGTTTGAGGTTTCTGTGAGCTAGGCTGATGCCACAGCACTCACTCTAGCCTGGGCAACAGAGTGAGACTCTGTCTCAAAAAAAAAAAAAAAAAAAAAGACTACAGTGCATCATGATCGCACCTGTGAATAACCACTGCACTTCAGCGTGGACTATATGGCGACACCCCATCTTTAAAAAAGATTTTTTTAATATAATCTTCCCTTGATTTACATAGTCATTGTATTCCTAAGACATTCAACTGTCTATTATAAAATCTCAACTACTTTGTGTTGAGATGTAGAACAGAGTTAACAGTAGGCTTAATTATATACAGATTTTTCAAGTACATGACTATTGGGACAAGTGAAATCCAGGGGTTGAGGGACAACTCTTGCTTTTATGCCACTGTGGTGTGCACTACATGCTACCTAGCATCCTTCCATGGCTTCCTGGACGATGGGTACAACAACAAAAACTACCACAAATTTATACAATGTCCCCTAGGGGGTTGTACTGCTCCATTGAGACCCACTGCAGTAGGGGGGTTTCAGAGAATCTTTAATATGATAACGTAAGCTGTCAAAAGAGAAACAAAGACAGAACACTTTTTTTCCCCAAGTACAGGTAGTTTCATAAAGGACTATGGCTTTACTAATCATACTTTGGGAAATGCTAGTATTGATCACCTTTAAAAGTGTCTTCAATAGTGAATGTATACTGAGTATTCCTCACAAGTGAACAGCAGTAAGAAGGTTCTGGAAATATGTTTGCCATGGATGGAAAGTCTGATATTTGGCTGAGCCTCTCAATGCACCAAAAATACAGAAAAGATTTCATCTCTAAGAAGAGAGAAAGAACTGATAGAAACCTTTCTAGTATATTCAGAGATTGCAGACACAACCTGAGTCTCATTAGTGCCATTCAGGATAAATGTTTTTTTAAAAGTTTCATATTTGGAGTCCAGACTATTGCTTTTAAGTTAGATTTATGGTCCTTGGACATATTCATTCATAACTAAACTTATTTTTCAAGGGCCATAAGTGTCTCTATGCCTGTTTCCCAAAAGGAAATGGGATTTGTAGATCAGTCCCATGAATGAAGTAGATAAGGTTGGCTACTTTTTCACTATTAATTCAATATATGAAACTTAAGCAATGAGATGTTTATTACCATTATTTCCCTAACCCATAGGTTTTATAAGCATTAAAAGATATGTTTAAATCAGAAAGTCTACATTTTACATTTTACTTTTCCCGAATCTGGCTTTCACTCATAACTCAATGTTTCCTAGAAAAATAAATAGAAGCCATACTATTCAGGGCCTAGTGAGGCTGTAAATGTCCTGATCTCACTTCCAGTGGAAGAAAGAGACTCAAGTAAGTAATTACAGAGCAATCAGTAAGTGTTATCAGCTACAGGACCAGAGAGGAAAGACACTTCATCCAACCTGGAGCCTAAAAAGTGTTTCTTGAGGACTACTTAGTAGGAAACCAGAATGATCTCCTTAATTACACCGTCAATACATTTTTTATTTTAACAGAGTTTAACATAAGTGTGAAAATAATGCTTCTGATTCTCAGAAATACTTTTCAGGCATTGGTGCCACCTGGTGGCCATTTTAACTAAACTGACAACTATTGAGACGTCAGTTCCTTCCTACATGGACCTGTCAGTAGAGCAGTTCACAAAATGGTGGCTTGCTTCCTCCAGAGCAAGGGCTCCAAAAAGAGAAAATGAGAAGTGGCAAGCAAGACAGAAGTCACAGTCTTTTTGTAAACTAATCTTGCAAGTGACACCTCATCACGTTTGCCATATTCTATTTGTTAGAAAAGAATCACTAGAGCCAATCCAGTATGAGCAATTGTTAAGACACCATTGGATTGTAAAACACATCTTATCTCAGAAAGGTTAGAATTTGAAAAATAAGTGTGCTTCTTAAAATAGATGAAATACTGTATACTTATTGTATACTTATTATTAGGCATTTAACCCATTTGATACATGCTTTCATATATGGTAAGACTTAGGAAACTTCCTCCATTTTTGTTCCAATAAAAAGTGTTGTATTTTAAAAAAAATAAAAAAAATTAGAAAAGGAAGGAGATTAAACAAAGGCAGGAATATGAGGCAGGACCACTAGGAGCTGCCTACCACACTGGGTATATATATATCCTGGAAACTCTCAAGAAATCCTCAAGAAAACAGAGATGAGGCTGTTCATTGCAGCACTGGGCAAGATAGTTTCAGGCAACTTAGAAGCCCACAAATAGGAAGATAGGTAAGAGAAAACGTGGTATATGCATATGGTAGAACACTATGCAATGAGAAAGAATGAACCAAATTTACATACAGCATCATGGATCCACCTCAAAAGCCTAACGTTCTCAGTTTTTAAAAAGTAATAAAGAATAAAAATTTTAGCACAACACTATTTATTTAAATTTAACCCATGAATAACATTATATATCTTTTAATGTATCTATATAGAAGTGTGGGAGTTAGACATACATGGCATGGGTCACAATGGGAGAAAGGAATGGGCATGATGACTTGGAAAGACCAAAATCAGTGTGCCATGAACTGAGAATAATCAATTCAAGTCTACGGATCTAAAAGCCTTAAAAACAAAGCCCAAAATATGCAGGAGTAAAAATAATGCATCCCTCCACTGCTATTCTCCAGCTCCGAGTTCTCCCTCCTAGAGACACTCACAGTTACTGACTATAAAAGACATGCACATATGTATGAAGTCTTTCCACAGCTTATTTACCTGTTGTTTTTCAGCCCACCTACCCTTCTATACCCTACTCTGAACATCTGCGGCTGGGAGCTATCAAACGACATTTCCAGGCTGTCTTGCCAGGTGGCTTCTTATTAGGCACTGAAGGAAACTGAGGAGGCTGAAGAAAGAGAAAGTCTTCTGACTCCAAATGCGTGACAGTTGCTGGCAGATACTCTTGCTGCTATGGGAGTGAAGTGACTCCAGATGAGCAGCTGGGGCAGAGGCAGCACCCTTTGGCTAAGTGACATCCCAGCAGCAGGTCCAGGCCTGACTCTAATGCCTCGATAAGCAGCAGATTGATTTACAGGCTGCAGCTCAGGGGCATCTGCAGTTTCTGACCTCTGGATATCACCCCCTTCGTCTTCCTTTTCCCTACTCCAGCCCCACTTGTCTTTCTTTTTGCACTTCCAGCCCTTTAATATCAGGCCATCTGAAAGATACTGCTTTTCTATTAACCTCAGAAAAACTGGACTCCACATTTTTAAACAACAAAATTCCTATTTTACAGATGAGACTGAGTCACAGAGAAGGCAAGCACTTGCCTGAGGGCCACGGCTGCTAAGTAGGAGCTGGGATTAGAACGGAGGACATCTGGTTCCTGAGCCCATGCATTTCACTGTATTCTACACTTCCTTTCACACACACAAGTAAAGTAAAATTACATTTCCACATGGTGCTATATGAAAAGAAAGAAACGTGACTGTATGGCAAACACGACTAAATAATGTCCGTGGGTCTTTTAAGTAACTATGTTTATTTTGGGTCCTCATTCCTTAGACAAAAGAAAATGTGAAAATATAGTTATACAAAAAAGTGACATAACCTGTCTCCCTTCGTTTTGATAAATTCATTCATATGCTTGGAGTAAAATGATATGAGGTTCCATGTATCATACCACAGATTTGCTGCTAAACCTTCCAAGGTTTAGTCAGTGGGGAGTGCTAGATTAGGTAAAGATATTATCAGACCTATCACCCATGTTAGATTGTCTCTCATCATAAAATATTTCGAAATACTAAAAGAAGTACTAAGGCCATATTGCAACCTTTAAAATTCTCTATTTTTTTTAAAGCAGATCTCTTATTCTTGCTTACACTGGAAATTCTCAAATCATAGAACCATGGAGAAAAGTATAGGACACTAGTGTTATTATCATCAATGAAACAGGTTAAAGTCCCAAACTAGGGGCTGTCAGATGATTTTATTCCCCCCAAGATGGTAAGTCTCCTCCCAACTCTTATGAGTTGCAGCTTACTCCCAAACATCTGACAGCAAACAAGCATGTCATCATGAACATACACAGCTCTGAACAATCCTAATGAATCTAACACAGAAGTTTTTCTGGATTGCCAAAATTGAAAATTGCTAGTCTTGTGTTAAATGCCACCTCCCTAATAATAACCTCACAGAAAATGAGGATCTTCTCTTACCTTTTCCCTTACCTAATATCCTCCTCTTCCTTTCTGCTAACATAAGCAATAATAACTGAAAAAAAATGGGTCCTTTTGTGGAACTCTCCATTAGATGGAACTGAATAAACACATATATACTGTTTTTACCACATTAACTTTTCTCTAAAGAATATCTCAGATGTCAATGATGAATAGATTGCTCAATAAAATATGTTAATATTTGCTCAAGTTTCTTTAAATGGATCACTGGACAATAGCAAAGGAAGAATTATTTCTTTTCCTCTAATGTTAGCTATTATACATGGCAATGCTTTTATTTTAACTTCTTATTCCTAAATAATAGATTAACAGAAATTTTTTTAAATGTACAGTTGATCCTAGAATAACATAGGAGTAAAGGGTGCCCACCCCCGACACAGTTGAAAATCCATGTATAACTTTTGAATCCCCCAAAGCCTAACTAATAA
>NW_012148897.1:1234456-1236722 GCF_000956105.1 Propithecus coquereli | reverse complement strand
CATTTGAGCCCAGGAGTTTGAGGTTGCCGTGAGCTATGATGATGCCACTACACTGTAGACCAGGGAACAAAGCAAGACTCTGTCTCAGAAAAAAAAAAAAAATCAAGTGAAAGTAACAATTGTAAAGGATTAAATCCTACTGAGTTAAAAACTCAAGAGTCCACACTGATAAGAAAAACAAATGAATAAGCAAATATATGAAAAAGGGAAATCTCTTTCTTACAACAAAAAACAAACTAATGACCCAAAAAAGTTTGGGAACATCTAGACTAATCAACAGCTCCTGCCTTCTGATACAACGCACTGAGAATTCGGCATCACTCGTGGGGTAGTTCTGCCAAAAGGGAATAACCTAAAACTCATCACAAAAAAAACATGAGAGAAACCCAAACTGAGGTCAACTCTATAAAAATAACTGGCTTAGACTCTTCAAAAATGTCACTTACATTCACAGTCTGAGGGAAAAAAAAAAAAAAAGAAAAATGTCAATTACATGAAACGTACACTTAGGAACTGCTCCAGATTAAAGAAGACTAAAGAAGAGGTATGAGAACACAATGCAACAAACATCTTAGATTTATTTTTCTGTAAAGGACTTTATTGGAATAACTGACAAACTCTCCGTACACTCAATTAGATAACAGTTTTGTGTCAATGTTAAATTTCTGATTTCGATCATTGCACCATGATTAGAGAATCCCTTGTTGGGGCAGGGGGAAACACTGAAGTATTTAGAGAGTAAAGAAGCATCACGTCTGTACCTTACTCTTAAATGGTTGGAAAAAATATTTAGTGAAAGGGGAAAGAAAGCAAAGGAGGGAAAATGGTTACATTTGGCAAATCAGGGTAAAGGGTATCCAGGAATTCTTGCAACCTTTTTGTAAATCTGAAATTATGGCAAAATTGAAAATCAATTTTTTAAGAAAGTAAACATCCCTTGGGCTAGAAATAACAGACTAAGTAAGCTAAAAATAACATACCAAGTTATCAAAGGATTGACTCAACATGAACACATTTACTGAAATTAAGAGTCTCGCTAGCCATGGTGGCTCATGCCTGTAATCCTAGCACTTGGAGACACCAAGGTGGGAGAACTGCTTGAGGCCAGGAGTTTGAAGCTATAAATGAGCTATGATTGCACCACTGCACTCCAGCCTGGGTGACAGAGCAAGACCCTATCTCTAGAAAAAATTTATAAAAAAGAGTCTAGGGAAAACTCTAGCACAAACTCAGCACTGACCATGAGGTGTGTCTTGGCACACAGCCTGGAATTTCTGGGTTCTACTGTGGTAAGGAATTATTAATAGCTTGATGCTGTTAAACATCTCCACTATACAAACACCTCTCTCCTTTGACTCTTTCCCTGCTCATCAGTGACTTTTAATTAAAGAATAGCAGCTTTGGTCCTCTCCACTCTCGAGGATAGACCCATCCCCTCTCCAGAGCTTTCTGTGCCCAATAAATCTTGCTGCTTAGCTTGCTTTAAAAAAGCAAACAAACAAACAAAAACAAATAGCAGCTTTAAAGTGCAGATCTGGCTATAAAAAATAATGATCATACTGACTTGTAAATTAGTCACATTTCTAAATTGGGTGATAAAACAGCTCCTTGCACACTTAATATCAGCCTTCCCAACCCATGTCAACTCTGATACATCAGTAAGAGTACTGTGGGACCTACAAGCCTCATGAGTATGGGAACCATACTCTAAAATGGTAGATTTATCAAGGTTGTTTAACTCTGTGCAAGCTCTTGGATGACAGCTTTTTCTCTTAGCTACATTCCTTCGCCTTGTCACAGCCTTCTTTTAACCAACAGGTTTCAAACTCATAAAGACACAACATCAATAGGAATAAGATCAAATTAAATAAGGCTAGCAGAAAATTATATTTTTCAGTGGGAAAATCATACAAGTGTTTAAGTAACATAATTCCACTTTGAAAAACTGAATGAGATACCCTCTCATATAAACATGACACTGATATGACCACTTCACGGACACAAAAAAGGGCAAGAATGCTTTTGTTTTCATGATTTTTAAAATCTTGACATAATACAGGTAAACACAGACCACAAATGAGAACTTGCTGTGGTCATGCTCACCTTTGAAGAACTAGGAACAAGCCATTCCTACTATACCAGGGATAGGATATGGCTTTTAGATCCACAATTTTAACTGAATATGCAGACAGAAAAGGAGCCACTATAGAAAGTGGTCTTTATTCATAATTTCAAAATTGGGAAGTCCAATCTTTTTTTTTTTTTT
>NW_012148897.1:1232566-1234406 GCF_000956105.1 Propithecus coquereli | reverse complement strand
ACTCCAAAACATGTTTTTATTTTCATATCATACAGCCTCCCAAGAATTACTTGTTTAGCACTTTATAAACTAGTGCTAGTACATACATTGTCTCAAACTACTTTACAACAAAGCTGTGCAGCAGGTTATAAAGACCCAGATTTATGTGACACTGTGTCAGAAGGAAAATATGACAGGCAATGCTGCAGTGCTGACTCCACCAAAAACAAAATAAAATCTCCATCAGACAAAACAACACAAGCAGCATTGCTACAGAAACAATGGCTGCCCAACCTACTTCAAATAACTTCTAATTACTATAGAGATCTTGTTTTGTCAAAAGGCATCCTGAATCATGCCTCTTCCCTAGGAGATAAGGCAGTTCTTTCCAAATGTATCAAGTCAAAAAACTAAAATTGAATATTCTTTATCACACTATTTTGAAATACAAAAAGATATCTAGACTGATTTCTTGCCTTCATCAAGGCTTACTACCCCGGTGATTAAGTTATTTCCACATGTGACAGAATTGATAAGCTGAGAATGAATAGCCCTGACATCTGTGTTATTTTTTATGAAACCATTTCATGATTCCTTAAATCACAGATGACTCAACTGAGACTACACTATTTTTAAGTATATTGGTCCCTCATGAAGTAAAATAAGCCACAAGTAGATTAATATGTGGAGTCTGAACAAGGGAAATCCAAAACCTGCCCAAAGAGTTACATTACATCAGCATCCATGAACAAGATCCAATACATGAAGAGGAATCTATTAAAAGGACATAGAGGACCCGGATTGAAGGAGTACCCACTGGCCGATTCTGAAAAAACATGAACATCAAAATAAAAAATTAACTCAATAAGAAAACAACCAACCTGCTATGGAATGAATGTTTATGTCCCCCCCACTGCTCTTATTCTTATGTTGAAACCCTAATCCCTAATGTGATGGCATTAGGAGGTGGGGCCTTTAAGAGGTAATTAGGTTATGAGGGTGTAGCCCTCATGATGGGATTGGTGCTCTTGTGAAGAGACAAGAGACACTAAAGAGCTTGCTTCCTCTCTTTCTGCTAGATCACCATTGTTTTCTGTGGCTGAGTAAGTACTCTGTGCTATACATGTACCACATTTTATTAATCCACTCATGTATTGATGGGCACTTGGGTTGTTTCCACAGCTTTGCAATTGTGAATTGTGCTGCTATAAACATTCGAGTGCAGATGTCTTTTTTATAGAATGTCTTTTTTTCCTTTGGGTAGATGCCCAGTAATGGGATTGCTGGATCAAATGGTTAGTTATAGTTTTAGCTCTTTGAGGTATTTCCATATTACTTTCCACAGAAGTTGTCCCAGTTTGCAATCCCATCAGCAGTGTATGAGTGTTCCTATCTCTCCACATCCATGCCAACATTTATTGTTTTGGGATTTTTTGATAAAAGCCATTCTCATTGGATTAAGTGGTATCTCATTGTGGTTTTGATTTGCATTTCCCTGATTAGAGATGTTGAGCATTTTTTCATGTTTTTGGCCATTTACTGTCTTCTTTTGAAAAGTTTCTGTTCATGTCCTTTGCCCACTTTTTAATGGGGTTGATTTTTTCTTGTTGATTTTCTTGAGTTCTATATAGATTCTAGTTATCAGCCCTTTATCAGATGTGTAGCATGATAACATTCATTGGCTATCGGGCAGGCAGAAGGGGGCGGAAGGGATGGGTATATTCACACCTAACGGGTGTGGTGTGCACCATCTGGGGGATGGACAGGCTTCAAGCTCTGACTCAGGTGGAGCAAAGGTAATATACGTAACCTAAACATTTGTACTCCTGTAATATGCTGAAATTAAAAAAAAAAAAAAAAA
>NW_012148897.1:1229433-1232516 GCF_000956105.1 Propithecus coquereli | reverse complement strand
TTGAGTAGTTGTAATAGAGACCGTTAGGACCTGCAAAGCCTTAAATATTTGATCCCACCATGAGTTATATGATAAAGGCATGGACATAGGGAAGAGTGAAGAATTGGGGCTATTTCTATAATCTACCAGTGGAATATTGTTTTATTGTTAAATGTTTAAGAATTTTTAATGGCTTTGAAAAGGCCTATGAAATAATGTTAATGAGTAAAAGGTACAAAAACTATATACACAGTATGATCTCACCTCTATATAATCATTTATAAGTAAATTATATATAATACATATAAATAATTCACCTACATAATTATTTTCATATATATTTAAAAGCAAGACACAGATTGGGAGAAAATAATTGTAAAAAACATATCTAATAAAGGAATGTCATCCAAAATATACAAGAAGTCTTAAAATTCAACAATAAGAAAATAACCCAATTTAAAAATGGGCCAAAGATCTGAACAGACATCTCACTAAGATATACAGATGGCAAACTTATGAAAAGATGTTCATCTTGGGTTTATCATTGTTGTTTTCATTTGTCATCAGGAAATCGCAAATGAAAACAGCAATGATATACCACTACACACCTATTAGAATGGCTAAAATCTAAAAACCTGATACTACCAAATGCTGCCAAGGATGCAGAGCAACAGAAACTCTCATTCATTGCTGGTGGGAATGCAAAATGGTGCAGCCGCTTTGGAAGACAGTTTGGCAGTGTCCTCCAAAGCTAAACATAATCTTACCATAAGATCCAGCAATCATGCTTCTAGGTGTTTATCTAACTGATTTAAAAATCTATGTAAATAGATAAACCTGCACATGAATGTTTAAAACAATGTTATTCATAATCACCAAAAGCTGGAAGGAACTAAGATGTCTTTCAGTAAGTGAATGGATAAGCAAACTGTAGTACATCCACACTATGGAATATAATTAGCTATAAAAAGAAATGAGCTAAGGAAAAACTATAGAGACAATAAAACGGTTAGTGGTTGCTAAGAGTTTAGGTTTCAGGATGAATAGGTGAAGCACAGGGGATTTTTAGGGCAATAAAATTATTCTGTATAATTCTGTAATGGTGGATACATTACCCACCCATTTGTCAAAACCCTAGAAATTTATAGCACAAAAAGTGAACCTTATGCAAATTTTTAAAATAACCATTTAGGAGGTCAGGTAATCCTAGGAAGGAATGTAGACTATGACAAGACTAACTGTATTACAAATATTTGAAGCAGCCTCACCAAAGGGAATGGAAGGAAAATGTGCTGACCTAAATAAATCTGGAAATGAGTACGGTCTGTAAGACTAAAGACAAAACGAACTGCACATAGTAGTTAATAAAGCTGTTTTTTATCGGGTGCAGATTCATAATTCTGATACTGCTATACTTACATACTGGAACTGAACAATTAAGTAAATGGATGGCAGATGGTAGAAACCAGGTTTTTCATGGTTGTAATAGAACAGCAGTTCACAGATAACCACAGGGAAGAAGCTAGACTGATCCATGCAGTAATGACTTAGAATTGAAAATATCAGTGTGAATTCATGTTTATTTTAATGTAGATACAGATGTTACATATAGAAATATTTATAAATATATGTGTAATAAATATATAGGTTAGTAAAAAGTCAGCTGAGATGAACTAAATGAAATGACACCTCAGTAGCAGCAAGCATAACTGACACCTAGATACTGGTTTCTAAAACCATTCTCCAATAAATGAAACCAGAGCTTCTTGGAAAAAATGGCTGATTCTAAGGAAGGAAATATACAAGATGAGTCTGCAACACCTTGTAGTACCAGAATGTAAGGAAATGCTCAAACACACATAAAACACACTGATGGCGGTATGTCAAGGGAGCACAGGAGACAATGAAAAGAGCTCCCAACAGCCAAAGCCAGAACAATTCTAACAATAAAATAATTAAAATAGTATCAGATTATAACACCAAGTATAAAATAAATATCCATGCATCCATGCTGCTATAAATGATTGAAATAATTAGTAAACACTAGGAGACAAATCATCCATGTAGAAGAATTCCAAATAATTTATGTAGATATCCCACCCTCAAGGAGGAGCAGCATAACTCACTACCTCTTAGGTGTGGGCTGTGCACAGTAACTTCCTTCCAAAGAGTAAGGAAAGGAGGAAAAAAAGAGTAACTGGCAAACACTACCACAGTCAAGTGATCAAGGTCAACAACAGTGATAAACCATGTTGACCGCATGCACCCTTGAAATAATGTCATGAAAATGGCACTTTGCCTCTGTGGTCTTCCTCCCATTCACACGTAACTCCAGTTTTATCATGAGAAAAACAACAAAGTACAATAGCAGGGCATCCTATAAAATACCTGACCAGTGCTCCTCAAAACTAAGGTCATCAAAAAAAAGGGAAGTCTGAGAAACTGCCACTGCCAAGAGGAGTATAAGGAAACATGACAACTAAGTAACGCGGTACCTGGGATGGGATCTTGGGAAAGAAAAAAGGACATTAGATGAATGAACTATGGACTTTAGTTAATAACAATGTATCAATATTGGCTCAATAATTTGTTAATTGTAATAAATGTATCATACTGATATAAAATGTTAATGGGGGAAACTAGGTATGGCATACATGGGAATTCCTTATGCTGTTCTCTTGATTTTTCTGTAAATCTAAAATTGTTAAAGAATAGTTTATTACAAAAAAATACCAAAATGTTAGCAGTGATAATCTCCCTGTAAAGGGACTATGGGTAATTCCCGTTTATGACTTTATAGTCCCCTGCACTACATACATTTTCTAGAACAAACTCTATGCTGCTCTAAAAGTATATATATACAAGATGCAACAAGACACGTTTCTCAACTTGTTTAAATACTAAACACTAAAACTGTGGTTATAAATTTTAAAAGCAGATACTATTTATTGAACAATTAGAATTTGTTGCATACTATGTTAAGAATTTCAGCAATACTCTGTGTAGTGAATAATATTATTCCCTTTTAAAAAATGTAGACATAGGCCGGGCGCGGTGGCTCACGCCTGTAATCCTAGCACTCTGGGAGGCCGAGGCGGGCGGAT
>NW_012148897.1:1223817-1225223 GCF_000956105.1 Propithecus coquereli | reverse complement strand
AATGTCTGGTGATACGTTGAACTGTAATTTCTCTACCCCAAGGACATAAAAATGATCTAAAGTGGATGAAAGTGTGTAGCAAGTTAAAATTAAAAACAATTCTTCATATGTGCTTTTACTAAAGCAATCAATGTAAAAAGAATGTAAAAACTTGTTTTATGCTTGAAGATTTAGTTAACATCCAAGGAATCACAACTTTTGAGCATTTTTTTTTTACTTTTGAGCTTTGATATCCAGCACTATAATATGTGAAAATGCTACAGTGCGTCATATAAAAAAGCAGAGTGATGTAATTCCATACGTAAAATGGACTAAATATCAGTAATAATTACACCTTCCATAATCTTTTACTATTTAAAGTTCAAAGCCATTAATCTTTTTCGGTGCTTTGAGTAAACAATCAAAATAGTCATATTTATTCAGGCTTAAAACTAAATTTCTCTTCTCACAATAAGGAGGCATAGATGGAAGAGACAGTACATCTACTTCGTCCAACTTCCCGAGCCTACACATGTGGAAACTGTCTACAACTTGATCTCATTATGTCATCATTGGTGCACCTTCTTCACCAGTGGCATCCTGGCCAATATGAAGGTCTTCAAGCATCTCAGCCAGACTAATTCGAGGTGCTCCTTCATCATCTGTGTCACTTTCCACAGGGATGGCTGAATCTAAGAAAAATACAAAGAGGATTCCAAATAAACACAAAGTATTTATATGTATACAAAGTATTAAATGTGTATTTGAAAATCTACAAATACCTGCCCCCCACTATCGTTACTATTATTTAACTATGTTGTATTAGAAGCTCTTATACCTTATTTTAGAGCAGGAATTCAAATTATATTTATTGAATGAATGAACTGAATAAATGCATGAATAAATTTCCACCAGTATAGGGATGAGCAACTTGAGTGATCAAGGTAGGATGCAAATGATATCAAATGTGGTATAGCAAACAGCATTTTAATAAGTTTCACTGTTCTACAAGTATTTTTTTATAAAAGTTTAACTAGGGTAATTTAACAAAGTCTTTTATGGGAATCAAAGTTTAAGATACCAAAATACTGGTACTAGGTACTATATTTATATACAGAATATATGACTTAAATCAAACACTCCTAAAACACCAACCTCTGTAGATGTTGACATTCTTTCTAATTGCCTCATCTTCTTCAAGATCTTCAAGGAAATCTTGGTATTGTCTGTAAGGTAAAGAAATATTTAAACATTTCATCTTCACCAAGAAATTGTGAAGTCATTTTCAGCACTATAAGACAAATATGTTCCCAGTAGTAAAATCTTAAAAAATAATACCTGAAGGTCAAATACGAATATTAATTAAATACTATGACAGGCTTAAAAAATCTTTTCTTTCAAAATTACATGATAAAAAAATAGCTGAA
>NW_012148897.1:1222730-1223767 GCF_000956105.1 Propithecus coquereli | reverse complement strand
ATAAGTTTATGTCATCTGTTTACGAGATGTATCATCTGTCTGAAATGGTGGGCAGCCACAGACCTCAATCTATGGTACGTTTATCAAGCAATTCACATTTGAGGATCTAAGCGTTGCACTGTATTTGTATTACCCTAAAGAAATACATAGTGTACTTGGAAAGAAAGATAAATACATATAAAATAGTAATGATAACTCAGGAAACTTACAAACTAACCAAGCGGGATAGATGGTAACTGCTACAGAAGTTCAACAGATGACTTACAGACTGGTCCTCACCTATGTCGAGCCTAGAAAACATTAAGGGAAAAGAGAGACTATGCCAAGCATCAAGAACTGTAAGATTATAAAAGGGACACTCTCATAAACTGTATCACATGGTAGATACAACCTCTCTGGAAAAAAATTTATACTCTTATATGCTCTTTGACAAAGTAATTTCATTCCTAAGTATATAGTCTGAGAAAATAATAAGAAATATGGACAGATATTTTACAAGAAAATAAGGAAAAAAGAAAAAAAAAAAACCTGGAAATGTCCAGCTTCAGATATTGGTTAATTAAATGTTGGTATATCAGTCTATGAATTGTCTAACACCACAACAATGCTGTGTATCAACCATAAACCCTCAGTGGTACACAAGTTTATTGCTCATGTGTCTGGCGTCAGTTAGGGGTTGGCTGGCTTCAGCCAGGGCGACTGGGGCAATGTGGCTCTGTGTCACCACCTCTCCCTCTTCATCTAACAGACTCAATTAAACATGTTCCCACAGCTATCACAAAGGCCCGAGGGGAAACATGCAAGCCCTCTTGAGAGGTAGGCTCAGAACTTCCACCTCATTCTAATCCCCAAAGGCCGGAGTAAAAGTTAAAGGGCACTAAAAAGTTACATCAGGGTCAACAGGCCTGCCGCCTGTTTTTTAAAATAGTTTTATTATAAAGGACACGGGGAGCACTGTAGGGGGGAAGGGCATGCCTTTAACCCGCACTTGGGTAAGGCAAAGACATAAAGTGTAACCGTAATGTTTGTACCCTCAT
>NW_012148897.1:1221176-1222680 GCF_000956105.1 Propithecus coquereli | reverse complement strand
AAATTAAATAAGGCTAGCAGAAAATTATATTTTTCAGTGGGAAAATCATACAAGTGTTTAAGTAACATAATTCCACTTTGAAAAACTGAATGAGATACCCTCTCATATAAACATGACACTGATATGACCACTTCACGGACACAAAAAAGGGCAAGAATGCTTTTGTTTTCATGATTTTTAAAATCTTGACATAATACAGGTAAACACAGACCACAAATGAGAACTTGCTGTGGTCATGCTCACCTTTGAAGAACTAGGAACAAGCCATTCCTACTATACCAGGGATAGGATATGGCTTTTAGATCCACAATTTTAACTGAATATGCAGACAGAAAAGGAGCCACTATAGAAAGTGGTCTTTATTCATAATTTCAAAATTGGGAAGTCCAATCTTTTTTTTTTTTTTTGAGACAGAGTCTCGTTTTATAGCCCGGGCTAGAGTGAGTGCCGTGGTGTCATTCTAGCTCACAGCAACCTCAAACTCCTGGGCTCACGTGATCCTCCTGCCTCAGCATCCCAAGCAGCTGGGACTACAGGCACGAGCCACCATGCCCAGCTGATTTTTTTGTTTCTATTTTTAGTTGACTGGCTAATTTTTTTTTTCTGTTTTTAGTAGAGACGGGGTCTTGCTCTTGCTCAGGCTGGTCTCGAACTCCTGATCTCAAGCAATCCTCCCGCCCCAGCCTCCCAGAGTGCTAGGATTACAGGAGTGAGACATCATACCCAGCCGGGGAGTCCAATCTTAAGAAAAGAAAAACGTCCCCATGCAGCAGCAGCACTTGCTCAATCTTTTTTTTCTTTTTTTTGAGGCAGAGTTTCACTCTCTTGTCCAGGCTGGAGTGCAACAGCATGATCGCAGCTCACTGCAACCTCAAACTCCCGGGCTCAAGTAATCCTCCTGGCTCAGCCTTTCAAATAGTTCTGAGTATAGGCACGCGCAACCCTACTAGGCTAATTTTTCTATTGTCTGTAGAGAAACGGTCTTGCTATGTTGCCCAGGCTGGTCTCTAACTCTTGGCCTCAAGTGATCCTCCCAGCTAGACCTCCCAAAGTGTGGGATTACAGGAGTGAGCCACAATGCACCTAGCTTAATCTCTTTAATGGTATACATAGAATGAACGAATTAGCTCTTAGTTCTGGCATACGTATTAAGTCTGATCTTGCTTATAATAATAGGATCTTAATACTGCATTCTCAGAAGACTTTAAAACCTAAGCCAAGGCTTTCCAAGGATGTGGAAGGCATTCTTCATTCAAATCTGATTCATGGTTTTAAAAAGCATGACCTCACATTTATTACTTCATCATCTTCATGTTGTAACCTACTATTCTTTTGGTGGAGATGTGTTCAATGATAGAAATCTACAGTGAGAAAATTTCTTCCCTCTCAATTTGTAAACCAAAATTTTAAAAGCAAAATCCTTGACATGATAGGAAGACATTTTTATGACATAAGCAGCTATTACCCTAAGCTGCTGGTACAAGCAAAAATAACAAAAGAAAAA
>NW_012148897.1:1218035-1218676 GCF_000956105.1 Propithecus coquereli | reverse complement strand
CAGCCTAGGTGCACAGTATGTTTGCGTAAGTACACTCTATGATGTTTGCACAATAATAAAATCACCTAATGATGCATTCCTCAGAGGGTATCCCTGTGTCGTTAAGCAACATATGACTGTATTTTAACTCTCCGACTAAACTGTTTACATCAACACCAATATTATCAGATCATAACCCAGGAAATAATTCCTGAATCTGTGCTAAATGTCATTACATCCTCTCATACCAATTCCATCGATACCTATATAAGCATCCAAGTAATATCAAGTGCAAGGATCAATTGTGTGATGCCTATTTCTTTACAACACAAAAATAATTTATCCTAAGGATTTCCTTTGAGACAACATATAAGATAAAGATAACTTGAAAGGAAAGTGGGACCTTTCGTCATCTGTATCCATGTTTTCTCTATCTTTTGCAAGCTCTTTCAGTTTCCAGTTTCTACGACGCTGACGTTTGGTACGGTCATAGCTCTTCTTGATTAATACCTGTAGGAGAAATACTTGGAAAGTTATAGAAAATGGAACTACACAGTTGGGCCACAAAATCCAATAAAGTTAAAAAGTGAAAGGTTATGGGAATGCCAGGGAAGTAACCAAACTAATGACTTTCTTCATGAATGTCTGGTGATACGTTGAAC
>NW_012148897.1:1214350-1214928 GCF_000956105.1 Propithecus coquereli | reverse complement strand
TAAACTAGAAAACTGTTAATTCCCTTTCCAACATATGATTTTATGAACACTCATAACTGACATTTCAAACTTCAGGATGAATTAAGTGTAGCACCTGCCAACACCTCTTACTAACAAAGACAGACCAAGTAAAATGAGATTAAGAGCAAAACACTAAGAATTATAGGTAGAATAATTTCATCAAAATAAAGAGATAAAAAGAAGAGAAAGAAGTCCTCCAGGATTGTTTCATTAAAGTTTATTTTTCAAAAAATTTACTTCACACACACAAAAAAATGAAATAAAGAAAAAAAAAGAAGAGAAAAAAGTAGAAGGGAAAAACTAAAACAAAAGGTCTCAGGTTTAGGAAAGAACTGAAAAAGTGAATTATCAGGAAGAGACTAAATTTTATCTAATAAGATTAACTTTCTAGTTATTAGACTGTTTCTATTTATAAGAGACTTATGAACCTGTCTAGCTATTTTTTGAAAACCAAGAAAACATAATATCTGGTTTTATATCTGTCTGAGAAGATGTGATGTTCCACATTATAAATGAAAAGTTTGCTCTTAACTATATTAATTTATTCTAAATAAATA
>NW_012148897.1:1211079-1212100 GCF_000956105.1 Propithecus coquereli | reverse complement strand
GTATGATAACTCAAAAGGTTACTTGGTCCTTTGGTCCTCCTCTACAAAAATAAAACAAGGAAATGCATTTTTATAATAATAGAATGAACCATTAAAACATTTTTTCCAACACAAGAGAGAATAACTTACCAGTAGATAGTGTAATAAGTCAGGTAATTTTCACATGTTAAAAAAATGAAAAACAAAAAGCATTTTTACCCTAATGTGGTGCTAGCTTTATTTGGACTCCACATTTCAGAATTACCAATGAATTTTTTAAAAAAAGGTGGAACTGAAACAATAGTAAGTTGGAGGGAAAAAAAGAACGTAGACAGGATACAGCTTACCTTTTTTGATATCATTCCAGCACCTGCACTGCGTTTTAGATTTTGTACTATGCTGCATTCCATCACAATAAACTCCTCTAGCTGTTTGGGATGGCATAAGCTATTAAAAGGGTGACTCCAGAAAGTGCTCCCATCAATATCTGCAACTAAGAATAAGCACAGAACACTATAAAGAACAAGAGAAATAATGTATTTCTAAAAGTCATCGAATGTGTTAACTAGGAAGAAGTTCATACATACCAACTGGGAAACATCAAGTCAACTAGAACTACAGTATCTACTCACTTTCTAGGGTCATCATTTATTCCTATATATCAACTCCAAACTTCTCAAAGCACAAAAGAAATATCAGGTTTCAAATATAACGTAAATAGTTATTATAAGAATGCCATAATGCTAAGTTCCTTTTAAATAAGATCAGATCCAATCAGTTGTATAGCTGTTCCATGTCCTGGCATTTTATTTTAGAAACACATCTGTCATCTTAGCTACTGAGGTCAAGGGAAATAACACCTAGTTCTACCACATAGATAAAGAATGCCCACCCCAATATTGCAAATAGGCCTTTAACTGATGAATTCTAGTTGAAAAGGATAATGAATGACTTTCTGGAAAATATCAAAATAAACGAGGAAACTTACTTTACAGGAAACAAATGAAAATGATCAAGAAGGAGATACAGCCAAATACTAAGA
>NW_012148897.1:1206407-1207444 GCF_000956105.1 Propithecus coquereli | reverse complement strand
AAAAGTACCTTGCATATTGGAACAATTTCCACAGAAAAAGTGCTTTTGTAATTATATGTGTTGCTATGGATATCCTGAGAGATCAATCTTTGTGATGCTTTGTATCTATTAAGAAAAAAGTTAATAATATAAAGACAAAGGTCCTTACTTGTATAGACTCAGGAATACAAATTTTCAACAAATCAAATCATCACTATCCAAGGTCTGAAACAGTTTCCTAATGCCTGCTATGATAAAGCCTAATTTCTTCCACCTGCATTTCAAAACCTTCACCAGTCTGACTATGCTCTACCTATTTTCAACCTTATTGACTAAAAACCTCCAAAACACGCCCTTCGTTCAGACCAATCTATTATATACAGCACCCATCAAAAGCCACATTAATGTCTACTGCCAAGTCTTAGTTCACATTAATCTCACCTTTCAATATAAACTCTACCTATGCAAATTTCCCTTCTTTGGAGCACAAGTTCTACCTTCTCAATGAGCTTCTCCTCAAAGTCCTATAATCCCTATCTTTCCTTTCTCTTATCATTTACACTTGGTCAATGGTTCAGCACTATAGTACTTATTATCATGGGGCTAGGTCTAGCTCCCTAAAGAGATTCTTACGTGCTCTTCGGCTAATATATCCTTTAAAGTGGCTAACCCAATAAATGTTCCTGATTATGTAGTATTCCTATTACCGTTTTAAATATTTTAACATAAAAGAAGTTGTCTAATCCTAGAGAATAGATGTGACCCCCATCCAGTCCCAGTCCTTGGACTTAGTCACATTTAGGTTCAGAACATACCTACAAGGAACTGTACATTGAAGGAATTCTACCATCTTCTGAGCATGTTGTTTTGAGGAATAATAGAAATCCAGGCCATCTTTAAAAAAAAAAAAAAAAGCCACATGAAAATCATTCTGCAAAATAAGATTTTCCTCTACTAACATGACTATATCGCAAGTTAAATCCATATTAAACTAATCAAATTATTAGAAGATATAGACAATATATTAGGCGGGGCATGGTGGCTCACGCCTGTAATCC
>NW_012148897.1:1203448-1203870 GCF_000956105.1 Propithecus coquereli | reverse complement strand
CATGGTTTCATTTACCTGTGGTTAATCACTGTCCAAAAACAGGTAAGTATAGTATACATAAGATATCTTGAAAAAGAGAGACCACATTCATATAACTTTTATTGCAGTATATTGTTGTAATTGTTCTATTATTAGTTGTTGCTATTAATCTCTTACTGTGCCTAATTTATAAATTTAAATTTATCATAGACACGTATATATAGGAAAAAACACAGTATATATACAGAGGTTGGTACTATCTGCAGTTTCAAGCATCCACTGTGGGTCTTGGAACATATTCCCCACAGGGGTAACGGGGAACTACCGTATAGACTATATAGTTTATACGTATGATAACTCAAAAGGTTACTTGGTCCTTTGGTCCTCCTCTACAAAAATAAAACAAGGAAATGCATTTTTATAATAATAGAATGAACCATTAA
>NW_012148897.1:1201410-1201890 GCF_000956105.1 Propithecus coquereli | reverse complement strand
GATTAAAGATCCAAAAGTAAAACACAAACCAAAGCACTACTCTTTAAAAATAATCTTGGGAGTACAGAAAACTTTTCCATATAAGACACAAAAGCCATAAGCTATATATGTAAATAAAGAATGATAAAAAAAAAAATGGTGCACTGCCAATAAGTATTTGCTCTCTCAGCCTCTCCCCCCCATATATATATACACACACACACATAATGAGAGAGATATCCTGAATAAAAGATATAAATTAGGAAACAAGATATACGAATGAAAGAAAAGATAATTCACATTAGAGATAAACATAAATGGCTAATACACATACAAAAATATGTTAACCCTCGTTAGTAATCAAGAAAATGCAAATTAAAACAAAATGTCATTATTTTGTCCATTACAACAGCAAAAATCAGAAAGGCCAATATAGTTTTAGCCAGCATTGGCAAGTGTATGGACAAGTGAAACTCTTACAAGTGATGGGAATGTAAATTG
>NW_012148897.1:1198776-1199809 GCF_000956105.1 Propithecus coquereli | reverse complement strand
CCTCTGGATAGAAGAAGGGTTGTTAAACCTACAACACTCTTGATTTTTAAAGAGATTGCAAAATGCATCCAAGTCTTTTACTACCCAAAAATTCTGTTTAAGAATATTTCTACCAAGGTGATGAACTAGTAGTATAATAGAGTTTTGCTTACTTAGCTAGAATATTTCGGTCTCTTTATCTCCAAAAGAGTTAGTCAGAACAAAGTTACACAGAATGAAGGTGTATTTTTGTCCAATAGCTAGCCATAATAACCAGTTCAACAGGCAGGAAGGTACCTTACCCATAATAACCATTCACTAACTCACCAATTTAACTATTAACCCTGTGTCTAGTGGTAATACACTCTGGTCAGATGCAAAGCTTAAAGGATTTTCTCCAGATGACATAACTGATACTAATTTTTCCCCCATTTAAAGATCAGAGATCACACTTTTAAAAGCACTTTTCTCAACACAAACAAGATAAATGAATAACAGACCAGTAAGTAACAGTGGAACTCACAGTTTTAAAATAAGAAACATAATTTAAGAATGTCATCATTCCCTCAAGAACAGCTATCACTAAACTTATACTTTAAAAAAAGGAGTGATATCCATAATCTACAAAGAACTCAAATAAATCAGCAAGAAAAAAACAACAAAAAAAGACACCTGCACTTGAATGTTTATCGCAGCACAGTTCACAACTGTAAAAATGTGGAATCAACCTAAGTGCCCTTCAATTCATGAGTGGATAAAGAAAATGTGGTATGTGTATGTACATATATATACACTACTCAACCATAAAAAAAGAATGAAATAATGTCATTTGCAATAACGTGGAGAGAACTGGAGACCATTATCCTAAGTGAAGTATCTCAGGAATGGAAAACCAAACACCGTATGATCTCTCTAATAAGTGGGAGCTAAAGAATGGGTACACGGGGGCACAAAACAACATAAAGGACATGAGAAATCAAGAAGGGGGAAGAGCAGCAAGGTGGGTGTGGTATAAAAACTTACCTATCGGATACAATGAGCACTATTCTGGTGA
>NW_012148897.1:1193419-1198391 GCF_000956105.1 Propithecus coquereli | reverse complement strand
TTCTGGTCCCAAGCATTTCAGATAAGGGATACTCAACCTATATACAGATTCCTGGGCCTCACATCCAGAGATTTTGACTTTGTTACTATAAGTCATTATAACCATCAGCCAAGTTTGAGAAGTAATGCCTTAGCCCATGTTTTCACTTTAGTCCTCTTCCTAATAAAAATAACTTTGGAAAAGATACTTAGCCCATTAATCATGAGCAATGGCTGCTCTTACTAGTGACCTAATTACTTGTACAAATGATCAAAAGAAAACAAGACTAAAATTAAGAGTGCATTCTTTCCCTTGTAAGTTGTTCAAGCCATAAAATGACTTACCACTAGGTCCTCATTCTCACTATCCACACTTTAACCATGCTGAGAAAACTGTGTACAACTTACCTCTTTCTGAATAGTTAGTTTAACTTTAAGTCTCTTAGAATGGGGCTCAGTCCAAACAAAGCCTGCATCTACAAGCCGAACCTTCAATAAAACATAAACAAAAAGAAATATAAGTTCTTACCTGAGGAGGAAAAAAAAAGATGAAAGAACTCCTTAATAAACAGATTTCAAAAGATGCTTAAGGAATCTGATTAGCATCACTATATACCATCACCACAAAAAAAAAGATTTATCATCAGAAGTAAGGGAACAATAGCAGCAAATAAAAGGATAATCCAATGACTATATTAATGTAACTGATATAATTCAAGCAAAAATTAAAGTATTTGCATAGTAAAAAAAAATCATTTTCCCTAAAGAAAGTATGCTGTTCTTTGAAAGGAAATTATATTTTCTGGAAGAAAATGACCTGGTGACAAAGTTTCCACTTGGATTATTCTCTCTATATTAAGTCCGTGGCTTTTTTTTTTTTTTAACAATGGATATTCATTAAAGGAAGTTTCATGCACTGAATACTAAGCCCACAATCGTAACTCACTGCTAAATCTGCAGCATCTGCACAGGTCAAAACCTATTTGCTATTAATATATGTGAGGAAATGAATATGACTCAATATGGCCAGAATAGGTGATTAGGGACAATGGTTGGGGTCAGGTGGGAGAATAAAAATGAAAGCTGATGTAATAACGTGGGCAGGATGTGAGAGGCACTGGAAATAACAGAAGCAGATCCAAGAGCTATTTAGGAGATAAAATCTGTAAGATTTAATGACAACTAGATATGGGAAGGAGGAGGAGAACAGACTTTAGAATGAAGCTCAAGTATCCAGCTTGGGTAACCAGGTAGAACAATTTTTCTGACATAAATAAACAACAGTTTTTATGGATGTTACATTTGGTTTCAGATATTTAAGATTAAGAGGGTATCTATGATATATCCAAGTGGACTTGTTCAGTGAATAGTAAGATATTAATACACAATGATCTGGAGATCTGTGAAGAAATTTGGGCTGTAGGTAACAGATTTGGGAAGTATCTGCAAGCAGATTACAATTTTACCAAGTATTGTCTGGTGAAAACTAGACTAGCTAGTGTATATGCAGCACTCCAGAGTAAAACCCTCCTCTATAACTGGTCCCCCTAAAGCAAAGCCTAGTAGCTAACAAGCCACGCCATGTACTGAGTGTGACAGGCAGATTTCTATTCCCTCAGGCTCCAACCTTCATCTGCAGGAATGGAGAGAGGGTCCCTCGACATCCACCTCATCATTCCCCAGTACAACCTCACCACACTATTTGTCCACAGACAATCACAACCAATCAACCTTATTGGGTCCTTTATCCTTCTTTACTATAGTCCCAGACACCTCATTCACCCTTCATCTTCCACACTCCAATTTCCATATGGTTCACACATTCTCCATTCTGTTCCCATCTAACACTCCTCCCCGAATCCCAAAACCTCTACTGGGCCCTCTGGAACACAACACTAACAACAAAACCTCCTAAATTCTCAACCTCTTTGCTGAACATTCTCTTCACCTTCTAGCTCTCCTGATTATACTGTTCCCTGCAGCTATTTAAAGTGATGACTGATTTTTCTCTCATTTCCTTCCTATCACAGGACCAGGCACCAGATAGGTATCCTTAATCTTCATTGCTAATTCCAGACCATTCTCCCTGCCTCCTCCTTAAATACACCCAGCCTTGAGTCTAAAGTCATCAGACTCTACCACCTACTATTAATGACTCTTTGTTATATATTACTCTTTGTATCCCTTGCTCTCATTTCTCAAAGATTTTAGCTCCTGGCTCACTGTCATTCTTTCCAACAATATTAATACTTGGCATTTTCAATATTCACACAGATGATCCCAACATCCAGACCTCTCCATTCTTTTGAGTTCTTCTTCCCCCAAGATCTTGTCCTCCTTCCTAGCTCAGCCACTCAAATCCTTTTACTATCAAAAACTGCAACTCCTTCAAAATCTCAGTAACAAACATCCTACTCCCTGACTCCCACCTCCTAACTTTCTAGCCTATTTCCTCTAGTTCCTGGGCATCGAAAATCCTTCATTCTAATGCAACAGATAATCCATTCATCTACCACCTTTCCATTAACCCTCATTCCTCTTTATCTACTTGTTCCGTCCTATCCCAGTTAATTTCAAAACTCAATCATCAAAATTATTCCATGCACACACTCTCCATTCCCTTGTTCCCTCCCTCACTCTACCTTAGTCACTAGGCTAAATCATAAACTTGGTTAAATCCAACATTCTGCCTACTCTGTGCCTTATCTATGTAGCTGATGGGGCTAGAGAAATAAATGCATGCCATGCTGACTAGCCTTTAAATTTATAACACTAACCTTTAGCACTGCCCAGCACCCACACAACATCATTCTGGTGCATTCCTTCTCCCACTGTCCTAGAGGACTATTTCATACCATCCCCTCTCTCCTCAAACCTCTAATAGCTCTCCCCTCATAGCTACTGCCCATGCTTTTCTCTTCTCACAAAAAAAAGAAGAAATCAGATGAGAATTTCCAGAAGTTCCCATTTAACACCTTTCCTCCTGTTACCACAGATCAACTACCCGCACTGCTATCAAGACCAACCTCTAGAATGCCCATTACAGAGAATAGATCTTTGTTTTGTTCCATGAAATATTCCAGCCTCCCAAAATGGTGCCTGACAGAGTAAGTGCTGAATACTTGAATGAATGAATGAAGAAATGCATTCTTCTACTATGTGCTATAACCTATCTCTTTCCTACTCGAGGACATCCCCCAGCCAATTATTCTGTCTCCCTGCAGTTTCACAAAATTTTCCACGTGTACTCTATCATTCCCAGAGCTTAGCAAATACAGTTGTATCTCCCATGTTAAGAAATGTGTCCCTTCCTGAATTTCCCCTCCAGTCAGTGCCCCATTTCTTTGTTTTCCTTTGCAGCAAATTTCAAAAGAATTATCTATACTTGCTGTCTTCCATCCCTTCTTGCATTCTCTCATTTCCATTCAAATCCTGTCTTTACCACCACCACCAGACAGAACTGCTTGTCAGTGTTACTAATGATGTCCACATTGTTAAATCTACAGAATTCATTACTTGACCCAGCAGCTGTAAATCACACAGCCACTCACTCCCTTCTTGAAACACTTCCCTTGTCTTCCAGGACATCGCACACACCTAATTTTCCTCCTACCTCCTTAGCAGCTCCTTTCAGTCTCCTCTGTTGGTTCCTCATCTACCCAAACTTTTATCATTAAAGGATTCCAGAATTCAGTCCTCTACTTTATTCCCTTCTCTATTTAGACTCCCTAGGTAACCTCATCCAATTCAGGACTTTCAATACCATCTATATCACAAATTCATTACTTCTAGTCTCAACCACTCCCCTGCTTATTTATCCACTTGTCTACTCAGTATTTCCACATAAATGTCTAGTGGATACCTAAGAACCAGTCAGCGATGAGCTCTGATCTCTCCCATCCTGACCTGCTCCTCGTGAAGCCTTTACCCTCTAATGGCAACTCCCTCCTTCTGGCTGCTCAGGTCAAGCACAGTGGATGTCATCCCTAACTCTTCGGGCTCTTACACACACATCCAACTACATCAGCAGATGCTACTGAGTACTTTCACAATAAACCCAGAATCTGTCGACTTCTCTTCACCTCCACTGCTGAAAATCATCATTTCTCATGATTATTACGATTGCTTCAAACTTTATTCCCTTCATGTCTATTCTAAACACAACAGCCAAAGGGATCCTGATAGATCCTATCATCTCACGACTCTGCTCTTCACCCTCTATATGCACAACACTCAGAGTAAAAACCAGTCCTTCCAAAGGCATACACGGCCAGACATACTCTGACCTTCATGTCTTCTCTGACTTTATGCACAACCACTTTTCCCTTACCACACCACTCTAACCACACAGGTGTGCTTTTGTTTCTGGTCTCTATACTTCTTGGTTTTTTTTTTTTTTTTTACCCATACTGTTCTTCCTCCAGATTTCTTTACATCTTCCTTCCTTACCACCTTTAATGCTTACTCAAATGTCACCTTATGAGTAAGGCCTCCCCTAAACGCCCTTATTTTAAATTACAACTCTTCCCTGCACAGTGCTCTTACCCTTCCTAGCTTCTTTCTGCAAGGAATTTATACCGTTTTTAAAGACAGGGCCTCACTGTATCACCCAGGCTGGACTCCAACTTCTGGGCTCTAGTGATCCTCCTGCCTCAGCCTCCCAAGTACCTTTTAATATACCATATAACGTATCTACCTGTTTTGCTCATTACCTACTCTACCCCTCCCCACCTAAACTAGGATATAAGCTTTCTAAGACAGGGATTGTCTCTCTTATCCCCAACACCAAAAGTAGTTTGGCACAGAACTGGTATTTAATAAACATCTGATGAATGAATTAATGAATTAAGACTCACCAGATATTTGACAAAAGCCTGAAGTGTAAAAGCAAAAAACCAAGATACGCAAAAAAACTGACTCCAGAAAAAAAAACAGAAATTAGAGAACAGAAGGAAACTTAAAAAAAAAATCCTATTATTAATATCTTCAGAAAA
>NW_012148897.1:1181739-1192919 GCF_000956105.1 Propithecus coquereli | reverse complement strand
AAGCGAAAAAGAAAGACAAAGTTTAGGCCAGAAGGCCAACATTTGACTAATAGAAATTCCAGGGGATGGGGACCAGCAGGAAAACAAAGGAAGAAATTTCAAAGAACTATCACACGAAATTTTATCAGAGCTTAAAGGAGAATCAGAAAAGTCTTCAAACTAAAAGAGTCCATTTCAGTTAGAAACTTACATAGAAGTGAGTCATAAAGTTTAAAATAAAGAAAATTGAAAGTGTTATATCAAGAAATAAACTGGACTCTAAACAAACTATTTGTTTTTGTAGACATTTATGCACTGACTTTAAGTGACAGGCACAAACATTTTCTTTCCAGAGCAATAATGAAAATAAAAAGAAACCAAATAACACAGCCCTAACATTAAAATCTCCTCCATTATGTTTAGTGATGGTTTTATATAAACATTTTCAGAAAAAAAATATTATACATAAGAGGTCCTCAATAAATAAATGAAAAAAATTCTAAGTCTTTTAAAGCAAAATGATATTTTCACTCTTCATAAAAAAGAATATAACTTTAAAAATTAAAACAGCATTTGCAATGGGGTGCTATTGGTAACAACAGTAAAATTTAAGTTATTTTTGAAAAACCTACTCACAAGAATTTTCTGAAAATGAGAGCTTTAATGAAAACATAATCATAAACACTGATTTTAGCTGTTGGACCTACCTTATTCAGAGGGGCTTTGATTTTTTTCAAACACAAAGCAAGAAGTTCCCTAGATTCTAAAGCACACTGTATCCAAGTTCCTGGTGGCTGGAAATATCTGAAAGAAAAGATACATGCTGAAATTCAACATCTCTCAGGAAAAATAGAAATTTCCATCTGAATATACAAATATAACACTGACAATTAATCAAGCATAATAATATCCAAGGTTGACCTGAATGAAGCACTTAACCCAAATGTATTTTAGTTGTTCCAGAAAACTTTCAATTTAACCAGCAGCTTTAGTTAAAAATGTAAAGGTCTGACCAAGAAAGCCAATTTGAAATAACCTATGAAAGTGGATGTATTACTTCCATCACCAGTAAAAATTCCAGTGAGGATGACAAAACACCCAAGAGTTTCTTGAAGCTATGCTCTAAAAAACAGGCAAGAAAGAATCATTTCAAAATGGCATTAAAATGATTTATTACGTACCTCTTAAATGCTTGAGAACTGCTTATTTCTTACAAAAAAGGTAAATTAGTACAACACTGTGTATCAGCAATAGTTCAGACTATACATCTGTATTTCTATTCTTTTCAAATTTCAAATTGTAAATTGTAAAACTCAAGTTTTAAAATCTTAGGTAAAACCTGACTAAATTAAAATTTAAATCCCTTATGCATGTGCTTTAAGTTTTTTAGCCCCGCCTACCTAGGACTTAGTCCAGTGCCTGGCACATGCTGTAGTAGATGCTCACTCGATAAATGTTTGTTAAATATATAATACTTTCAAATGCGTCATGTCAATGCCTTTTGTCATACTCGTTAAGTAACTGAAAGTTCTGATTTTCACTTTTCAAGGTTCAATCAAAAATGTTACACAGGCCCCCCCTTTGCTTATAAGCACACTTTTGGAGTTAGGAAGTGCTTCACACATCATCTAAGAAAACCCCTTCCTTCTTTCTGAGGAGGAAACTAAGACCCAGAGATGATAAATAGCTTAGAGTTTCAAAAAGCTAGTTTGTAAGAAATCCAAGACA
The DNA here is from genome assembly GCF_000956105.1 of Propithecus coquereli. Taxonomy (NCBI): domain Eukaryota; kingdom Metazoa; phylum Chordata; class Mammalia; order Primates; family Indriidae; genus Propithecus; species Propithecus coquereli. The sequence continues at coordinate 1,191,212 of NW_012148897.1, read as the reverse complement.
AACTAGGTCTCCTGATTCTTTGTCCAGTACTTTTTCAACTCCACCATGGTTTTAAGAATAGCAAATATTTATAATAGATTAAGCCTCATACTTGTTAAGCTTGCAAACTGTAAATTCCCTCAAACAGTACACAAAGTTCTATGTGTTTGTATATATGTACATGCAAGTCTTTTTCTGGGGAGATAGTTTTCAAATTCTCAAAGGGGTCCATGAGCCACAATCCCACAACACAGTCAAAAAGTAAAGTACTAGAGTCTTAATCCATTTGGGAAATCACACTGGGCAGTTCTGTGTTAGTCAGTGTCCTAATACATATAACCTGTTTATGTCAACAACTAAAGAAAATAAACAGGAATGAAACACTAACTTTCAAAAAAAGCCGTCTGCCTTCAAATCCAATCTTAATTTCCTATCATTCCAGATACAATTTACTAAGCTTCCTTTCTATCAGCTATACTCATTTCGGTTACACACCAGCATTAATACAGTTTTTTTTTTATTTGTATAGATTTAAGGGGTACACATGCAGTTTTGTTACATGGATATATTGCATGAAGTCTGGCATTCAGTGTAGCCATCACCCGAATAGTTTACATTGTATCCATTAAGTAATTTCTCATCCATCAGCCCTCTCCCACCCTGGCAGAAATAGTTTTCAAAACAAAATACATAGTTTTTTAAATACATTGCTAAATTATTTGGAACATAAGGTGCTTTTTTTTTTTTTTTAGACAAACATCTTTATTTAAGAAATCAAATAAATAGGGTAAAAACTGATGGTAGCAACTTCACACAAGTATACAAGACCAAGCTTAGAATTACTTGCTCAAATTCGGAATGGAATAAAATTTATCAACTTATCACAATTAACTAAGAAAATATCTGATTATTTGTTTTTCAATGGACACTTGCTATTTTACTGGAAGATCACACATTTACCATAGTACTAAAAAGACTACTCCCAGCCCACTCTGGTGTACAGCCTAAAAGCATAAGAGTGTAAATGTTAATGTGCTCCATGCTTTTCTTTGATAGCAATTATAAAATTGCCTTACAACTTTTTACAAGTACAGATACCAACAGGTTCAATTAATGTTTAGTTTACTGTCTTAGGGAAAGGAAATACAACAGGGTGACAGAAACAACACAGTTCACTCACTGTGGCCTATAACTGGTCCCAGCCTCCCATTTTACAAACATGCATCCAGGACTCTAAATGGATGAATAAATCAATGTATGTGCTATCGATTTCATTCCTTACTGCAGAATCTTTTCAGTTTTAAATCTATCCAATCTTGACTATGACATTTGTTATATCAAGATCGAGCTGTCTGAATTAGGATAGTCAAAACCTTATCCTCAATTTTTAAAATAAAAATGTTTCAAGATTACTGATAAGCAACTCTTTATCAATAACACTGTTTACAAGCAAATATTAATCTGTTGATAAGTGACATGAAATGGAATGTACTATTTTTAAATATAAAGGAATTTCATTAGGTGTAGATAAATTGAGATTACAAGTAAAAGTTTTCCAGGCTATTTAATCAAGTTGCTTACAATGTACACATCCCTGAGTATACTCCATTGTTGTAACATTGTTTATTTCAGAATTTTTCTTCATTCAGCTTAAAAGGTGTTTCTTCCCAAGAAATTGAACTTTATTGTCAAATGCGCTCGATTGAATAGGAGAACTGGGTTCATAAAATGGATTCATTGCGAACTTTATATATAAATCATAGACATCAGTAAAGAAGTTCTTTATTCTGTCTTCTTGCCTTATGTCATGAAGCATAATAAATCTCATATGCCCTGCCGTGACAAATGCTGACACAAACCACTCATTGAACTTGTCCATAGTTTTTAAGTACATGTTGTTCGACAGCCACATGTTCTCATCTACCAGGTCGAGAGCAGCATGAGCTATGAACTGGTTCAGATGACGGTGGTCGTCTTTGGATTCTGCTTTCCCAGCTGGCAAAAACTCCATTTCAAAAACTGGATTATCATGGTGGCCAACAATTACAAAGTAGAAGCTTCCAGACATTGTCTTCAATATACGGCTCCTGCCGAAAGGTACCGACAATAGAAACGCCCAGTCCATTACCACGGCGGAGACCCGCGCTCCGCAGCTTCTACTGAGACTCACGGAGCAGTCCTCACCGAAACATAAGGTGCTTTTCATAATACACAGCTTCTAATAACTAGAGAAAAACTCACGATAATAGTAGTAAGTCCTTAATAATCTGTTCTCACCTTTACAAACATCAACTCCATCTATTAACTATATGCATCAAACTTTATCCTTTAACAGAAGAAAAACAGATTCAAATACCTTTACACTACCTTTACCAGATTAGCAGGGCAAACTAGAAAAGTACACTAGAAAATTGCAAATTCTAAAGTCTTTGGCAATACCAACATAAATAAAAAATCTCAACTGCGTACGCTTTGCTCTACACATCTTTGCATATCCTGTTGGCGCTCTAAATATGAATTCCAACTTTAAGTAGGGTAAAATAGTACCACACCGTACCTTTGACATTGTTTGCAGAAAGAAATCGAGACTTGTTTCGGAATACCTTGGCTGATGTCTACTTTACTTCGCAAACAGGCCACACAAATATTGGCAGGATTTGGACTAATTGGAACACCACACTCACAGCACAAGCTTGAATAAATAAAGGATACATGTTTCAAATTAGATTTTATAAATATACTAGTTAGATTTTTAAAAAATACCAAACAAAAGCCTTCAAGTTAGGCCACAATATTACTGCCCTTTAAAAAAAAATAACTTAGAAACAAAGCAATCTTCAAAGATTCAATAGATAAAGAATAGCCTGGGAATACTGGGGCAAAAGACCAAGGATGGCCACAATTCCCAAAATCCTCAAAATAAGGCTAATGTCCTAATGGTCCAGAGAGTCAGCACTGTCCAACATAACTTCATGCAATGAAAGAAATGTTCTGCTTCTGGTCTGTCCAATAAGGCAGCCATTAGCTACATGTGACAACTGGGCCACTGAAAGTGACTATAGTACAACTTAACAATTCCATTTTTAATTTTGTTTAATTTAAATTTACATTTTAATAGCCAGGAAAGATCTAAATAAAACTTTTCTATTAAAAACAAATGAAAATATTTGTTACATTAAAATGAATGGAGATGTATTGATGAGAATTTAAAACTTACACTAATTTCAATTTTGAATACTTAAATACAATAAAAAAAAGTTAAAGCTCTCTTTACCACACCCAACCAAGACCATCCACAGACATAACTATTATTAACCATTTGTATATATCCTTCCAGACATTTTCTGGGCAGACAAACATCCACATCAATATTTACCAATAAACAGATTTAAAATAAATTTCCCAACTGCAAATGTGATAGAAAACATGGGGAAAATGTGAGAAACAATGTTATTCATCATTCCTTTCTTAAAATTGGAAAACTTAAGAATACATTAACAGGGCAAATGTGTGTCAATGGCAAAAACTGGAAAGAAAATTCCATGTCAAGAGTATGTAAGATCATTTTGTCTCTTTTTAATTCAACAACCTGATCTCTAAATACTGAGTCTTTAAAATGCAGCTGTCTATTTAGTTGATGCCTCATTTGTACTGACCAGTATCTCCAGTGCTGCACTGAGAACTTAGTTCATTTACTCAGGGCCTACCTACAGAGGACCATAGCTTAGGCAAAGAGTATGGTAACAAAGCTAAAAAGACTATAGCTGCCTATGCGTCTCTTTCTGATAAAAATTTCTTAAAGTATTTCTGGAAAATGTATAAACCTCTGGACTACACCAGTAGAAACTGATTTCTAAACCATTTCTAATAGTAATTAGATAGCAGTATATTCCCCAAAGGTAATTAAAAAAAAAAACAAGCACAGGGACTGCCAAAATATAAACATTTACCCAGAGTAGAATTTTTTTTAACACGATAGGTAGTGTGTCAACATCTAGTGATTCAGTATAAATTACTGGAATATCATAATTCTAAGTGCATTGTGGAACGCACTGGAAGTGCATTGAAGAAACGTTTGAGAACCACCGACACAGAACAATGTTGTCCAAAAGAAAAGTTCGATAACTTTCTATGTCCAATGGTAGCCACTAGCCACTAGTGTCTACTTAGTACTTGAAATGTGGCTAGTAAAACAGAGCAACCAAGTATTTAAATTTATCTCATTTAAACTAATTTAGGAAACTTCCCAGCTCTAACTGCTTGGGGTTACACCACCAGGATGGTGCTGCTGGAGAGTGAGCAGTTCCTGACAGAGCTCGCCAGGCTCTTCCAGAAGTGCCAGTGATCAGACAGCAGGCAGAGTGTGTTCATCATTTCAAAGAAGTATGACAGTTAAACTAAACCCATTCCAAGGAAACGTTCTGTGGAGGGCTTTGATCCCTCAGACAAGAAGTGTCTGTTAAGAGCTACTGATGGAAAAAAGAAGCTCAGCACCGTGATGAGCTCCAAAAAACTAACTTTCAGATGGCTTATTCAAACCTACTGAAAGCTAACATGGATGGGCTGAAGGGACAAAACAAACATGAATAAGAAGACCAAACAGCACAGTTAAGGGCACCGAATGTCCTGCTTTCACCAAGCAATCGTTGAACTGCTGCTATTTCCTTTGGTTTTTTTCTTTTGGTGGCATAGCTAGGTTTCTGGTTCCCCCATAGTAACTGTTCTCATGTGACATTAAGGACATTTGAGAGAGAAGGGCTGCAATGTGTACAGATTGGTTGTGGTAAGAGGCCTGTTTATTTTAGATTTGTCTATTTGGTCTGTGCTGCATGATTGTATATTTCAGGATTATAGTTTCAAAGTCTCTGTAGTCATTGTCTATTTGATCAGCAAAAAAAGGTAATTTAAATTTTAAGACAAAAATTTTAAAAAATAATTTAAAAATTTAAATAAATTGTTAAAAATGTTTAAAATTACATTATAATAACTAATAAAAAATAAATTTAGCCACATGTGGCTAATGGTTACACATTTGTGCCAATCTAAAGGGATGCACAGTTAATATTTGAATCTTCTTAAAGCATGTATTTACAAGGAAAAAACTTTATAAGTAAAAATGAATTCTATTTTCTACAAAAATAACTTTCATTTTTCCCCATTTATGACAAAAGAACAACCCCCAACAGCTTCCCCCACAATTAGAAAGTTTCACACACTCATTTAAGATCTTCAAATGTAAGTGAGACAGTGAAGAAAGGCAGCAACTCACATATGTCCAGGTTTGCGGTCGGTGGGTTCTGTCATATACTCCATCGTTCTGTATTCCTGAAGTTTAAAAATAACTGAGAATTGTGAGATTTAAATCATTCCTTCCGCTTCACATAAAGCAAGAAGGAAAACCAACTCTACTCGAAAACTTCGGGAAAAGTAACTGCTTTAGGATCAGGACCAAGGGATTTTTAGAGTTTCCCATCTGCAAGACCCTCGAGCCACCAAGCTCTGCAGCTGACCTCAGATCTCGCCTGGGTGCCAACCAGGGCGGACTCGGGGCGAGGGCGACAAGGGAAACGCGGGCCCCGGACGCACGGGCTTCCCCTCTCTACCTGCCACTGGGCCCCTGCCTGCCTCGGTCGGCTGTTCCTCGAAACCGCGCTACAGGAATCCCCGCACTGCATCACTGCGCCCACCCACCCCGACCGCGACCCTGACCCTACCCAGTCCCCGAACCCCGCGGGCCCGATCTCACGCAGGTTCCGGGCCGACGGCTCACACGCAGCGCGCACGCGGACCGAGGCCGGCCCAAGCTGGGAGCCCACCCCACTCCGTCCTTAGGGACACCGCGCACGGAGAAGCCGGGTCTCGGCTCCCGGAAGCTACTTAGCGCCTCCGGGCCGGACCGGATTTGCACAAAGCCCGCAACAACACGTACCTCCGCACCCTTCCTAGCAGCCACCGATGGCGGCCAGCTCAGGGAAGATCTCGCGAGAGAAGGGCTAGAAATCCCGCGACCGGAGGACGCGAGTTAAGGGGACGGGTCGGGACGGAGAAAGGGGCGGGCACAGACCAACGGGAGCCCGGCAGGCGTTCGCCTGCCTGGGCTGCTTTTGAGTTATCTGCCTGGTTTTTCCCTGGCCAGAGAGTTCACTTCGAGTCAACCTCTTCCCCCACCTCTTTTTTTTTTGAGACAGAGTCTCACTCTGTTGCCCCAAGTAGAGTGCAGTGGCGTCATCATAGCTCACTGTAACTTCAAACTCCTGGGCTCAAGCGATCCTCCTGCCTCAGCCTCCCAGGTAGCTGGGGCTGCAGACAGACGCACTCCACGGCTCCGGCTAAAATTAGTAGCAAGGGGGTCTCGCTCTTGCTCAGGCTGGTCTCCAACTGCTAAGCTCAAGTAGTTCTCCCGCCTTTGTCTCCCAGAGTGCTAGGATTACAGGCGTGAGACACCACACTCCCTGCCTTCTTGTCCTTGTATAAAGCTCTCAGTTCAGAGCTTGCTTCTTGATTAAACATTTATTTTATATAAAAATTGTCTGTAAACAGTACAGCATCACACAAAGAAATTAAACTGCATCGAGGGCAATGCTTTTGCCTATTTTTTTCACCGTTATGTGTCTGATGCCTGCCACATCCTAACTGCTCTAATAATGATTAGTTGAAGAAAAGAAAAAAGAACAACAATAATCAGCGAAGAAGTCTATGTCATTTTTAGACTAATGAGAATGTGCTTCCTGATAGTGCATTTAATATTTCCTTATGACATTATCCCTTGATCTTACGGCAACACAGACCATGTCTAATTGCTCTTTCTCATGACAGTATTTCAAATATTTGAAGAGCACAACCATTTTTTTCTAAATCGTCTCTCCCTGCCCCACCGAAATTTCAAGGAATAAGCAAGAGCATTTTATAGACAGTGATCAGAAAAGGTCTCTCATCGTTTCTTATCCAGGATATTTAAGTAGTCTCCCATCCATTCTCCCTACTTGCAGACTCCAATCCATCCTTCTAAAATGCAATTCTGATTTTGTCACACTCCCTGATTTTAATCCTTCAATGGTCTCTGATCACCTTCAGGATTATTTCCAATTTCTTTCAATGGAAAAAAGATCCTTCAGGAACTGATCTCCACATACCCTGTCACACTGTCAAACCCACAGCCATGCAGATCAAGGGCAGGTCCTCGCAGAAAATAATCTACCTTTGCTTATGCTTAGAACACTCTGCCTTAAAGATGAAGGCTGTATTAGCTTCCTATTGTTGCTCTAACAAATTACCACAAATTTAGTTGGCTTAAAAAACACAAATTTAGCTGGGCATGGGGGCTCACACTTGTAATTTCAGCACTTTGGGAAGCTGAGATGGGAGGATCACTTGGGGCCAGGAATTCAAGACTAGCCTGGGCAACACAGTGAGACCCATCTCTAAAAATACAGTAAAAGAAGAAGAAGAAGAAGAAAAACCACAAATTTATTATCTTACAGTTCTGGGGGTCACAAGTCTAAAATGGATTGGCAGGGCTGATTCCTTCTGGAGGTTCTAGGAGAGAATCCATTCCCTTGCTTTTTCCAGCTTCTAGAGGCTGCCTACATTCCTTGGGCTGTGGCCCCACATCTTCTTCCATCAAATCTCCTTCTCTGACTCTCCTGCCTCCCTCTTAGAATGACACTTGTCATTTCATTGGGCCCAAGTAGATAATCCAGAATAATCACCCCATGTCAAAAATCCTTAATTTACTCACATCTGCAAAGTCCCTTTTACAAAGTAAGGTAATAAATTCACGGATTTCAGAGAATAGAATGTGGACAACAGTGGGGAGCCATTATTCTTCCCACCGCACATCCCCTCCTCTTCTGACACCTTCCTTCCCTAAGAACTAGAGGATTTAGATGCTCCTCATGTATGTGTAGTCCTTTTATGACACCTTTATAGAAGGTGTAGGCCTCTAAAATGGGCATTGAATTGGATTATGAAATATCTACTCTGTATGCCCTGCAGTTTCAAACCCCTAGAAAACAGTTTGAGTCTTATTCTTCTTGGTATCTCCTGCACCTAGCACAGTGCCTGGCATAAAACAGACCCCAATATATGTTGGTAAATTATGCACTTATTACCCACAACAGCTATGAAGCAACACTGTTTTTCCTCCCCATTTTTTCCAGTCACACTGTCTATGCCCTCAACCAAATACCACTAGAAACACAGCTGTAGTTAAACAAGTTGTGTTTATTACTTATTGAAGTGAGCACAAACACACACCATGGGGAATCATGGGATGTCTCAGTAACAGGTGTTAAAACAAGCCTATCATAGGATCTGGGCTTTGGATGGGTGATTTGGGAGGGCCTAAGGAAGTAGGGGTTTGCTCTAGAATGGATTCTCTCAGAAAGCAGGGACAGTTCTATGATTAGATATCTCAATAAATCATATTTATTTGAAGGGAGGCAGGAGGATAAAGCTGAAATTGACAAAGAAGTAGCAGTCACTCATTTTGTTGAAGGGAGGGAATGTGTGGTATTTTTTAGGTAGCAAAGTGAACTTACTTTTGTCTGTGCTTAGATAAAATTATGAAGTGGCCTTGCTTTGTCTCATTTTATTATAGCTTCAGAGTAACCTTGTCTGAGGTTGGTATTGTGTGAAATTGTTTAATTGTTTATGTCTAATAGAATAATATGTCCTAGCTATGGTGTCAGACCAGCTTCTAAATGTCAAAGGCTGTTCTTTTTTCTTTCTTAATACATTCCTCCAACAATTATTCAATTTGGCTCTGAATGCTGCAATGCCAGGCTTATTAAGCACTGCATATACAACAGCAAACAACACAGGCATGGTTGCTGCCCTCGTGGAGCTTACCTTTACAGATGAGGCTAGTATTTCATGAGATTAAGTAATTTTTTCGAAGTCCTATAGCAAATGAGTGGCAGAACTGGGACATGAGCTACAGTTTGTCTGACTCTGTACCATGCCCTCACCATAGCAGCCTGCTTGCCCTTCTGAGGTTCAAGCTGTCTTTTCTTATCCACAGGCTTTTGATAAATGAAAGACTTATGCTGCAGAGGAACCTCTGTTTTTCCCTCCATCTTCCAGCCCCCACTGCTATGATCTCTAGATGTCAGAATTAAGCACGTGATTTCAACTATCTCTGCCACAAGCCTAGGATGAGCTTGCTAGATTAGTCTCAGAGTGGAACAATATTGGCAAATTATACCAGAGAGAAACTCATTTTGCACTTTTTATGTAATCCTCAAATCTCACTTGAAAAAAATGAGTTCTCCTATCCCGTAGGCCTTACATTCAGGTTATCTATCCTTACTCAAATCTAAGGTTTACCGTATTTTTACAAACTTAGATTCTATATGTTTTACCTTGATATTAAAATGAAATTCCAAAAGGATGAGATGACTATGGCCTCCTAGCAATCTACAGGTTCATTTCCCAAATTCATCATCCATGAATTCATCAAAAAATGTTTTAGATCAGAATCCATAAAATCTCTT
>NW_012148897.1:1176136-1178951 GCF_000956105.1 Propithecus coquereli | reverse complement strand
TCAATGTCCGGTCATCAAGAAGAGTGTGATATTCATTTTAATCTTTGCAGTCTGGGCTTGTTTAAACCCATCCTTCTTGAGAAGGCTTTTCAGATATTCAGCGGGATTGAATGTTGGGATCTAAGTCTTCGGTCACTGCAGCTGTATCAGCACTAGGGGTGCCCCCAAGCCCAGTAATGCTGTGACTTACAGACTCCTGGTGGTACCACCTTGGACTTGGGTAAAATATGGGGAAAATACCCTGGATTACCAAACAAAGTCTCTCACTCTTTCCTCTCTCTTTGTGCTGGGCTGCTGGAATTGGGGGAGAAATGACATGGGCACTCCCTTATGACCACCAGTGCCAAGTCACCCCTGAAGCCAGCCCAGTCTCACCCAAAGCCCATGGTGACTGTTGCCTGGCTACCTCTGATGTTTATCGAAAGCCCAAGAGCTATTAGTCAGCAGGTGGTGAATCCTGTCCAGACTGGGCCCTTCCTGTCAGTGTAGCATGTTTCCTTCTGGCCCAGGATGGGTCCAGAAACGCCATTCAGGGACTAAGGCCTGGATTTGGGGGCTTCAGGAGTCTGCATAGTACTTTATTTTACTGTGGCTGACCTGGTAAGCAAGTTGCAAAACAAAGTCCTCTGAACTTTTCCCTTTCCTTTCCCCAAATGGAAGAAGACTCTCTGAGCCACACTGCCTGTAGCTGAGGAAGGATAACACAGACACTGGCTTGGCCTCCACCACTGGTGTCACACTGGGTCATACGCACCCCAAGTCCACCGGCTCTGAGCCAGCACAGTTACAGGAATTGCCCAAGGACTGCAGCCTTTGTGGCCCAACTGCCTTACAAATTTAGTCCAGGCCCCAGGCTGCTTTTTGTTGGCCAGTGGTGGGACTAGCCAGCCTCAGGTTTTGGGGTGGAGGATTTCTCTTTGGCTAGGCTGGTCTAAATGCTCCTTCTGTGGGCATTGGCAGAATTTTTCTCTGTGCCGTGTTCCCCTGTGCCAGGATGGCCCTGAGTTTCAATGTATAGTCCCACAATCACTTTACTCTCTCCCCCCTGGGCACACAGACTCTCTCTCCACTTGGTGTGCTAGTGTGGCGCTGCCAGGGGTGGTGTAGCCAATGCAAGACTGTCTTTTCTGCCCCCTTCAGTGCCACTTTCCTTGACATAATGTTAAAACCAGGTGCTATGATCATTCACCTGATTCTGTGGGTTCTTCTGAAGGTGCTTGCTTGCATGGATAGTTGCTGCATTTGGTGTTTGTGGGGAAGGACTATCACTGGAAGTTTCTATTCAGCCACCTTCCTCTGCTTCCTGGATCTCTGTTATTTCTTACAACTGCATTTGGATCTACAATTATCTCAAATGTTAAGAGTTTAATTTAAAAAAAAATAAGGTGAAAATTTCTGATTAAGGAAACAACTTCCTGATTTTATCTTTTATACTGATTATTTTTACAAAGCCTCAACAATTTTGTCTCCCCTGTTGGTTGGCTGATTAATCCCATCCACACACCCCTTCGCCCACTAGGGGCAGCCATGTGACAAATTTTGGCCCAAGAAAAACTGCAAGAGAAAGCTTATTGGGCAATCTTCCAGGAAAGCTTTAGCTCTCTCAATAAAAAGGCTCAGACTTAGTAGGTATGCCATTCTGCCCTCACTCTTTGCTTCTTTGCTCCTGTCTCTTTTCAGTCTGGAATACAGAAATGATACCCGGAGGTGCAGCAGCCATCAAATTGGCCACAAGACAACAAGCAATAAGGGCAAATGCCATCATTCTAACAATGGTAGGGCGGAGAGCTAGAAAGAACCTAGCTCAAAAGAGCAAGACAGAGTCTTGACAGTGTCGTTATGCAGAAGCACCAACCCTGGGCTGTCCACCTTTAGGTTCTTTCTATGTAAGGGAAAAAAAATACAGTTTAAGCCACTGGCAGCCAGGTTTTCTATTATTTGTTGCCAAAAACATTTCTAACATATTCTGACACTCAAAGGACATTCTCAGCAGGGCCAAAATACTTCACCTACCTTACAAGAGAGTTCTAAGGATGAAAAAATCATAGCTACTTAATACTCTATCTGTGTATTAACCAAACTACTGATACTGCCTTTTCCTTTCTCCTTTCTCATCAGTATTTTGTGTTTCTTATTCTCCTCAGCTTGGCCTGAATTTGTATTATAATCAAAATCTTGCCAGTTACTCTCCTAATTGAATTGGACTTTTGCTGCAGCTCAGACAGCTCAAAAAAATTTTTAATGGTCTTCCTAAGCCATTCCAGCTCAAGGCAGGCGCTCCCCTCTTTGACCTCACAGCACTTGCTGTCTGCACCTCCCAATTGCCAATTCATCATGCACTGCCCCATGACACTTCTCATACAGCTGTCACAGAATAATCAATGTTTAGAGCTGGAAGGGATTTTAGAGATCATCTTCTCCAGCCAAATCAGTGCATGTGAATTGTGGCTTAACTCTTACATTTTTCTTTACCTCTTCATGGGTTTACAGCTTATCGTAAGCTCCTAGTGAAAAGAGAAATAAGGAATAAATATTTGTTGAGTGACCTACTACATGCCAGACACCTTACACGCATGATTTAATTTAACTTTCACAACAATCTTATGTGGGTATTAATCTCCATATGGAAAGTATCAAAGCTCAGAGAAGCTGTTACTTGGCAAAGGTAAGGTACCTAAAAAAGAGGGGAAACCCAAACAATAACTCAAATCTTAAGATAATTAAATGTCCTTAACCTCCTCGCAGGCTGCAAAGTCACTTGATCGGATTTTGCCTTTGGGGGTTCTTCAACTTCTAAACTTCAAAAAATTCTGCA
>NW_012148897.1:1175034-1176086 GCF_000956105.1 Propithecus coquereli | reverse complement strand
CTATGGCCTCCTAGCAATCTACAGGTTCATTTCCCAAATTCATCATCCATGAATTCATCAAAAAATGTTTTAGATCAGAATCCATAAAATCTCTTTCTTAACCAATTAGGGTTAATATAAATATGGATTTTTATCTCTTTTGTTTTAGATTACAATGTAACTCCCTTGGAGACATTGAGTAAATGTTTTAAAAGAAGTAGAATTTTATTCATTTTAAGTATCTTTAATACCTAGTAAGTAATAAATGATCAATTAGTACCTGCTAATCAATGAAATTCTAAACAGAACTTTCAAATGCATAGTGTGATATTTTTCACACTATCAGATGTAATAGCACATTTGATGATATTTGTGATTAAAGCAGGGGGGATTTATTAGGGTGTCCTCTTAGAATCAACACCCGTGGAAGAGAAGGGAAAGAAGCACAATGGGGCAAAGAGAGGAGTTGTGCTGCCACACCTCAGCTAGTTCCAACCCTACCGGAAGCTCCAAAGCTGAGATGACCACTCAGAGTTTTACCGAGGAGGGCTGCCCTTTGCTCAATGATGAATCATTGGATGTGACTGCCCCGGGAAAGGAACACGACCTTGGGTGATGTTTCTCTCTTCAGCCAAGGCAGTCCTACAAGTGGATGAAACAGGGCTTTTTGCCAGCAGCACTCCCTGCAGTAGAGGAATACAGTCCTTCATTCCTGAAGGGGGATCCGGGCAGTACCTCACAGCAGGCACCCATAAAAAGCAGTGTACCTAGTAGAATTGACACAAGGCTGGGACTCTGGTGTCCTTGTTTCAAGTCTGAGATTTGCAACTGATAGACACTGTGACCCTAAGGAGTCGCTTTACCATTCTGAGCCTTTCTGAAGGCCCCTTTCCTCCCTTCTAAAACTATACAATAGTCCCAACCTCATAAAATTGTTATGAGAATTGATTGAGATAAAGTACATAGAAGTGCTCAGTAAACTGCAAAAAATTATTATGAATAAAGGCATTGTTATTCTCAGGTAAAGATTTTTAACAGGAGTCAAGTTAAATAATAAGAAATTATTTGTGTTT
>NW_012148897.1:1173313-1174984 GCF_000956105.1 Propithecus coquereli | reverse complement strand
TTTGTGAAATTCATTCAGCTATAACTTTTGATTTGTGCATATTTCTTCATGTGTATATACTTCAACAAAAAGTTTTAAAAATGCAAATAAAATCTTACATAAAATTCCAGGAAATAAAACAGAAAATAAGAAAATTATAATAATAATAGGTAAGCAATTTCTCCATTACTACAAATTCCAAGATATTAGAGATCGAATTTATAATGTTTTACTGTAGCATTTAAAAGATGTAATCACTGAACGGCCCCTTAACTTTTAGATGTTAGTGATGGGAGAAGACAGTACTATAGTACAGGTTGAGTATCCCTAATCCAAAAATTCAAAAGCTGAAATGTTCCAAAATCTGAAACTTTTTGAGACTCAACATGACACTAAAAGAAAATGCTCACTGGAAAATTTCAGATTTTTGATTTCCAGATTTGAAATTCCCAACCAGTAAGTATAATGCAAATATTTCAAAATCCAAAAAAATCCCAAATCCAAAACACTTATGGTCCCAAGCATTTCAAATAAAGAATATTCAACCTGTAGTAGGTGAGGAAATTTCGGGACAAATTTCATAGGTATCTTAGAAGGTGAACAGAGGAAAAAAAAACAGAAGCAAACAACTTTAAATGAAACAAAATAACTTTTAACACTGAAACTTTATATGCTCTGGGTCCCAAAGAACTAACAATCAGGGACATGAAACTGACATTTTTGCTCTGATCCTTCTTTTCAGCAATTGCTATGAGTCAGGGTCTCATTGGGACTGAAATCCTCCCCACCCCTTCCTCTCAGATGATCTCAAAGATGACTGGTGCTCTATTTTCTCATTCTACTCCTATAGCAAGAAGAAGAAAGACATCAAAACTATACTTGTAATGACCAGCTACTCTGAAGGTGGTGGAGAGAATTTGCATCTCAATACTGTTTAGAAATGAACATAATTTGATATGTGGATATTTTATATTATCTGAAGTTGGGTTTCAGGAAAGATTCAAAGGATGTACAAAGGGTATAACTAAGCAATTTTGGATGTCAGAAAAAGATGCTTTCTAAAATGTCTAGGTGTGTAGCTGATTTATTTTAGGACACTTCTCAGTTGAACCATGGCCTCACAGTTACTCTCCCAGCCAAATAAAGACACTGCCACACACCAAGGTCACCTGCAATTGTAGTCATCCCTAAGTACATGTGGAGGGCCAGTTCCAGGACCGCCCCACACCCTCTTCACCACCACCACCACCTCATGATACCAAAATCCTCAGTCTCAAGTTCATTACATAAAATGGCGATATTCACATATAACCTACACACATCCTCCTATGTACTCTAAATCATCTCTAGATTACTTATAATTACTAATACAATGTAATGCTATGTAAATAATTGCTATACTATATTGAGTTTTTTGTTGTTTTTTTTAATACTTTCAATACCTAAATTGATTGAATCTAAGTGTTGGTTGAATCCACAGATGTGAAACCCACTGACACAGAGGGACAACTGTATATAAAAGTAATATTGCCACTGTCTCAAGGCTAGAAATTTAAAACAATTTCTCCTTAGAAGTAGCATGAAATTTTATACTAATCTAGTTCAAATGTAGCAAAATTGGGCAACATTTACATATACTTAAGATATTCAATATAAACATCAAGGATAACTTAAGAATGCCAAATCACTATT
>NW_012148897.1:1172711-1173263 GCF_000956105.1 Propithecus coquereli | reverse complement strand
AGTTCCAAACTTTGAAGAAATGACAACTTTTGATTTTATTCAATAAACCAAATATGTCTTTCTTATTTTTCATCTGGAATATTCCATATTTAATCTGAGCCTTGCCAATTTTTAATTTGAAGTTTGAAGCCTTTCAGTTGCACTACATTTTTGCAGAATTTCTTTAATGCCAGATTGGCAATTAAAATGCAAGTGTAGTTTTCCTTTAATGCTGCTATTATTGTTTAGGTAATAAGAAAAATATTTAAGGTAATTGGTTTCAGACTTCATAATTTTGCCCCTAAATTTTTACTAGGTTTTTTTAACATTCTTACAGGTAATATATTTTCAATAATTATTTTTTTTAGAAATCTTGTTGTCTTTAACCAATACAATCCAATAGCAGACATTCATCTCTAATATATCACATTTTATTTTTGAAGTGTATAAATAATATCTTCATTTTTTAAAGGTGCAATTTTATATTTCTGCATTTTAAAAAGAGTTTGGTCATAATTTTAGATGAATGCTTTTTGTTAATGTGCCTGCATGTGTCACCTTTGGGAGCACAGC
>NW_012148897.1:1165230-1166659 GCF_000956105.1 Propithecus coquereli | reverse complement strand
TTTTATTCCACTGTGGTCTGAGAAGATACATGGTATAATTTCTATTTTTGGGGATTTGTTGAGACATGTTTTGTGGCCTAAGATGTGATCAATCTCAGATAACGTTCCATGTGCTGATGAGAAGAACACGTATTCAGTAGTTTTAAGGTAGAATGTTCTATAAATATCTGTTAGGCCCATTTGTTCTAGAATCCCACTGTCCAGTGTTTCTTTGTTAACTTTCTGCTTGGAGGATCTGTCTATTTCTGTCAGTGGGGTGTTGAAGTTCCTGGCAATTACAACACTGCTGTTTATCACTTTATTTAGATCTAATAGGGTTCGCTTTATGAATATGAGTGTACCTGTGTTAGGCACATAAATATTTAGGATTGTTATGTATTCTTGTTAAATTGTCATTAATAATGACTATCTTCATCTTTCTTTACTATTGTTGGTTTGAAATTTATGTTATCTGATATGAGAATGGCTACACCAGCTTTCTTTTGATTTCCATTTACATGGAATATTTTTTTTCCATCCCTTCACCTTGAGTCTGAACAAGTCCTTGTGAGTTAGATTTGTCTCCTGGAGACAGCAGATACTTGGCTTGTATTTTTTTTATCCATTAAGGCTGCCCATGTCTCTTGAGTGGGAAATTCAAGCCATTCACATTTATTAAAAGAATTGATAAGTGAGGTGGATTTCTGTTCATCCTGTTAGGTAGAACCTTATTGCTTGGTTTTACCTCTTGAGCCATTATGTTATATGGGCTCTGAGCTTTAGCTTTTGGGTGATCTTATACCAGTGGGTGTCTATTGTGCTAATCCATGTATAATGCAGATCTGAATACTTCCTACAGGGCAAGTCTGGTCTTGACGAATTTCCTCAGTGTTTGCTTGTCTGAGAAAGTCTTTATTTTCCCTCATGTAAGAAACTTAGTTTGGCAGGATACAAAATTCTAGGCTGGCCATCATTCTGTTTGACAAGACTGAGAATGAGCCCCAATTCCTTCTGTTTTATAAGGTCTCAGTTGAGAAGTCTGCAGTTCATCTGATGGGTTTTCGTTTGTAAGTTACTTGATGTTTTCACTTTATGGCTCAGAGGAGTTCCTCCTTCATGTTAACTTTGGCCAGTCTGATGACCATATGTGTGGCCATATGTGGCCACATGTGTCATGGTGTTTGCCTCTTTGTGATGAATCTCCCAGGTGTCTGTACCTGGGAGCTTACTGTACCTGGATATCTAAATTTCTAGCAAGACCAGAGAAGTTTTCCTCAATTATTCCCTCAAATAGATTTTCCAACCCTTGTGTATCTTCTTCTTTGCCCTCAGGGATGCCTATTATTCTTATGTTAGGCCTCTTTACATAATCCCATACTTCTTGTAGGCTTTGTTCATTCCTCTGTTCTTTACCTTTCACTGACTTGTTTAATTCAAAGTGATGTCTTCA
>NW_012148897.1:1160855-1163920 GCF_000956105.1 Propithecus coquereli | reverse complement strand
CTTAGGTTGATTCCGTATCTTGGCTATTATAAGTAGCCAAGATAAACATGCAGTAAACATGGGAGCTGCAGATATCTCTTCAATATACTGAATCCCTTTCTTTTGGATAAATACCTAACAGTGGAATTTCTGGATCATATGGTAGTTCTATTTTTAGTTTTTTGAAGAACCTCCATGCTCTTCTCCATAATGACTGAACTAATTTACATTCCCACCAACAGTGTACATGGTTTCCCCTTACTCTGGACTCTCCATTTCTAGCCAATTTTCAAGTAACTTCCTCCTATTCCCCCACTTTTGCCTCTTCCAAGTTTAGAATCCCCAAACAATCTTAGTAATTTGCACATTCATTGCCAAAATTAACACAGTCGGAAGCACTAAGTTAAGAAATCTAATAGCCAGCTGTTCTTGGTAAATATTTATTAGAACATTTTTAGACCTTGGTTATGTGTCCAATTAATATTTATGAATGTAAAATAGAAAACCCTAAACAGTCATGACTTCACCCTTCCAGCATTTCTTTAAAATTCAGAATTAGTTCCTGAATACAGTCTGCAAGTGCCTTGAGAAACCAATTAAAATTTTAATCCCTATATAAGGTGATTTTCTTTCCCTGCATTATTGTGCAGGCTCACTGTTTCTTGGTACATCAGCTGCAGTGTCAACTATGGCCCCTCTCCAATAACCTATAATCCACTCAACAGAGAGAGCAATCAAATGGCTCAGGGAAAATTTACTTGAGTTCAACAAATTCTTGGATAAACTCATTAATTTTCTCAGAAAGCTTCCAAGAGGGTAAGTGGCAGCCCAGAATATGATATTTATTCCTGAATTGCTTGGAACAAGCCCTAATTTCACATACAGGGAAATGCTTTTAGCTGCAAGAATTTTTATTTCTATTCAGGACACAACAAACCCATCCTCTAAAATCCTAGCAATTAATTTATTGCTGAAATTTAGAGATTTTTAAAATAAAACCCATCAATGGCAGTTGAACAATAAAGAATACTTATACATGCCAAATTCCAAAACACTAAACCTGTCGGATTTAGAGTCAATTGATATTTATTGAACACAGATTATGTGTCAAGCACTGTTCTAGGCAAGTTTACAAACATTACCTTAATCATCACTGTAAACTCATGAGGCAGATATAATCCCATTTTACTCACGAGGAAAGCAAAGTTTAAGGTCTGTGGGACTGAACAGAGGTCAGAAAGGTAGTAGGTGGTAAAGCCAGGGTTTGAGCCTGACTCCTGATCCAAATCAGTTCTCTGCCTCAGCAGAGTGATCTAGGATGAGTAAGAATTTCAGCATGAAAAAGTAGTAAAGGTAGACTATACTTTAGGCATAAATGTGTAACTTCTAGCATTATTGTGCGGGCTCAGATATTATGAATTAAGACAATTATAAGCCCACAGTGCTGGGATTTCACTGAGACTCTACAACTTGCCATCCTACTATTTAAAACTGAGTTGAAACAGAGGACATGTCGAAAACAAATGGGTATTTCACCTGATGAAAGGATGCCCCAAAATGATGTAAGATGGCTAAATGCAAATCTCTTCATACCTCAATGCATAGGTTTAGAAGGCAAAAACAAATGAACAACACAGATACAAAATAATAACGTAAAATTGCTGTCTTTTCATGCCAAGTGACTGCGTGGACATCAGTGACTGGAGAATAATTTTTTGCAGTCTTTTGTTCTTCTTCTTCATCAAGCTCATGATTCCCAACCTATTCCTTGACAATATTAGTAAGTCTGGGCCTGTAGATTAGGTCTTAGAGCTGCTCCAAGGTGCATTACCATGACTCTTGGGGCCATCTGGATAACATGTCCTTGCTCTAGCTCTACCGCATGGAATTCAGGATTATATCTGGCCCAATCTGTATTATTAAATAGCTTGGAGAGGTTGAGAGTAGTGAATATAAAGTTTATTTAGATGTATAAGTACCGTGTACTCTACTCATGTAAATGTGGTGTATATCATATATATCCTGAGATGAACGAGACACACCTAGCCAGGGTACAGTTGTCACCAGCATGTACCCAAGCAAGGCCATCTCCAGAACTGCTGTAGCATCGTGTTTATAAGACTAGGTCTGAAGCAGGTAGTTGAGCTTTGAAAGGTCTGATGTGAACCTCAGTCGCTCAAACTTACCAACGGAGTAGGTGCTGGTGTGGCCTGAAAGTGATCCTCGGGTGTTAACAGGGTTGAGGGCTGATCTCTCTGCTACATATCCTAGCTGCTCTGACTTCATGCTGCACATTTAGATATGTAAACTTTGTTTGATTTACCCAACTGATGTCTTTGTCTGGCTGTTCAATCAATCCAACCTTATTATTCACATTTGTCAAAATCTCACATGTGCAGAGTCAAATATCTACAATAATTCCAAGACCTTTGATTGAAGAATAAGGCTCCTTTCAAAGAAGACAGGTAGATTTATCATCAAGCTGATGCCCAACAATGTTTTTCATCCTTGAACAAAACATAAAGCTCACAGGAACCTTTAAGGAAGGCTCTCTTTCTCTCACATCCATCTAAAATTACTCTTTTAGACATTTCCACATATTGTTAAACTAAGTTCTGCTAAGTAACTCACATAGAAAGGAAAGTCTAGGGCAAAACAGGCATAAAGATTTATGAAATGTGAAATGTGCTGTTTCAGTAAAGCTTCTAGAAGTGAAGATCATTGTGTAGCAACAGTATCTAATGTCCTTTTGTATGTAATGTTTTGGTACGCTGTATGTGGGAGGAGAGGCCCTTCAGAAGTAATTTGATACTAATTTGAAAATCTAGGTATAGATCTATGGGAATTCATAATCTCTGGAAAATATTTCTATCTGCAGTATACAATGTTAAATTAACTCCTATTCAGCAGAAAGCTACTTCTGCTGAGTTTATGGCTGATGGATCCCTTCCCCCATTTCCAGCATTCATTTAATCACTTACCCACATCTTTCACTAAGAAGCACTCCTTTCCTCTCCATTTTATTAGCTTGCAGCTGTTTTCCTTCTGTGGCTCCAGGCCAACAGAAAAAAATGAACAAGGTTATG
>NW_012148897.1:1160147-1160805 GCF_000956105.1 Propithecus coquereli | reverse complement strand
GAGATCTAATTCTTCCTGATTGAACCTAGGGAGATTGTGTGTTTCCAAGAATTTGTCCATTTCCTCAACATTTTCAAGTTTATGTGCATAGAGATTTTTTTAGTATTCAAAGATGATATTTTATATTTCTGTTGTATCAGCTGTAATATCTCCTTTTTCATTTCTGACTGAGTTTATTAGGATCCTTTCTTTTCTGTTTCTGAATAATCTAGTGAGAGGGCTCTCAATTTTGTTTATCTTTTCAAAGAACTAACTTTTTGTTTCATTAATTTTATGTATAGCTCTTTTATTATTGATTCATTTAGTTCTTCTCTAACCTTAGTTATTTCTTTTCTTCTGCTATGTTTGGGATCAGTCGCTCTGCCTTTTCTAATCCCTTGAGACAATTCATTAGATTGTTGATTTGTGATCTTTCTGTCTTTTGGATGTAGGCATTTAAGGCTGAATTTTTCTCTTAGGACTGCTTTTGCTGAATCCCATAGATTTTGATAACTTGCATCCCCTTTGTCTTTCAGTTCAAAGAATCTTTTGATTTCCATTTTAATTTTCTCTTTGACCCAATGATCATTAAGCACTAGGTTGTTTAATTTCCATGATTTTGTGTAGATTTGAGTGTTTCTGTTGGAATTGATTTCTAATTTTATTCCACTGTGGTCTG
>NW_012148897.1:1158975-1160097 GCF_000956105.1 Propithecus coquereli | reverse complement strand
AAAGAGATTTATTTCAGATGGTTAGGGAATAACTGTCTCCCCTCATACCAAAAATGTTTATTGGTTCCCACTATGAACGAGACCCTGTGTTAGCCTCTAAAGGTAAAAAAAAAAAAAAAAAAATCAACTCTACACACTCAATCTCTTCCTTTTATCTCTTTTTCAAGCACAGTAACTCTGAAAGTCTTAAAATTAGCATTGCTGTCTTTCTTTTCCAGATATTTATCATTAGATCTCCTGATGACTTTGCAAACAATTTTCTTTCATAATATTAAAGCAATTTCTTTCATAAAATTAAAGCAGATTCTAATAAC
Source organism: Propithecus coquereli (assembly GCF_000956105.1). NCBI lineage: Eukaryota > Metazoa > Chordata > Mammalia > Primates > Indriidae > Propithecus > Propithecus coquereli. Next base: position 1,159,783 of record NW_012148897.1, on the reverse strand, counting down.
ACTTACATTCAGATTATGCATTGGACAAGTCAGTATTTACTTGTATAAGCTTACCAGAAAGAGTAGATTGAGTGACCAACACCTTTTTGAATAGAGAAAACGACAGACTTTGTATTTACAGGATAATACATCTTAAAAGAAATACATCTTAAAAGAAATCAAAATAAATAAAATCCATTCAGAAAGAATATATGAGCTATGAGGGAATTAATTTCTTAATTCTTTTATTGATCATATTGTTTGGAAAAAAATAAAAAAATTCACATCATAATTGCATCCAGGGCTATGGATTTTCTACATTCTCAGTTTGATTATAGCGAGGTCCTAACCTTCCACTAGAGGGCATCTTTACCCCATTTAGTCTCTTGTAACAATAAACAATCTTTTGCTTAATGTTATTTTACCTTCTAACTATATCTGACCCTAAAGAGAAAGTTGAGGAATGATCTCGATATTAACAGAGCTCTTAAGAAACACATACACATCCTCCCCATCTTTTTCATTAGCAGTTCCAGTATTAATAACTATTACTATTATGAAATTCTCTTTGAAATTAAACATTCTTCCTCATCCCCTCTTTTCCACAAAAACAAACAAACAACAAAATGCCTCTTTCAATTTGGCAAGCGTGAATATAATCAACACTAACATATTTATTACTCTATAAAAATAGATTCTAAGCATTATAGCAATGGAAAAAATCACAAAGGAAGAGATGGATAGATTTGTCCCAATATAAAAATCAAATATTTGAATGTGAAGAAAAAATACAAACAAAACTAAAACATAAATAGCAAACTAGGAAAAT
>NW_012148897.1:1158118-1158925 GCF_000956105.1 Propithecus coquereli | reverse complement strand
GCCAGCTAATTTTTTCTGTTTTTTTAGTAAAGACAGGGTCTCTCTCTTGCTTAGGCTGGTCTCGAACTCCTAAGCTCAAGCAATCCTCCCCAACCTCAGCCTCCCAGAAAGCTAGGATTACAGGCATGAGCCACTGTGCCCAGCCTATCCTGACTTTTATACTGTGGATTACTTTTACATATTTTGAACTGTATATAAATGCAAATAGCATATATGATTTCTTTCATTCAACATTACATTTATGAGATTCATTCATATTGGTATATGTAACAACAATTTGTTCATTCTTTTTGTTGAATACATCATAATTTTTTATCTGTTCTATTATTGGTAAACTTTTGGGTTGCCCATTTCAGGGCTATTATGAATAGCGCTGCTGTGAACATTCTTGCACATGTCTTTAATGAGTATTTGTATACATTTCATTTCCTTTTTTTTTAATTTACCAGTTATTTAATACTGAATGATAATGTGGAGACACTAAGGATGGAGTTTGGATGAATTATTTGAATGGTAGATGGGAGACAGGGTCTAAAACAATGGAGTTTCCTCATGAAATGAGGGCAAGAAGCTAATGGGGAAACTAGGTATAGCACAATGGTGAATAGCTCCTGTGTACATTTCTGTTGGGCATAGATCTAGGAACTGAATTGTCAGGCCAGGGGGCCTCACTTGGTATTGGCCATCTTTTCAATCCAATAGGTTCAGTGGTGTGCAGGGATTGGTTTATACTGGCTCTTGGGAGCCGACAGTTAAATTTTCAGAAATTTTGCAAGCTGGTTGTTAAACGCAACTATTATTAAAAAT
>NW_012148897.1:1155988-1158068 GCF_000956105.1 Propithecus coquereli | reverse complement strand
GAGGAAAAGAATCCAAAATCACAGAGCAGAGCCAAGTCATCCAGTCAAGACCATGCAGACATCACCCTTGCAGGATGTACACTATAGCCTGCACTGTAGATGCCAGCAATAGCTGCCAGCACTACAGCTCCTGCTACAATGGAGACTCAACTATATGGCCACCATAGAGTTCCCAGGTTCCTGCTTTTTTGCACCATTAGCTCAGAAGTTCAGGGCAGGCATATCTAGTCAACAGAGCCTAGATCATGCGAGCAGATAAAGGAGATTGGGGAATAACTAAAAATAAAGGGAAACTTGAGCCACTATTTCCTACTGGCCTTTCCCTTTAAAATTTTTTTTTAAATTTTTAACTATAATAGGTACATATTAATTGTACATATTTGCAGGGTACATGTAATATTTTGATACAAGCTTACAATGTGTAATAATCAAATCAGAGTAATTGGGACATCCAGCAGCTTAAGAATTTGTCATTTCTTTGTGTTAAGAACATTCCAATTCCATTCTTTTAGTTATTTTGAAATATTTAATAAATTATTATTAACTATAGTCACCCTATTTTGCCACAAAACACCAGATCTTATTCCTTGTAACTATATTTTTGTACACATTAACCATCCCTTCATTATCCCCCCTCCATTACCCTTCTCAGCCTTTGATAACCATCATTATATTCTCTATCTCCATGAGTTCAATTTTTTTTTTCAGCTCTCACATGTGAGTGATAACATGTGATATTTCTCTTTCTGTGCCTGGCTTATTTCACTTAACATAATGTTCTCTAGTTCCATCCATGTGTTTGCAAATGACAAGATTTCATTTTTTATGGTGGAATAATATTCCATTATGTATATGTACCACATTTTCTTTATCCATTCATCCACTGATGGACACTTAGGTTGATTCCGTATCTTGGCTATTATAAGTAGCCAAGATAAACATGCAGTAAACATGGGAGCTGCAGATATCTCTTCAATATACTGAATCCGTTTCTTTTGGATAAATACCTAACAGTGGAATTTCTGGATCATATGGTAGTTCTATTTTTAGTTTTTTGAAGAACCTCCATGCTCTTCTCCATAATGACTGAACTAATTTACATTCCCACCAACAGTGTACATGGTTTCCCCTTACTCTGGACTCTCCATTTCTAGCCAATTTTCAAGTAACTTCCTCCTATTCCCCCACTTTTGCCTCTTCCAAGTTTAGAATCCCCAAACAATCTTAGTAATTTGCACATTCATTGCCAAAATTAACACAGTCGGAAGCACTAAGTTAAGAAATCTAATAGCCAGCTGTTCTTGGTAAATATTTATTAGAACATTTTTAGACCTTGGTTATGTGTCCAATTAATATTTATGAATGTAAAATAGAAAACCCTAAACAGTCATGACTTCACCCTTCCAGCATTTCTTTAAAATTCAGAATTAGTTCCTGAATACAGTCTGCAAGTGCCTTGAGAAACCAATTAAAATTTTAATCCCTATATAAGGTGATTTTCTTTCCCTGCATTATTGTGCAGGCTCACTGTTTCTTGGTACATCAGCTGCAGTGTCAACTATGGCCCCTCTCCAATAACCTATAATCCACTCAACAGAGAGAGCAATCAAATGGCTCAGGGAAAATTTACTTGAGTTCAACAAATTCTTGGATAAACTCATTAATTTTCTCAGAAAGCTTCCAAGAGGGTAAGTGGCAGCCCAGAATATGATATTTATTCCTGAATTGCTTGGAACAAGCCCTAATTTCACATACAGGGAAATGCTTTTAGCTGCAAGAATTTTTATTTCTATTCAGGACACAACAAACCCATCCTCTAAAATCCTAGCAATTAATTTATTGCTGAAATTTAGAGATTTTTAAAATAAAACCCATCAATGGCAGTTGAACAATAAAGAATACTTATACATGCCAAACTCCAAAACACTAAACCTGTCGGATTTAGAGTCAATTGATATTTATTGAACACAGATTATGTGTCAAGCACTGTTCTAGGCAAGTTTACAAACATTACCTTAATCATCACTGTAAACTCATGAGGCAGATATAATCCCATTTTACTCACGAGGAAAGCAAAGTT
>NW_012148897.1:1146374-1146683 GCF_000956105.1 Propithecus coquereli | reverse complement strand
ACATTTTCTGTCTGTATACATACACATACATACACATATTCTTTCATAGATATATAGATAGGTACATATATGAAGAGATAAATGGACTATAACTCGTCAGTATAAAGATTACTTTAAACTGAAAACATTTGAGTAACAGTAGATGCATAAAGAAATCTTGTATGAACATCTCTTAGCTCATTAAAGCAGAGTCTCCCACACTCTGGGAGGCCAAGGCGGGCGGATCCTTTGAGTTTAGGAGTTCGAGACCAGCCTGAGCAAGAGCGAGACCTTGTCTCTACTAAAAAAATAGAAAGAAATTAGCTGGAC
>NW_012148897.1:1140976-1143609 GCF_000956105.1 Propithecus coquereli | reverse complement strand
GACCGTATGGTGGCATCACCTGGCAAACAACCAAAAGTTAAACTTTAAATATCCTTGTTGCTGAAGTCCTTTGCCCAACCCAACAACTGAAAATCCCCATGGGACATCTCTATCCCGGCAAGCTGGGACTACCTACCATGGTTTCTTACTCTCTCTCTGACTCCACACTCCCTGCTTTTCCCTTTAGACAGCTTTTCCCCCCTTGAACTCCCCCCAGAAACTCATTTTCCCGTGTATTATGATGCAGAGCAATTTAGTTTTCCATCCACTACCAGGCTCGGGAGCCTCAAAGACATTTCTGCTCCCCAGAAGCTTAATGCTGGTGTTCTACATCCGTGGGCTTTGAGTCCAGATCCCTGCTTTATGTGCAGGGGAAAATGGACAAAGGCTTTAAAATTTCAGACTTTTCCCTTCTTCTTTCCCCACTGGCTTTGAGGGGAAGAAAGACAGAAGTAGAGACATGTTGCTGACCTGAATTAGGCCACCTTTCCCCTCCACATTCCCCTCAGAAAGCAGAAATGGCTCTACTCAGTTTGGGGTTTAACTTATGATTTTTTCTCTGATTTTTTATATTTTTTTCCTAAGATATCTATTTTATTCATATCTTATCTAAAAATTGAGATGCATCTTACATTTACCATGAAATGATGAGATACCACTTTTACATAAGAAATCAGTAAAGGTTTTTGGTTTTATATAACCAAAGAAGTGAAAAATATATTGCCAGTAACTAGCTGAGTAGTAAGTTAGCATTGATAACTACATTCAAAGTTGAATTTTAACCTAAGTTTAGAGTCCTAATTTTCTTAAATTGTCTTCAAAATTTGTACAACCAAAGAGCACAGAGAATAGAACCACATAAAGCAAGTATACACTACTTATCATAAATATTAGCCACTAAAGGAATGACCATATGTAGATAAAGCTTTCTTTCTTACCATCACTAATACAAGTACAGAATAACTGCCTGTCACATGCCAGGAAATGCTGTCAAAAGGCTGGAGAAATTATCATTTTTTTTTGTGAAATAGATCATTGAATTTCAAGGCTAAGAGAAGTTGACCTGACTCATTCATGCCTCATGAAAGACTGTCACTACATGTTGACCATCAATCTGTCAAAGCTTTTTGATGACTTTTAGGAGAAGCTATTTATCTACCTTCAAAATGGAACACAGTTCAGGAATGTGACAAAACCCATGCGTTTAACCTAATAGGAAATGCAGTCAAAACCCTGAATTTCCTTTATAAGCTTCAAAATAAAACTGTCTGCCTGAAGGTTGTTAAAGAAATCACAACCAGGAGCACATGCTCTAAACATAACTATGTCTCCGTGATGATCTCCAGGGGAAATCTTCATATACAAAATGTAGGAAAGTTCTGGACCCAAACTTTGATTGCTATAGTGAAGAGAAAAGAATTATGTAGATGCACTGTGTTAGTTTGCTAGGGCTGCCATAACAAAATACCACAGACGAGGTGGCTTAAACAATAGAAATTTATTTTCTCGTGGTTCTGGAGGATAGAAGACCAAGATCAAGGTTTCAGCAAGTGTAGTTTGTCCACAGGCCTCTCTCATTGGCTTGCAGATGACCACCTTCTTGCTGTGTTCACATGGTCTTTCCTTTGTGTGTGCACATGTCTTGCTGGTCTCTCTTTCCCCACCCCTCCCAATCTCCTCTTCTTCTAAGGACACCAGTCATATTGGATTAAGACTCACTGTAATGACCTCATTTTAATTTAATAATCTCTTTGCAGGCTGCATCTCCAAACACAGTCACATTCTGAGGTATTAGGGGTTAGGGCTTCACCATACAAACTTGGGGGTGGGGGGAAACAATGCAGGCCATACCATGCATGTATTGAAAGTTAATGGGGAAGAATTGTATATGTGTAATAAACTATCTGCTTCACCCTAAAGAGCTATAATTAACTTGACGTGGAATCTTACATTTGATAACATCATAGAATCTAGGAAAAACAGTTTATATAAAACAGGAAGGAAACGCACCAAAATATGAATAATCCTTATATCGATAGGGCAGGGTTTTATATTAGAGTTCTCCAGAGAAACAGAAGCAATAGAAGGTCCATTTATATATCTACAGAGAAATATTTATTATTAACATAAGGAATTGGCACACGTGATTATGGAAGCTGAGAAGTCCCGTGATCTTCCATCTACAAGGTGGAGACCCAGGAAAGCTGGTGGTGTAATTCAGTCTAAGTCCAAAGGCCTGAGAAGCGGGAGCTAATGGTGTAAGTCCCAGTCTGAGAGCAGAAGACCAATATCACAGCCCAAACAGTCATGCAGAGAGAGCAGATTCTCCCTTGCTCTGCCTTTTTGTTTTATTCAGGCCCTCAATGGATTGGATGACGCCCAGGAACATTGGGGAGGGCCTTCTGTTTTACTAAGTCTGCTGAATCAAATTCTAATCTCATATGGAAACACCCTCACAGAGACACCCAGAAATTATATTTAGCCAAATATCTGGGCATCTTGTGTTCCAGTCAAGTTGACACATAAAATTTATCATCACAGGTTTTCTCCTTTAAACTTTTCTCTATTTTCCAAATTTTCTATAATGAATATGTATTTTTTACAATCAGAAAAAAATGAGCACTTTAAAAGTG
>NW_012148897.1:1135554-1137287 GCF_000956105.1 Propithecus coquereli | reverse complement strand
AGTTTGGGGAGGGTGAATTCTTTAAGCCTAACAGAAGTGAAAAAAAATAAGGCTATGATGTTAGTAATCAGTATATGGAGAAAAGGTGTGTAAGCATGGTATTTGGAAATGTTTGAAAACTACCAAGCAGATATACTATTAACACTTGAGTTATGGTATATATTATTGTTTATATTATAATAAGCTGGTAATCATAAGAAAGGTGTTTTCCTGCGTTATGTGAGTCAGTCTAGCAAATTATCAAACCTGAGGGAGTGTTGTGGAAACCCCTGCATTTGTAGCTGTCATGGCAGAAGTGTGGGTGGGTGGGACACCCCATTTGTGGCTAGTGTTTGACGAGGAGGCAGTCTTGTGGGACTGGGCCCTTAAACTGTGAATTAAAAATAAAATCCTAAGCCCCCTGCTGACTGAATGGACTCCTCTCAGCCAAGGGAACCCCAGGGAAACCTTAAAACTGAGTTCGCAGCCATGATGGGATGGGAGGTTGGACATGGATCATTTTACCCCTCCTTTGCTAACAGCCATCAGACTTTATTTCCTAAGGACCAGACCAGGGTTCTTTCCTGATAAGACATCACCATCCATGATGTGGTTTTAATAGTCTACGGAACACACACAGGGAGGGTTTTCATGTCCTTATTTCACCTTTTTGACGTAGAAGGTGGCCATTTTTAAACACGGACCCCGTAACAGGACAGAAAGCCTCATTGCCCGTGTGCACAGTTCTCTTTTCATTAAATATCTGTGACTCCTCCTAGCTTGTTAAATAGGTATATTTACCCACCCCACTCAGTATAAAATCCTGTTCCCTTTGCCCCTCCGTTGAGGCATGTGTGCCACTGTGGGTTACAAACCCTTTACGAGAAATAAAGCTCTCCTTTTCCAAATTATAAACCTTGTTATTTTTTTTTCAGTTAACAAATCTGTGGGGTCTGACACCAACTCTAGGAAATAGTGTCAGAATTCAACTGAATTTTGGGCACCCAGTTGGTGTTGGAGAATTGGAGAAGTATTGTGGAAAACTCCCACACATTTGTTGTCAGAATTACCCATTTCTTTTCTTCTGGGTTTTTCTCTTTTTTGTCTTACCTGTTCACTTTTCCATAGCATATTCTTCTAAAGGAGACTACTTAGAGGTAACTTTCCTTACATGTCTTTAGTCTATCCTCAAATGCGACTGCAAATGTGACTGAGTTGAATAGAGTTGCTGCATATGGCTGTACAGATTGTGCACTGCAAAACTGTAAGGGAACATTTTCATTAAAAATATTTTTAAAATGTGAACCTAAACCAATACACTCTAGGGATGTCATTCACTGTGTGTTAGTTTGGATTGAATATCATTTCCCAGAATTGATATCCTAGCTTGCAATGATGATGGTAAGAAGCTTGATGTCATTGTGATCCTCATTCTCTTTTTTCCTCTCTTTTTTATGTGCCCTGTTTTGTCCTTGTCCCTACCCCCAAGACAAACTTTAAAAAGATTCTCTTTATCTATGGTGTTCCAAAATTTCACAACAATGTAACTTGGTGTGCATGTTTTCTCAACTTTTCTGCATGGACTTTGTTGATACTTTCAATCTGAAGACTAATATTCTTCCTTTCTAGGAGATTTTCTTGTGATATTTTTTTGGTAGTTTCCTCCCACTAGTTTTCTCTGTGGCCTCTTCCTAGACCTTCTATTAGTGGAAAAGTGAGTCTCTTAGATTTAATCTCTTCCCTTTTTTGTTATA
>NW_012148897.1:1132973-1135504 GCF_000956105.1 Propithecus coquereli | reverse complement strand
AAAAAAAAAAAACTAAGAGTGCAGTGACACAATGGAAAACATGTCTGACTACAGATCAGAACTAAGAGTGTCTTCATCAATATTACTTTACTGATTGACTGTCTATAATAAAATGACTTGTCTATTTTAAGAAACTCTTGCCCAGGAAAACAAAATTGCAAGTAACTTTATTGTTTCTTTTAAAAACTTCCCGAAAGTACTAGACTAATAACAATAGTTAACTCAACTTAGCTCAACTCTTGGAGACTTGCTTTGAAACCCTACCCTCACTGTATCTACCAGCTGTAAACTATTATGTCCTGACTTTGCCAAACCTAATCAAGCCTTTGCCCTGCCCCCAAAGTCCCCAACCCTCTCCCTCATTGCCCTTACCCTGTATTGAAAGACCCACCTTAAACCGTATCCTAAAAATCTTCATAAATATCCTGCCTTTGCCCTCCCACTCTGAAACACTGCCTAAGACTTTTCCATGTAGTCCTCCCACTCTGAAACACTGCGTAAGACTTTTCCATGTAGTCTTCTTCTTTATCATTCTAAGCAATAAACTCAGCTTTGTTTTATCAACATTTTGGTGGTATTTCAAAAAGCCAGTACTTGACATTTAGAAGATCCCTGAGAAATTGCATAGTCCTATTTTCAATCAGATCAAGTCTATAAAGAACAAGGCTCTTGCTTCCCTAAGCTTCAATGAAAAGTCCCTGACATGAGGCAGATTGATTAATAGGAGGAAGAAGACACAAATTTATTTAATGTGTATACATGGAAATCCTCAGGATAAAGATTCAACTTCCCAACAGGGTTCAGAAGTTTATATGTCTTTCAGGTAAAATGGATTATGGAAGGCGGAAAAGAGGAATTCTGTTAAGGGGCCATAAAGGAGGGTGAATGGATGGGGAACCGAGATTAACTGGTAAATAGTTCTCTGTGGAATTTAAAGAGTCTGTTTAGGTGTGGTCATATTTCTGGTCTTGGGTCAGGGGAAGAAAAGAACAATCATTCTCCTAGATGGATCTGGATCTTAGGAAGGAAGATAAAGAAACTTTAACTTTTTTGGGGAGTGCAGATGGTGGGTAAGGGGAAGGTTAGAGACACTTTGACCCTTCTTCAGTGAGTTCAGCATATCAAAATGCCATATTTGGGGGTAAAAGATTTCTAATTTCCCTCAGTTCTTCATACATTATCCCTAACAAGTGATATTCTGGTTTCTACCTAAATACTTCTGGGGCCTGGGATTTCACTATCTCCCAAGACATGACATTGTCCTTTAGATAGTGACATCTTTGGAGCTGTCCAGATGTTTAGCAGAAGGTAAAAATATGATGGTAATAAATGTCATTTGAGTGAGTGAAAGGATAGATGGTACATTTCAGGTTTAACTGTTACTCCTAACAGTTAACTGAGAAAACCATGATTAGGGCCGGGCGCGGTGGCTCAAGCCTGTAATCCTAGCACTCTGGGAAGCCGAGGCGGGAGGATCGTTTGAGCTCAGGAGTTCGAAACCAACCTGAGCAAGAGCAAGACCCTGTCTCTACTAAAAATAGAAAGAAATTAGCTGGGCAACTAAAAATACATAGAAAAAAATTAGCTGGGCATGGTGGCTCATGCCTATAGTCCCAGCTACTTCAGAGGCTGAAGCAGTAGGATCGCTTGAGCCCAGGAGTTTGAGGTTGCTGTGAGCTAGGCTGATGCCACAGCACTCTAGCCCAGGCAACAGACTGAGACTCTGTCTCGAAAAAAAAAAAAAATTAAAACCATGATTAGCAATTTTACGCACCTCTGTTAAGTAGATAGTGAGGGACCTCCAGCTATCCTGGGGACAAGGGCATGTGGCTTAGTGCTGCCTTGAGCAATTGCCCCACCTGGGGAAGAAGAATAAGGGTGGGAATCCTATCTGGGTGCTGCCCCACTTTAATCCTGCCCCAAGCAATTGCTACGCCTGGGGGAAGGAGGAATGCTCAGTGACCTAGGGCTAATTACCATGTCATTAACTGTCCATCAAAGTGATTCCATGGTGACGTCTGAACCACGGGGAAGGCTCAATCCAGACAGTATAAAACAGGACCCCAGACCAAAACCAGAGCCTCTTGTTACCATAGGGTCCTGTTTGTCATCTGTGGCAAAAATATCTTGCTCTTGCTCTGTACACCTATCTTGCCTTTCCTGCTATCGGTGTGGCCAGGAGCACACCAAGAACCAAGAACCAAGAACAGACTGCCAACCTGACACCTCCTTTCAATCTCTTTTCTTTTTCTGTGTTTTTATTTCTTTCTGCTCCAATTTTGTGAAACAATTTTGTGATTTTTTTGCGTTTGGGATTAATATATTCTCTGCGTAGAAAATTTATAAGTTCAAAAAGAACTATAGAGAAAAACAAATCTTTGGAATCTGAAAAGAAAAATTTAGGTAACAAATGAAATTTTAGAAAATATGTTTAACTTCGCTTTTAGAGCTCTAAGATTATTTTTAAGAGATTTGTGATTTTTTTTGCCACATTCTAAACTCACTTTGAATTAATAAAAACACATTTTCAC
>NW_012148897.1:1131305-1132923 GCF_000956105.1 Propithecus coquereli | reverse complement strand
AAAAAAAAAAAAAAGCAGAGTCTCCCATAAATACAACTTCCATTTAACTTCCTGCATGGGTTTCCTATCTGGGAGAAGAATGACTCTTGGAAAGGTGCAAATTTAGCTGCCATAAATCCTCTAGGGGAGTTTCCAACCAGGAAGGAAATTGTCCCTTAGCATTGGGATGAAAAAAAATCACTAGAACTGCTAGGTAGATAGTGAGGGATTCCTGGTCTCCTAGGGACTAACGTGGGTGCTGTTGCCCCATCTTGGTCCTGTCCCACCCTAATTTTCTATGCCTGGGGGAGGAGGGAATACTCTATGAATCTGACCATCAGAACTTGGCGCACCACCTGCAAAAGAATGCAGAGGACTCTCTAGCCCACGGGCCAAGCAGCATGGGTACCATAAAGTCCAGAAATGACCTAGAACCCACACGCGTAGTTAAGGCTCATTTTATGTGACTCCCAAGTGTCCAAAGTGGTTCCATGGTGACCTGAACCACGAGGGAGGTCCCTATCGGGGCACTATAAAATAAGACACAGACCATAGCCAACCTCTCTTTTGCACCCTTCCTTCTGCTCTCCCTTTGCTGCAATAATGGGCCCAGTCATCATCCGTAGTGGATGTACCATGCTCTGTAAACCTGTATCTTGCTCTTGCCCGATAATCCTATCTTTCTTCAATAAACCTCATTTTCATGCTTGCCTAACTTTGGCGTGTCTGGTCATTCTTCAGCCGTGAGTGCACCAAGAACTGACATTTCAGATTAAAACCTGACAGAACTTTCCATACTTTTGGCTGAAGCCCTTTTCCCCCATTAGCTGATCTATAAACCATTACTGCTAGCTGTTCACCAAGCTGCTCCCTACTGTATACTTCCTTGCATGTGAATAAACCTTGTCTTTTCTCCTGTGTGTCAATTAATTTGCAGGTCTCCCAAAGCACTCAAGTTAAGATGTGAGTATGCTGGGGATAGGGAGATGACTACATTTCTCCTTGTCTTCTCTGGCTCCAAACTTCTGCTTTTGATAAATTAATTCCATGTAAGGATGTCCTGCTGTGGATGCTGTCCCTCTTCTCTATGTCTCAGACATAGGTCGCATTGCCTTTTTCTTGACTTCCTTCTAAAGCATAAAATAAATATTTCTATGTGTTGGGGAAATAAAATTCCTACCAACAAAGAGAGACTTCTCCACATTAATGTAGAAAGAAAGAAACAGATTAATTACTGAGTAAACACAATAGAGTACATGCATATAGGTAGCCTGTGAGTAACTATGAAGTCAGGATGAAATTTCACATAATTCAGTAAAGCAGAAGAAAGAATAATAAAACTTATCTTGTCTCCTTGAGAGACAAATAGTTATATCTCAAGGTAGGCTCCTAGGTTAAGTTCAGGGGTGTGTGCTGACATTTTAAAGGGCTGGAAGGCCCAGACTTCCAAAACATCTCTGTAGAGTGAAACAAGAGATGAGGCTTATCTAGCCCCTGTTGAGTTTAATATATGTTCCAAAAAGTTAGAGCAAAGACTCAGACCCATTCTATTTCTGAGGAGACCCTTTCTGAAGGAAAAGGGGAGGTGGCAGGCCTCTTACCTTTTACAAGTACCAAGTGCAGCATCTTTTTTTTTTTT